>NC_134589.1:39052081-39355111 GCF_037038515.1 Microtus pennsylvanicus
CCCAGCCTTACCTGTCATACTATTCATGCTCTGAGGGCCTCAATTGACCATGCAATAGTCAAGAATAAGAGACCTGTGTCTGCTCACTTACGACGTCACGGCTGATTTCATAAGGAAATACAAGTGCCTTCCAGGAAGTAAAAGACCAGCACAGTCTGCTCTTGCACCTTCCAAATGTTCTGCTTCTCCCCGGGGTACCTGGTTCCCCGAACCACACAGGACAGCTGAGTTCAGGCCCGGGAGCCACAAGTCTCCCTTCTGCACCCAGAGAAGGTAGTTTCAAATCCTAGTCCAGCCTTTTCCCTGCTGTACGACTTTGTGTAATCTGCTTAACCTCCTGTGGCTTTGCCATCAGTCCTTTGCAGTGCCAGCCACCTTCCCACCTTCCTCTTGGGCCGGCAGAGGGACAGGTGGGTGAGGGCTTCCAAAGCCTGGTCCAGAATTGCCTTGGTAATGAACGCTGGCAGCTGCTATAAATAGCAATCTTTTACCCAAGCCACGGGCTCTCTCTCCTCAGAATGCATCTACTCTTTGGTTCCTTCCTTCCAGGCCCTGGATGAGTGCCGGGGGAGGGGGGGTTCATAGGGAGGTCACAACTGGTCTCTGAGGGGACAGAACTGCAAACAACTAACAGGGTTTCTGGGGGCGTAGTGCAGGGGTGAGGATTCCCATCCAGGAGGCCTGCGCAGAGCCTGCAGTGAGGAGAATAGCTAGGCATTAGCTAGGACGCCAGGTTTGATAGTGTCGAGCCATGATCCCAGCACTCTGGAACGGATGCAGGAGGACTGCAGTGAGTTCTAGGTCATCCTAGGTTATACACTGAGGTCCTGTCTCAAAACACAAAACCAGCAACAGAAATACAGGCAGGAAGAGCAAGCAGGTGGTGTCAGAGAGAGAACTGGGGTCCCACAGGACGCTAAGTTCTGATGTCACTGGTCATTTGTATGGGGTGAGGCTCGTGCGTTTGGGGAAGAGAGTAAGGGAATATGTGACACACTGAAGACAAGGTAAGGTCAAAAAACAGGGCCATGGGAGTCACTAGTTGGAACTGGGGCATCTGCTCTCCTGATGGGGGGCCAGAAGGTGTTGGGGACAAGTTGGCTGACTATGTGAGAAGAAACTCAAAGAGCAGGCTGCAGGGGGGCACTCTAAGGATGCGATTGCCCAGGTCTAGCTGAGTGACAGTTCCTGAGCATCAAGAGTGACAGGAAGGACCCTTCCTGAGAGCTCTCTGAGGAGCACAGACTATGTGCTGAGGCCTGGCTGCTCCATACGGACAAGGGCTATCTGGACAAGTTCTGGCCACTCCTGGGCCCGTAATCTCCTGCTGCTGCTGTGTGTATGTGTGTGTGTGAGCACGCGTGCACGCACGTGTGTGTGTGTGTTATAAATTAAAAGCCCCCAGGTCAGGGTCCAGGGCCATCGGGGCACATGGTGCATGGTGCTTTACTGTCATTTTAGGTGTGACTTTCTGGTAACAAAGTCCAGACACCAGGTGGGCTTGGGCCAGGTGTGCAGGGAAGGATGGAGAGGAAGGGTATGTAGGATAACAGTTATGGCTCCTATTTGATATCTGAGTAAAGGGGGGGGGGGACAATATGGGGTCCAGCCTAGGGGAGGGGCAAGATTGAGGACCTACACAGAACATTCAAAGGGTGTCTGTCCGCTGGATCTCGAGGCTCTCAGCAGAGATGGGGTACCCAGGAAGGCACACCAGCTAAGGGACAGGCACTGTAGAGGAGACTTAGAAAGGTGGGAAGGCACAGCCTGGGAGCCCAGAAACACCCCCAGGAAAAGGCTAACTGGGGGGGGGGGGGACCTTGTCAAGATCATACCCAGGGAAGGAGAAGTGGGAGGGGCCCTCCATGATTTAAGCCAATGTGCCCTCAGCCTCATTATATATACCCATCTGTCAGGCCCCCATGAAGGCAAACTACCACACACTTCCTCTTCTCCCCAGGTACCCAGACAGCCTGGGTGACAATTCAGCTTGAAGAAGGAGGCCATTGGACCTGAGAACCATGGACTGCCCCCATGGCATGCACCTGCACAGCTTTCTGGCTGGGAACCACCTGGGTCTCCATGACTACACCAGCAGTAAGAGAAGGGACTGAGCCATTCCCTCGGGTCCCTGTGGGACTCTGAGCTGTCAGTTAGCCCCTTATCAGACCTTAGCATCACACCCTCAGTACTGACGCCTAGGCAGGTGAGCAGGTCACACACGTGACACACCTCATGGGCTTAGCCTTGAGGAGGGCACTCGGTGGAGGGAGGGGACACAGACCTCTTGCACTGCCTTAGCCCCTCACTTAGTCTCCCTTCTATTCACTAGGTTTGTCCACTCAGATAACCACCTAGGACTCAGGCATGGGGACCACCGGGCCCACACAAAAGAGCTCAGATCAAGGGCCACAGCTTATGGGAAGGTGTCCTTGATGCCACACAGGGCAAGTCCAGTGAGTGAGCTGTATTTAGAGAGAAAGCACTCCAAGTGATGACTCAACGCCTCAACTTGTTTCTGTCCCCCTCTGACCTGTTCCCACAGGTCACAGGGTGAGCTCAGGAAGCCATCCTCTGAGGGTGCATGACCGACTCAGGCGTGCACCGTTGGGACTGGTCCTGCCTAGCTCTTCTCCCCAGAGACTGCTGCCCCTTCCCCCAAGACCCACTGACCTGGGTAGTACCTCCCTCCACTGAGTCTGCGGAGATGACACAACTTCTTTGGGAAACACAAGGAAGGTTTGTGTCTTCTTGGTCCCCACGTGTCCCTATATATGACAACAGTTCCCTGACTCATTTGTCCAGAGTGGAGAAAGAAGTAAGGCAGCATTTCCGAGTCAGGAACAAGAGAAAACTGCCCCTCATACCACACTACCTCTAGGCCAACCCTTCCAGTATGAGAGCTACAGGAACCCAGGCCAACCATGACCCCATGCCTCCAGGGCTAGGTATAGGTAAACTGAGGTCCAGGAAATGAAGAGGCATGCAGGGCTCACAGCAAGAGAAAACAGGGCTGTGTGGCAGTCTGACCTCTGACCTTTGCTTACCCAGGCCAACAGTGGGGAGGCCAGACTTGTGGGTATAGGTTCATTATAATCCCACAGCCAGAAACATTCTCAGGAGCATGCCCAGTGCCAGACAGCACTCTTCCCTCTGAAGCCATCAATTTTTAAGCAATTCTTCCCTTTCTTTTGAGCAAGGTAGAACCTGATTACCTCAGAAGTGAGTTTCCAAGGAAACCTGGGGAGGGGGTTTCATAGCAGCAGGGCCAGCCCAAAGCAAGCCTCTTGTGGAAAGGGCAGAGGTCAGGAGGTACCGACAGTAATCCTGGGCCTAGGATCCAAAGGCTGGGTTCAGTTCCCTTCTGAGCAGACTCTGAACAGTTCACTCTGCTGTGAGATGAGGTGAAGTCTGGGGCAGCTGCCGGATGAGGCTGCTGAACACACCCTCAGGACAATGCGAAGGTCACAAGGGTCCAGAAGCCCCCTGAGCCCAGGGCTTTGGGGTGTCGTGGGGGAAGGAGAAGAGCCTTGTAGTCAGGAGACTCCTCCCCATTTTTTCTTCCTTGGTCCCAGAGGGGCCAAAGCCATTACAGAGAGGGGACATCTAGTCAACAAAGACAAATGGGCTTAATTGACCCAAATTAGCAGCAGGGAGGGCCCAATGGCCCAGCTGCTGGTGCATTTAATCACTGTCACCCTGTGTGGTCAGGGACAGCCCCTCCCCCAAGGCCACCAGGGTCATCTCCCCTGTGAATGGCTGCCTCCCTGAGTCCACCATCCTCAGGAAGCAGGGCTGGGGCTTTGGGGACAAAATGGCCTCTGGGTAAAGACCTCACTCCCTCTAGGGCTGACCGAACAGCTTCAGTGGAGACCCCAATCCCCTTATTCTGAGGGCAACCCCTGGGATCAGCGGAAGGGGGGGCTCCAAAGACACTTTGCATGGGATCTTTGGCAGTTTGGGCCTCCTAGGGGGCAGCAGCAGAACAGGCTCCTCCCAGGGCTGGGTGCCTCTGTGTCTCTCTTAGAAGCTTCCTCTCTCCTCAGCAATGAAGGGGCAAGTTAACTGCCCGCCCCCATGCCTGTCTATCGGCAAGAACTCCTTGAGTAACTTAGTCCACAGAATGCCTGTTGGCTATATTTGCCAGAATTTTATACTTCAAGAAGGCAGATAGGATGCCAGGAGTTGGTGACACATGCCTTTAATCCCAGTCCTAGTGAGGCAGGGGCTGGTGGATTTTTTTTTTTTTTTTTTTTTTGGTTTTTCGAGACAGGGTTTCTCTGTGGTTTTGGAGCCTGTCCTGGAACTAGCTCTTGTAGACCAGGCTGGTCTCGAACTCACAGAGATCCGCCTGCCTCTGCCTCCCGAGTGCTGGGATTAAAGGCGTGCGCCACCACCGCCCGGCGGCTGGTGGATTTTTGAGTTCAAGGTCAGCCTGGTCTAGAGAAGGGGGATCCAGGACAGCTAGGGCTACACAGAGAAACCCTGTTTCAAAACAAAAACAAACCCAAATCGAAACAAAAAACAAGAGGAGGGAGAAGGACAAGGGATGAGGAGGCAGAGGCGGCAGCCAGACCACTTGTCCATCGATCCCCATTATCCAAGTTGGAGATCTTCTCTCTGCCACAGTGAATGTCAATGGGAGTCCACGTAGACCTAGTGCTTACGTACCCCAGCTCCCACAGATCCCCTCACTTGGCCTCACAGTTCCCTCCCCTCCATCTGCATACTTCCTTTTCTTGATTGGAATCTGATTTATGGGAGCTGTTTTCTTGGTCTCCCCCCCTCTTCAGGCCCCTAGAAAAACCCCATGCTCTATGCATTCCCAGTCCCACACCTGTTAGCCCTTCTCTGGTCTCAGTTGCTTCTCCCCAGAAGCACCTCAGAGAGGACCCTCAAGAGACTCCTGCTAGGACGGGTCAAACACGCTATGTCCTTCCAACCCTGCTCCCTCCCACATTAATGTTCCACTCAGACTTTTTAATTTTAAGTGCACTGCTCATGAACAGTTGATTGGAGATTGACAGGTGGAGCCTGGAAACACTTCTCAGGGTTAAAAAAGGTCTTGAGTTTCAGATTCTTTTCGGTTGGAGACATTTTAGGGATGGGACCCAAGAGTAAACACGAAATTCATTTATGTCTTGTTCAAATATGCACCTCGATGGATATTTCATATACATTATTTCTAATGCATCTGCACTTTGACTGTGGCCTGTTTAATAAGGTGGGGTGTGGAATTTTCCATCTGGGGGATGTCACATCTGCTCTCAAAATGTCTCTGAGTTTGGAGCATTCTGGACTTCAGATCTGGAATGCTAAGCGTGTGGTGTCTGTGCTAGCATTCCAAGACTAGCCCACCAAACACGTTATTCACAATTCATGCAGTAAATAGCCCCATCTTCATAAACAGAGAGACTCAACAGAGGCTCTAGGAGGCCGGCCTTGAACACCTAGACCCAGAATAGAGAACCAAGTGAGAAAGGCAACCATAGATGCAGATAGAAAATGAAAATAGGTTTCATCCGAATCATTCAAAGATTGGTCTGGGGACTGATCTGGGATGGTTCCGTTAGTTAAGTGATTACTGTGCAAATATGGAGACCCATAGAAAAATCTAGGTGTGGTGGCAGGTATCTGTAACCCTAGCACTGGGGAGGTAGAGGTAAAAGAGTCCCTGAGGCTTCCTGGCCAGTCAGGCTAGCCAATTCAGTGAGCTCCAAAGTTAGTGAGAGACCATGTCTCAAACAATAAACCAGAGTGTGGAAGCGGAAAACATGTAACATGGACCTTTGGACTTTACATGCATATGTACATACATATGTGCATGAACCCGTACACACACACACCAATAACACACGCCCATGTCCAATATACATTCTCCTCTCCTCCTGTCCCCTGACCCCTGAGATCCTTCCAGATCTCCCACCCACCCGGTCTCTCAGCATTGGGGAATCTCCCTGGACCAATCTCAGTGCCAGGAGCCTTATGCAATGCTGGCTTCTGGGTCCCAGCTATTCTCCACTCCCTGCTTTGCTTTAGCATTGGGTTAGTCCAAGAATTAACTAGGAGCAAATTCAGATGCTAAGCTGGACGGCAGACTCTACTGAGTGGCCAAGATCATCATCCTCTGACTGAGTCCTTCTGAACCCAGACATCCCCAACTCAATCCAAGTCCTCATCACACAGTTGCAAAGGGATTCATCCACTTTGTCTCTGTCACCAATAAATTCTTCCTGCCCTAAAAGCCCGTGTGCAGAATCTTATACCAAATGAACCATTCCACCATGGTTCCACTGCCCAGAGCACAGTAGGTATGTGAACGCCTCTGGGGGTGGGATGCTCACTGCACGGGCTTCTAGGACACTCCCTAAAGTGAGCCATTTGTCTTCCATGCTCTGATTCTCCGTATACCTGTCCTTGCTCCCTCTGTCAGGAAAGACGGACTGTGGACAGTCCCCGGGAGCACATCTCCTTCCTTAGAAAGCTTTTGCCTAAGGCTTCTGATGTTCCAGTTGGATTCCTCTTTCTGTCCTTGGTGGCACCCACCTCTCTGCCTTGATTTACTTCCTATGCATGTTTGCCACTTACGAGGGCCGAGCAGGTATGCGTGAGCTCAGGGCTAGTGAGCCAGGCCTAGCACAGAGACAATCCAGCAGGGTGTGAGTGTCTGAGCAGAGACCGAAGCCTGGAGGGACTACTCTGCTCAACGGCCATGAGTTGGGGCGGCGGCTGGCTGAGTTTTATGGTAACTAGTGGAGAGGAAGAGTGGGGAGCTCTGGGTCAACACATCCCACTGTGGGGATCCAAGCACTAGGTCAAGTCTGTCTGTAAGAGGCCTGTGGCTCATGCAGTGTGCAGGCCACATCCCCAAGCTGTGGAAGGTGATTTCACATTTGTAACAATTATTCACTTAATTGGGTTCCAATTAAGTGGGAGAGGGAGCGGAGGCTGTGTCTGTGTTCATCCTCCTTCCTTCTCGGCACATCAAAGGGAGCACAAGAAGATGACAAATGGTTGTTCTGCGGCATCTGAACAGTTTGCCCGCCGGGACGGTGGACAAGACTGGTACAGACCCCTGTCTGCTACCACCCACGACTTTCCGGTGCCTGTGGCTCTAATCCCACATCTAGTGACCATGGGTGCTGGAGCCAGTCCATCTCCCTGGGGCTCACCTCCATTGGGAAACTGAATGAAGAAGTCTCAGGGAAAGGGAGTGTAGAGGTCCGCAGATGTTTTTATCAGCAATGCCCTGTGGGCTCTCAGCTGCACGGTGACAGCAGACTTAGTGCCTATCTACTGGCTTCATGGATGTGTTTGAGGGCAGCCATGGTGTCATGGGGAAAGTGGGACTCCTGAGGCCTCACTTTCCTTCATCTACCTGCTGGCTTTCATCTGTGACACCTATCATCTGTTCATGTATGTGGTATGAAGATGTTATGACGTATTGTGTTATCATGTGTGGCATACATTTCTGTGCTTAAAATTATTGGGAGAAGGGGGCTGGAGAGATGGCTCAGTGGTTAAGAGCATTGCCTGCTCTTCCAAAGGTCCTGAGTTCAATTCCCAGCAACCACATGGTGGCTCACAACCATCTGTAAAGAGGTCCGGCGCCCTCTTCTGGCCTTCAGGCATACAGACAGAATATTGTATACATAATAAATAAATAAATAAATATTTTAAAAAAATTATTGGGAGAAAAATCACTGATTTCATACAATTTTATTATGTTTCACACAGAGAAACTGGCCTGGGCAAGGAAAAAGGTCTTATGGCTATATGGTGATGTCAGGGCTGGCAATGCCAGGCAACGGTAACACTTCACAGTAGCAAGCACGGTGCGCACACAGGAGAGAAGCAGGAGAAAGTAGGCCAAATGTCCCAGAGCTGCATGCCCCTATCTTGGCCCTCACGCCACAACAGAGCTGTGGTCACAATGGCATGGGGGTGGTCTGGACTGGAGCCTAGATCTAAGACTATAGGGGTGGCTTCCATGCTGAGCTTCAAGTGTAGGTCCTGCCCCAGGAGAGCCAGGCCACGTCTAGGGCCTGGTTCTAGATCTCCTCGAAATGCCTGTGCTTGCAGGAGGAAGTAACCAACCACTTTCTTATAGGGTTTAAGATGGAATTCGTGCATGGTCCAGTTAACAGAAACAAGAACCCATGCTGGATAGGTCATCAGCCTCAGGGGTGAACCTACTACTATTCTTTTGCTATAGACATAGTATCACATTGCCTCTATATATGTATCTTTATTCCCAAAGATTAATGCAGCTCTCAGACCGCGTCAGGAAAGCTTCATCCTAAAGGCTCTGGCACACAGCACGTGCTGGGGAAAGCTGTGCAAGGTGACAGATGATCAAACCAATCAGCATGTGCCTGAGGTCTCAGTCTGGGAACCAGCCTGTGCTGTCTGAACGATGGTGGAAGAAACCAGGCTCTAGAGGGGATCCCAGTGTTCCCACCCAATCTTCACCTAGAAGGAATCAGGATCCCTCTGATGGGCAGGCCCTGCCTTTTCCAGGGAGCCCCTACACTGGCAAGAAGGGCAGGTCCTCCTGAAGGGTGGTAGGCTGAAGGGAGGTGCATGTCCCCAAGGAGATCTGCAGTGGCAGGGCAGGTTGAGAGAACGGCTTCCTGTCTGATGGCCACCTCCTGCCTGAGGGAGGAGGCACAGTTTGGGCTTGTGGGAAGGAATAGGTGCAGGCAGGAGATTCATCAACATTCTGGTCAGGCAGCTGGCACTGACATTATTATTTCTTTTTCTCCTTCTCTTTTCCTTCTTCCTTTTTTTTCCCCTACTTAGAGCAATTTGCAGAAATCATTTACGGGCTGTTTAGAGAAAAGACAAAGACTTTTAAAGGCAAGGCCTAGGGATAGTTTTATGCAAACCAGCTCATACAGTCTTAGAGCAGGAGTGTGATTCTTGGGGATGGGGCTATAGGGCTGTGGTACCCTATGACAGAGCAGGGGTTTCCCCTGTAGTGTTGACATGCCCACAAGGCACCTACCTACCATCTGCTTCTGGAACCTCTGCTCCCACTGGCTTGCTGACTCCCGGGATTCTCCCTTCACAGATAAGAAGGTTGATGCCAGGAAACAGTGTATCCCCAGTGTGGTGTAGAGCTGAAACACCTTTGACCCCACCTCACCGCATACTATATGGACCAGTGAGCAGATTCCAGAAAAAAAAAACTGTCACACATTCAGGCGCGCGCGCGCGCACACACACACACACACACACACACAGCCATGGCACTGCTGTGATTCAACATGTTGCTGCTTAGCATAGAGTTGGGCAGCCACCTCTAGCCCTCTCCAAAGCCCATGTGAGACCAGGTACTCTGCAGGCACCTCTGCCACCTGGCATCAACTGCATGGCACCAAACCTGCTTGCACACTTGCCCCGTGCCAGCCTGTGGCTGCCATATACACGTTCAGTGTGTGCTACATGCTCGGTATAGAGAAAGCCTTCAACAGCATTAAGTTAACAATAGCTGCCACTTACTGAGCAAGTACCATAAGCCAAGCCTTCCTCCGGGCCCACATTATCTCCTTGGTTCCTTGTACTGACCTCATGAGGATCATACTACTAGTACTCCATTATGTAAAGGAGGAAACCAAGCACAGAGAAGGTAAGCCATTCCTCTAAGATTGACAGACGAACAGTGAATGAGTCACGTGCGGGAAGGGATAACTTCTCTACCTCTGGCTCCTGTCTCTGTCACCTATTTCAGAACTAGTTTGTTTGCCCAGCAGCTCAGGAGGGGGCCACACCTACCACTGACTCCTTCCTTTCACGTTACAGACTAAGAATCCTTGTGCTGGGCCCTGGTCCAGGCGCTGGGTACAACACTCAACAAAACAAATGTGTTCTCTGCTGGCAGGGGCCTCCCTTCAGCTGGGGGCTCAACCTCTTAGCAAGTAGACCCAGCTCTGGACTATGTCATAGAAGTCCCAGGGATGTGGGAGTGGACCGAGGTAGCCAGGGAAGTCTGCACTGGTAAGAAGCATTTGAGAGACCAAAGGACAGAGGGGCCTGAAGACCAAGCCTCTTGAGTCACCTCACTCAGCATGCTGAGGAGAGCTGGGAAGCCAGTGTGGTGTGAGCTGAGAGGTCAGAGGCAGGGTGGGGAGAAATGACAGTCCCGGTAGGCTCAGGACCTGCTGCAAAGGGTCTGGCTCTTTGTCCTGGTGAGGTGAGGGGACACTGATCAGAAGGGTCCAGAATCCGGCAGTGGGTGGGGGCGAGGTATAGAAGCTCCAGGCACCATCACTGGGGTCACCATCATCACTAGCATGAATCACCGCAGCCGGGAAAGGCAGGGCCAGCTCTAAGTTGGCAGGGAACTTTCAAGAATCAAGAGAAGCCGGTCAGGACTAGTGGGATCCCCTAAAAGTAGGCCTTAGAAGTGCCTCTGAGGGGAAGAGTCCTGGGTGCCCCCAGCCAGCAGGGTGAGACATGTGTGGTTTGGAGCTGGTGTGCCTGGGGGGTGGGGTTCAAAAAGAAACTCAGCCTGCTGCTGGCAGAGTGGAAGGCCAGAGTTCCGACAGAAGGAAACAGGAACTCTAAACATCCACTCACAGCTTCCTATGGGCTTCCATGAGGAAACAACCATCTTTTGCACGGATGACTTGGAATATAGTGTTAAAATTACTTTGCGACAGACACATGGTTTCTGCGATATTACTGTTGGGCAATAAAGTCGGGGACCCTAACCCCTATCCCCAAGCCCTGGGAGGATAGGTTTGATCATCCATGCCATCACTGTGGGGGAGGGGCAGGTGGGGAAAGAAAATAGCAGAGGAAGAAGAAAAATGCAGGTGGCGGGGGCAGGAGTGGGTGTGAGGGCCACTGAGACAGGCCTGTGGAAATGGACTCCTGAGGGTTCCTGGTGCCAATAACATCACTAACAGCGGCTTCATGACTTTTGTCACAAGATTTGTAGGTGCCATACGGGGCATGTTGCTCTAACGACCCACCTTTTTTTTTTTTTTTTTTGGTTTTTCGAGACAGGGTTTCTCTGTGGCTTTGGAGCCTGTCCTGGAACTAGCTCTATAGACCAGGCTGGTCTCGAACTCACAGAGATCCGCCTGCCTCTGCCTCCCGAGTGCTGGGATTAAAGGCGTGCGCCACCATCGCCCGGCACGACCCACCTTTTGAGGACTCTATAGGATGGGTAGGATTTTCTTCCCATGGTAGACATGCAGGGATAGAGATATACAGAAGTGTAATGAGGCCTTGGAGACTCGTTCCGTGTTGTCCCTGTGAGCTTCCAGGCTGCAGGAGCAGGGAGACCAGGGTTCTGAGACAGAACCCTGCCCTGGGACCCTACACGTGGACCCTGACTATGGGGGTGGAGGTCATCTTCTGTCCACCTTGAGGATTGCTTGATAGGGATGTGAATCTCAGGAGGTCAAGACCCCTCCAGGCAAGTGCCACGCTTGTGCTAGGGATCTGGGCTGCTGCAGAGACCTGGGGAGCAGCAGGGTGCTGGTGGGGGCGGGTATTGAGATGGCTACTGTGGTCTTAAAACCCAACAGTGTGTTGCTAGGAGGCATTAAGGCTTAAAATAAAAGACTCCAACAGAACAAAACAAAACCCCCAATCACGAGACAACTGCTCTCCGGGAAGTCTTTGGCACAATCTTGAATGTGCTTCCTGGCAGGCAGAGGCCTGACTCTGGGCAAGGGAGAAAAGAAGAAACCTGTGTTTACTAAGCCCTGTGGCAGGTGCCTGCTGTTTGTTCCCAGTGCTTCCACAGTGGGCTCTACCCCTGCACATCTTTCGGAGAGAAGACTCCAATGCTCCCAGGCTGCAGGTGGGGAAGCTAAGGCTCGGGGGACCAGTCTTCTAAAGTCCCTGGCTCTCAGGTCACCTGGCTTCACTGTAGTGGTTAAGGGTGGGGTGCCGTGGAATGCCCCCAACACCCCCCACCAATGTGACTGGGCTCCTGAGGCCTCCCTGCAGACCACAGGCTCCCAGAAGCCTTTGGCTGAGGGATGGAATGTGAAATGAAGCTGGCTGGGCCTCCATCACACAGTGAGGGGTGTTGGGGGGGTCTCTGGGCTTGGGCTCTGATGAGTAGTCCAAGAGTCCATAATGCAAGTGGCTCCAGGAACTCTGGGCCTTGACAGTTCCATGTCTTGAGCCTTGGGTCACAGGCTCCCCACCTTCCATTTGCACATCTGCAGACCAAAATTTGTAAGTAAAGAATCCAGCCCTTTCAGCTCCTCAGCCAGCTACAGAGGCAGCACTCGCCACCAAACCTGGTTCTGAACGTGGGCTTTTCACCGCCCAAGGGGGTACATGAGATGGCAGTTAATGGCCACTTCCCATGCCAAGACCCACAATTCCAGATGGTAGCACTACAACCTCCTTCCACTCAGGACCGATCTGCAATTTTTCCCCTGACCTGGCCACTGTTAAGAATGCTGTCTGTACGGTATCAACCTCAACTCTCAATAGCTTCTGAGCACTTTGTGGAACATGGGGGTCACAGCTTTGAGAGGTCTCTAGACAGAACATCTCGGAAAGGAATGGCTAAGCACACGCCTGGCATTTAGCTTGCCGTACTGCTCCCCAGCATGCAGCCTCAGTTTACCTATTCACCTCACCCCTAGGTGCTGAGAATCAGGCCAGCAGTCACCTTGCCCTGGTTTTGTCTCCTTTGGAGAAGACGACACTGACTGCCTTACCTGCAGAACAGCATCCTGGAACCTGACCAGGGCTCCTGAGCCACCTCTTCCTAGGTGCCTCCCATGTTCTCTCTAAATTACCAATTCTCCCTTCCTTCCCCCCTCCGACCTTCCCTCCTTCCCTCCCTGCAGCATTCCCAGTCCCTTCCGTGGTGGCTCCAGTTGTTCAGTGACAAGTCTCCTCTCTCTAAGACATTGCATTAGAAACCTCTTTAAGAACAGATTATCAGAGACAGATAGCTTCGTCTTCACACTCAACATGGCTCCTGGCACACACTAATAACATTAGTAATGATAATATTGACAACCGTCATTTTTACGCGTTTGTTCTATGCTGGGTGCGATCTGCTGAAATATTTGGCATAAAATAACTCATTGAATCATCACAACACACCCCGCAAGCGGAGTGCTTTGACCATCATCCTTTGCAGAAGAGGAGCTAAAGCAGAGAGTGGTTAAGAAACTTGGCCCAAATCACCATGAAAGGGGCAAGGGAGTCAGGGAGTTTAATGCCCAGTGCAGGGAAAGGGTGGGTGGAGGAGGAAAGCTCTGAATGTCAGAGCCAGGTGGAAACAGAACAGGGTCCTCTGCTGGCTCCAGGGATGACTCAATACCCAACACCAACTGGAGGGCAAAATCAGTGCTCAGCAGACAGAGCATTGGTTGCCCAACACAGATGTGTGGTCAACAGAGGCCAAGGTTGGGAAGAATGTCCTGGGAAGGGCTGTGGGTGCCCCAGAGCAGGGGAACTAAGCCCCATGACCACCTGTCCTCTCTATCCTCTCAGCTCTCTCATCCATGGGCTGGCTACTGGCAGATTTTACCTGAGAACAGTCACAGAAAATTGAGATCATTTTTTTTTCTGTATTGGCAGCAGAGAAAATGGCCATTTTTCCTATTTCCAAAGGAAGAGTTTCTTCCCATTACACAAAGGCCTCAAACAGCTATGAAGCCAGAGGAAGAACAAGATGAGAGACGAATGGACCCCTGGCTGAGATGTGGGCACCAGGGAAGATCAGTGGCTAGTGTCTGACCGTGGGAGGCTAGGCCAACACCAAGACACTTGCAGGTCAATGATGAGAGAGGCAGAGAGGTCCCAGAGCAGGTGACCTGGAACCACTGCAGGTTGCTCAGAGACTTATAGGAAGCAGTCTCTGTGGTCTCTGAATGCTGGCAGAGCCTCCACCTCTTGACCACAACACCCCAAATCCCCAAATCAAAGCGGTATAAAATCAGGCCAAGTGAGAACATGTCACGCACAGGTCCCAGTGAGCAGGATTTTTGCAAGCTTAGATAATTAGTTCAAAGATGAGACTGCAGAGAATGAGAAGAATGCTGTATGGTCCTGTGAGGTGACCACACCGGCATTAGGCCTCCTAGGGAGGTCAGGAGGCTCCTCTCTCTCTCAGACCCCAGTCCTGCCAACTTCCCACCTTCTCAAGTGACCGCACCTACCCAGGGCTCTTCACTGTGCTTCCTTTGTGAAGGCTTGTTGATACTGAAGGGCCTCACTTTCATCCCCTCTCTCCTTGGAGTTCATACTTAACAATACCCCATTCGGCAGGAGCTCACTTTGCCATTTGACAAACGGCTTAATTGCTCTAGAACTCCCCACTCTCCTTACAGGACTTTTGTCCCTGACAGCATAGCATACCCAATGAATGTGTGTAGTCCTGACTACTGCCCCCCTGACTGCGTCCAAGGACAGTTAGCCAGCAGCCTGAGGAGTTTCATTCTAAGACTGTACGGGATGATAGCTGGCCCCGTGCAGTAAGTAAGCACCAACTGGATATTGTCTGAGGGCTGAAGATGGTGTATACTTCGATATACACAAGGGTTTGTGCACTGGTTTATTTAGACAATCAACATATACACCATGCGCCAGCATGCCTCTGGGGACACGAGGATCGCTTTGGCAGGGAAGGGTCACATGGCATCCAGGCACATTTATGATCATGGCCAGGAGGGAAGCCAGGCAATGTGCCATTCAAATGGGGGAAAACCAGAATGGGTGGTAATGTTCGTGAGTCCTCTGTTGTCTGGGAACCATGGTGGGGGTCCTGGCTAGTTTTATGTCAACCTTACAAAAGCTAGAGGTATCAGAGAGGGAGCCTCAATTCAGAAAATGGTTCCATAGCCAAGCCTGTGGTGCATTTTCTTAATCAGTAGTCGATATGGGAATGCTCAGGCCATCTGGGCTGGTTGTCCTAAGTTCTATAAGAAAGCATGTTGAACAAGCCATGTGGAGCAAGCCAGTAAGCAGCACCCATCCATGGCCTCTGCATGAGCCCCTGCCTCCAGACTCCTCCCCAACTTAGGTTCCTGTCCTGACTTCCTTTGATGATTAACAGCAACATAAAAGTATGAGTCAAATAAACCCCTTCCTCCCCAGCTTGCTGTTTGGTCATGGTGTTTCATCACAGCAACAGAAACCCTACGACAGGGGCTTTCTGGATGGAAGGAGTGAACTGCTCTCTTGAAGACTAGGTTGGTGAGAATGTGGAGAGAGAGAGAGAGAGAGAGAGAGAGAGAGAGAGAGAGAGAGAGAGAGAGAGAGCGCAAGAGAGAGCGCCATTAAGAGATTGGACACACCTAAGAGATCAAGGGAGAGGGAACCTGAAGTGGTCTTCTGATTCACAGGCCCCCACTTTCTCTGCCCATGCCAGTGCTGTCCCTGATGGCAAGAGAGTCCCAGGTGCAGGGTTAGAAAGCCTGGATTTAGAGCTGGCACGGCCAGAACTGCTCACTGGGAAGTAGTTTCCCGTGATGGCTACCTGGGACCACAGTGGGATCACTGGTCTCAGTTGCAGACAGGTAGGAAGGAGTCTTGTGCCTCTGCTCTTAAGGGTCCCACATTGCTCATGTTCATGCTCGAGACTGGTGATAGAGATGTCTCTGAGAATCCGGACCATTGTGAGAACTAGTCATCCACCCTGATGTCCCTAAACATGTCATTCTCCCAGGTACAAAGATAGGGCCAGGAAAATAAAGACAGGCTGACAGGCTCTACAAGCCAAGTATGTAATTACCAGCTGTTTGATGGACTGAACTGCAAACGCCATTTGAGTGAAGAAAGCAAACTACTCGCCTATTCTCACGGACCAAAAAGTCTGGGGAGAGAATACAACAGGAAGGACTTGTGTTTGATAAACAGGGGAACTTTCTAAAAGCAGATTATTTCCTAAATAATTTAGTAAAAAAAAAAAAGAAGAAAAAACCCAAAACAAAGGACTTTCTTCAATTACCTTTTCTACTCTTGCCTCTTTTATTGCAGCGAATTATTCATTTTTGCATCCATTCATTCATGCAGCAAGCATTGAATTATCTAGGTAATTGCTTCTATTTCCCACTCATCCTGCTGGGTGCTGAGAGCCAACAAGGCCTGGTTGTTTGGTTTTTTGCACGTGTGTCTCTGTGTGTGTACTGAGAAGTGGCAAGGAAGGAAGCAGAGCCAAAGGGACAAAGGGCAAGACACAGCAGCGACTGATGGATGCCAAGGCCATGGGTGATGGCTACCCTGAATGTTGGCTTGTCTCTGTTACCCTACTGGCCTCACCTGTCCCCTCTCTAAAGTTCCATTCATCCTCCATTGACAGCCTTTGGCTGGCTGAGCACTGGCGCTGGCTTTGGTGGGTACACGGCCCAACCGTGGGGACAGCTAGGCAGAGCACCACCAGCTTGACTTGATGGCAAGGCATGCCCACTTTGCTTTTCAGCTAAAGGGACAGAGAAGGAAAATAGAAAAGGACATTTGTTTTCTCAAAAACACACATGTACACACCTGGCTCATTAATTTCTTATTAAAATTCTGTGTTGAGCTCAAGCAGGGAAGAAGGGAGGATTGCCAGGGATGGGGCAAAGGAGCAGGGAAGGCAATCGGAGCCATGTGTTGGCATTTGCTGCAGGTGGAAGGGTGGAAAGGGGGCAGAGAACTTGGAGGTTAAGAATGGCAGAGGTGGAAAGCAGACTCAGGAGAAAGGGACTTCCTGGGGCTAAGGCATGTTGAGTGTCCTGCAGTCTGAGGACTCCGAGTCCCAACTGCCTTACAGAATTGCTTTTGGGCTACCGAAGGGAATCAAATCCATGGCCTTGCACAGGGCAGACAAGCAATGTGCCACTGGGATATGACCTGGATTTCTCTTTCACCTTTTGAGACAGTTGTCCAGGCTGGCTTTGAACTTGATCTGTAGCCCAAACAGGTCTTGGGTTTGGGTTCCTCCAGTGTCAGTTCTCTGAGAAGCTGGGCTCATAACTCTGGATACAAAATGCCTTGAGGTGGGGACAAGCTGGGGAATCTTTGGTCTCATTGTGGCTGGGCTGGGAGGACCAGCAGTGAGTGAGACTCAGCCCTAAAGTTTTATCAGATGTGGTGTGTGATCAGGGGTGCTAGGGAAGGCTAAATAGGACTGTCAGGATGGCTGGCCACTGTGAGCTAGCTTGGGACTTGCAGAATATCTTGGGAAGTCAGGGTACCCTGCCCTCTCTTAGGACTGGAGGGGGAGGGGAAGGGGGAGTAGGGGAGAGGGAGGAAAATGGGAGGAGGTGGAAATTTTGAATGGTATTATTTATAAAGCAATAAAGAAAATCTAAAAAAAAACCCGCCCAAGTGCTTTTGTCCAAACCAGGAACCCCCTTTAGGCTTCATGCCTGTTGTAATTTTCAGCATTATCTTGCTGTTTGAGTTCCAGGCCTTTTCCTGCATGTCTGCTTCCTCATCCGTGCCTACTAGAAGGCTGGGTTTGGTTGTCCTCGGGTCTCCTCTTTCAGTATTCGAAGCTGACAGGGCCAGACCTTGCCCAGGAGGGTGGGCTATATCCTGATGGATGGAGGCTGGGCCTGTAGCCCTGCTCCCCAAACTCATGCGTGCTTTTGCAGGGCCCAGTTCCAGTCCTGGCCTTCAACAGAGCCTCCTATAGCTGGAACCCTGCACCCAGCCGTTCTCAGGATCCATTCTAGCCAGCAAAGCTCCTTCTCTGCCACCAAGTTTAGAACACACCCCCACCTACTGGCCTCACACGTTAACAGAGCTGAGCTCCACAACCACCACAGGCCTTCCGGCCTGGCCTGCTGCTTGCCCAGTCCTCCAGAAAGACACAGTAGGGGGGTGGGAGACACAACCTCCAGGAGAAAGTCGTGGGGGTGTACCAGACAGCCTGTAGCTTCCTAAGAACAAAGCCCAATGTGCAACCTGGGGTGTACAGCCTGAAGGAGTCACTCAAGGACTGACTGGAGTCTGGGCCTGCTCCCCCTTCTTCCTCTCCAAGACCTCCACCTGTCTCTTCTCCTGCCCTCTTTTATCCTTATTCCCAGCGACTCAGCTTTCCTTCATCCCTTTCTTCTGACCCATTGCTGTGTGTGTGCACTAGAGATGGGACTGACGGGAGAGTGTGTACAAGACATCGGGCTGGGCTAGGGGACTTGATGCATGTGGATGCCAGCTCAAAAGGTAGCCAGCCGGAAGTGGCAGGAGAACATTCAGGAGCCTTGAGGAGCTGGGGGTGGCCTGAGAGAGTCCCTGCTGGAGGTGCTACTGGATCTGGGCTTTAAAGGCTGGGGTAGGGGTTTCTGGAGGCAAGGTGCTGACTATGGAAGGCTGGGAAGTGAGACAGGGCATCTAAGGCACCAGGAAGGACAGAGGTCAGGAGCACCGTGGGGGAAGATGCACACTGGAACAAGATCAGGAAGGACTCTGATACCAGGGCAAAGAATGGGTCTTTGGTCCCATAGGCAATGGGGAGCCAATAAACGTTACTGTGTAAGAGAACAGACCAAGTCAGTTCCCCAACAGGCTCAGTCATACCCTGACCCCCAGACTCCTGTTGAAACTGAAAATGAAGGATCATTTCCCAAAAGACAGATACTAGAAAATAACCTTCTTAGCTTTTTTCAAAGGTAGTCTCAAGACTGGAAACGCCAAGAGAGAGCCAAACACCCCACTCTGAACACCCTGCAGGGCTCAGCTGGGCCCACAACGAATGTGGTGCTCTGTCCACACAAGGGCTCTGCCCAACAGTCTGGTGGAACCTGAGAAGGAACTTGTGGGCCAGAGACCACATGTTGTGGCTGGGAGGAGGGGGACCTGACACTAGGGAGGCAGTCCAAGGTCACCCTGCCCAATGGTGTCATAGTGAGACAGAAGCCCAGGCTGCCTGGCCTCCAGTCCGACTGTGTGATCAGAACCCTGTGGCCTCTGTCGCCTGCCAGGCATTGTATACTGCAGCAGCACCCCCATGCCCCCCATCTTAGAATAGTCTAGAAAACCTATTGAAAGTTGGCCTAAGTGACAGTAAGTCCATGTACCTTCCTCAAACCGAGAGGAGGTGGCAGGAGGGTCCTAGGCAGTCCTGCAGGATGAAGGCCTGGGGCTCAGATTCTCTTAATTTTCACATGACATCATTTCTTTCATTCTGTTCTTGCTTACTGGGGGTATGTCGGAGTTTTAAAAGTAAAACTGAGGTATGGGTTAACAAAGCGACATTCAAGCTTAGAGAAGGACTTAGAAAGGAGCCAGAAGTGGGAACAATAGGGCACTGGTCCACCTCCTCCACTATATTCTTCCAAGTCAGTCCTTAGTCCTAGCCACGCAAGTACTGTGCTAGCATTGTGTGCGGACAGGTTAAGGACAGCAGTACCTGTGAGCTGTGGGACACTCTGGGCCCAGAGACAGCCACATCATGAAGCCCTAGCTAAGGTTCACAGCAGGCAGGCCACTCCAGAAGGCCTGCCTATGGCAGGGGCTTAGGAATCAAACCAATCTGACAGGCCAGGAAGGGAAACCGATTTCTACAGCCAGGCCAGAGAACATGCAGGGGGGTAGCAAGATCTATGGATAGCAACTGAGCTGCCCAGGGGCCAACGCTGATCTGGTAATGGAACTCAAGCACCGGTAAGAGCCACTCCTAGACAGAGGCCTGCTAGCTCCGGGTCACACACTGTCTTAACCTTACCCACAGTCAATCTCTCCAAGGGATGAAGATTCTTCTCTGGATGCACCCCTAAGTGCCCTCCGTACCCTATTCCCGCTAGCCATTGCCTGCAAATTTCTGAGGAAATAGGGGACTAGCAATTCCCACTAAATCAAAGGCAAAACAGCTCACCCCACAGCTGGAAGAACCCAGCCACCCAAAGAAGGGGGGGGGGTTAGCTGGTTCCCTTCTGCCTCCCAGTCTTTGGATCCTACAATTCCTAGAAGTCATTCTTTCTTATTTTTTCAGTCTTGAAAATGAACCCCAGCTGGGGTGAGCAACGCCCCTGGTTAAAGACCTTAGGTGGGTTCACAGCAGGCTCAACCAGGTTCCTAGGGACTTCACAGATTCGGGCAAAAGCTGACCACCACACGTGGAGGGTTCTAAAACCTCCAGATGGCCTGCTCCACAAAACCCCTCTCCTATTCTGTCCTTGGCTCACCCCTCGAAGTGGGACATCAGATTCCCTCACCCCTAGTCGGCCCTTTGTTGGTTAGAGATATGTCCCAGGTCAGCAGCGTCCACGTTGGGCGCAGCAGAGAGCTATACTCTCACAGGCTTCTACAGCTCTCTCCCTCCCGCCTAGGTCAGCGCTCCTAGCCTCTTGGAGCATCTCCAGCTTGCGGAAGCTGCCACAGCATCCTCCTGGCTCAAAAATCTGAGTTTCCACTCTGGGTGGGGAAGGCTGTCCTGAGATTGCCACCCCCCTGCCCCGTCTCCAACCTGCATCCTCGCTGTCTTCACTGCATGGGCACACTACCCCAGACCCCTCCCTCCGTCACCTCTTTCCCGCTGAGCCCGGAGCCCCGGGCGAGCCTGGGGAGCAGACGCAACAGATTGCAGAACGCGGGAGCGCGGCCCCGTTTCCTCCGCGCGCCGCCAGCCTCCCGGCCCGTGCCCGCTGCCCAGACCCCCGCCCGCCTTGCTCTGCGAGCCGGCCGGCCATTGAGATGCAGCTCACAAGCCTCCCGGGCCCCTACCGTGCGCGTCCCTGCCCGAGGCCCGCTGCAGGAAGCCAGTCAGCGGGCCGCACGACTCGGAACCCGCTTGCGCGCCGGGGCCGGGAAGCCGGGATCCCGTGGGTCCCAGTACTTCCCAGCCTCGCGAGCTGCACGGGGCAACGCGACCGGGTGCCGGGGACCCAATCTAGTTATCTCTAGCATCCCTCTAGATCTTCGTGGGCAGACACGCCCCCAGGGTCTCAGGTTGGACCCTGCATTTTAACTCGGAGACCGCAGGAAAGATCCCCTTCTCCAATCTCCCCTGGACCGACCTAGGTCCCTTCAGCAGGCTCTCGAGGCAGGCGGGGACGCTGTGCTGGTAGCGCCAGCGGAGGGTCCAGGGGAGCAATAGGATGAGGGTGCTCCTTCCTCCGATTCTCCCTCCGCCCCCTCCAGGGGCGCCCGCCGCATCTTCACCCCGAGTCTGCGCCGCGACACTTACCGTGGGCGAGCAGCGCGGAGAGGCAGAGCAGGGCGGCGCCGTGGCGGCCCGACATTCTTGGGGCCATGGCAGAGGCGGGGGCGGGAGGGGTCCTAGGGGGCAGCAGTCCACGGCGACTTGGTCTCAAGCTAGGATCGGTCGCCTCCCACTCACTGTAGAGCCCAACTGTCTCTGTTGAGGTTTCAAGGGCCAGAGAGCGCAATTTGGGGACACTCTGAGGGGAGGGGGCGTCCCAGGCACCACCGGCTACACCCTCGGAGCCAGCGGGGGCGCAGCTCCGGGCCGGAGGAGTCTCCACCTCCCAGGGCTGGTGCCCCCTGCAGGATCTGAGAAGCGAGGGGGGAGCCGCACGTGCTGTCCCGGGGTCCTGTGGCCACCCACCTCTCGGAGGTTGTCGAGAGCTGCGTGCCAAAGCCCTTGGCCTCTCCGCGCCTCTCCTATCCGTACTCGCTTCAAGGTGCAGATCCCCAACGCGAGCCCGGATAGCTTTGGTTTCGGTGGTAACCCCACACACACAGCGCGGCTTTCTTCTTCCTCCAAGCGCCCTGCAGCAGCCCGGAAAATCCCAGGTCGGGAGCCAACGAATGATTTCTTTTGCAAAGAAGGAGAAAATCCAGGCAACTTTAATCCAAACGGGGAAGGAAAAGTTTCCTTGCAGGGATGAGACAGGCGACGCAGGTCGCCACCACCCTAGGCGACGCCCAGATGGAATGCCTGAGGTGGGTGACCAGATGTTTGTCCCTTCGCAGTGTTCGGTCTTGGACTCCAGCGTGCTGTCTCCAGTCTGCGCTAGCACAGGCAGACTCGGCGCCTCCTGGCCGGTCTGGGGCTTGATGGCTGGAGCAAGGGTGGAGCTCTAGGCACCCGCTGCCCCATGGAGATGGATGGGGCTTGGAGTAGCGAGGGAGCGGGAAAGCCAGCTAAGGCGCCCCGGCTCGAGCCATTTCTTCCCGGAGCGTCTCCTCCAGTATCCAGCCCGTGAGCGTCGTAGAATGGGAAAGCGGGTAGTCAGACCACGGCAGCACTGGGCTACCACCCTCTCTCCTCTCGGGTGGGGTGTCGCTGTCTCAGTAGAGGTGCCCTGCCCCGCCAAGCATCGCTCCTCGCCTTCCCTGGGGGAACCTGCACAAACCTTGAACTTTTCCGGGGTTCAGAGTCTCCGACGCCTTGTCCTCCCCATCACCCCCGCCTTTCCCCTAGACACCCGCTTGCCCGTTGCCTTGGTGCGGCAGGGAATAAGCTGTAGCTCTTTCGGAGTCAGTTTGGGCGAGCGGATCGCCGCTCCAGTCCCGGCTGCGGATGGAGAGAAGCGGGAGTGCGGCCAAGGGGCTAAGGCATCCGCACCTGCGCAGCCCCTGGCCGAGGAAGCAGCTGGTGCTTAGGAGGCCCAGCGAAGAGAATGATGCCGGCAGGGGGGCCAGCTCTCCTTGGACGTGGGGGGGGGGGAGAATGAGGAGCGGGGGGGGGGCGGGGAAGAGGCGGGGGGAGGAAGCCACAGTTGCTCGAAGCAGTTGCCGCCACCTCCACGGCGCTCCTCCGTAAATGATTCCAGAAAGAGAGACACACACACTGATGTTCGCCACCCTCTTCCTCGGTCCGGCATCCAGCGCCCACCCGGACCGTAGCGGGCGGGCGCCCAGCTTGGCGCGCTCGCTCCCTTCTCCCTCCCCCCTCCCAGATTCCCCGTGATCACGTGGCCCCGGAGCGCGCGGCCCACGGCTCGCGCGCCACGGAGACTCCCCCCTCCCCCGGCTCCCCTGTCTGTCCACGTGTCCATTCCGCATTCCCAGCCTGGGGGCGCGCGCGGCTCCTTAATGAGAGTCAGCCCAGGGCTGGCCTCGCCGTTCAGTTCTCTTCGGCTTTACATTTAAATTTTTTTTCCTCAGCGGTTCAGGTTGGTGCTGGGATCCGAGTGGAGCCGGCTGGTTGCTGCGACTGCGGTTCTGTGTAGACGCCACCGCAGACCCCGCCAATGTCCCTTTTCAAAGGATGCCAGCTCCCCGCCGGGTGCCGGAGATGTTTTCAGCGGTTCCACCCGAGGCGCGGGTAGGGGGCAGCCTCCCACAGCCTCTGAGTCCGCGTGGTCTCTGCAGGGCACCCGGTGGGAATCAGCTTTGCTGCCGCGCCCAGCTCCTCTGGTTGGAGCTCCTCGGTCAGGGATGGGCAAGGGGCGCCGCTGGGGGCAGACGAGGGATTTGCCACTGCCTACAGGTTGTTTTGCAAGCCTCAGGAGGGCCTGGGAGGATATGAGAAACTGTCTC
The DNA here is from genome assembly GCF_037038515.1 of Microtus pennsylvanicus. Taxonomy (NCBI): domain Eukaryota; kingdom Metazoa; phylum Chordata; class Mammalia; order Rodentia; family Cricetidae; genus Microtus; species Microtus pennsylvanicus. The sequence continues at coordinate 39,075,446 of NC_134589.1, forward strand.
TCTGTATTCCACCTAGTCGTTGGTTGAAGAGGGAGTGATATGGGGCCGACATTCGTTCCCACCATCACACCTCGTCCATTAGAACGGAACTCAAATCAGACCCGACAGTCAACCGTCAGACGTGGAAATCAATGGCAGTGATTTGACAGCATTATTAGACGTCATGAGGGAAAATCCTGAAAGGTTTGATCTTAATCGGCCCTATTCCGGAGGGGCAGACTCCGTCCCATGAGAGGATGGAACGTGTGTGTCACCCTTCTATACCTGATAGAGTATGGGGCTTTGAGGTCAGAACAAAGGTTGGTGGGCGCCCTGTCCACACCTCGTCTGCCCTTCAGCTGTTATGTATCTTGGTCGGTAGAATGCTTGCCTAGCATGCCCAGTAAAAAGCTTGTAATCCTAGCACTGGGCAGGTGGGGTCAGGAGGATCAGGAGTCCAAGGCCAGCCTGTGCTACACAGAGTTCAAGACCAGCCTGAGTTACATGAGATCCCAGCTCAACAAGAAAGGCAGCCTTTGACAAGCCTCAGGCTGTTTCCCTTCTGAGCTGCCTTCGGCAAATCATGATTTTCACGACCCCTCCCTTGCCGTTTCCCGTGAGTTACCTTTTCCTCCAGAAAGGGACACTTTGGGGAAAACGGGCTTGAATGGCTATGGGAACCCCTTCCCTCCTAGCCCCTGATCGTTTCTGCTTGGGTTTGATATTAGAACCTGCCTAGCTCTTCTTACACCTCCCCCATGGCCGGCTGACTGGAACTCAGAGGTCCACTGGGAAGGACTATCAGGCTCATTGGAGGCCCTGGGGACAGACTTTGCTGGGGTAGTCACAGAAGGTAATTCTCATTAGGTCCCTAATGCCTGGTGGCAATTAATGTCACCTAAGGACTTAATAACCATTCCAAGGAGAGGCAAGCCAGCAATCAGCTGCATGTCCCCCCCCCCCCGTGTGTGTGTGTCTGTGTGTGTGTGGTGTCGGGGTGAAGAGCACAGATCCACTCCTGAGGTAGGGATGATTCTGTGTAAAGAAGAATACAACCTGGTCCTTCTGTTCTGCCCGCCCTTGCAGTGGGGACCCAGAACTTGGAGGTGGCCAGAGGAAAGAGACACACTTCCCCCAAGATTCTGCCCAGCTGTTCTTCTCCACAGCTTCTGTCTCTAACTCAGGAGTCAAAGAGGCTGAGGGCTCACCTTCCTCTCCTGGCTCTAGCTAGAAATAGCGTAGCATGCTGGGCAGCTTGCTAGTGACATGGGCTTCATGGGTTTCTCTTTACCTCGACTCAGTTCCCCCTTCTTCCACCCCAACTTTCACCACAGTGTCATGGGACTAACCATGAGGGAGGATCAGCTCTTATTCCCATAGACCTTCTGTTCTGAAAGGAAAGGTGGATGCTAAGCTCATGAGCCAGGCAGTGGGGTTACCTGGCCACGGTTTACTCCTGGAGAAGATGCAGGCTATCTCAGGAAGGCTGAGGGGGCCTCACCATCATTTTTGTATGTATACATGTGCCTGTGGAAACCAGAGGTCAATGTGAAGTCTCTTCCTCGGTATCTCTCCATCATCACCGTCATTAGTCTCTCACTAAACATGGAGCTCACTGTTGGGGCTACACTGACTGGCCGGAGAGCACCAAGGGTCTATCTCCCTGTCTCTGCCTCAACATGGGGGTTACTAGACTCGCTTCACTATATCTGACTCCTACACATTTTCTGTTGACTTGAATTCAAGTCCTCATGCTTGGGTTGCAAGTACTTCACTGACTGAGCCAGCTTGTCAGTCCATGGTCCTTTCATCCTTACAGAGTGGAGTTCTTTTCCACAACCCTATTCTTTTCATACCATCTATGGGGTATGGAGCTGCCTGCCATGTCCCCAAATGCCACATGTTCCTCTTCTCCACCTCAAGAGTAAGGACAGTTCACTCTATCTGGAAAGTAGACTACCCAGGGAACCCCAGTTCTACTGCTATTTAGGTGTCCCTATCCCAGCTTACTTGGAGAGGGGATAGTACCACCCCTTGTCTTCTGGACTATATAACAAGTGCCCTTGGTCTCACCAAGAAGTCTTGGTCATGGGTTCCCAGTGAGCCATACCACTGGGACCAAGATAGCAGAGGACAGGTGGGGTGGAGGCTGGAGAGAGGACTGGCATGCTTAGGAAGGTCTGGCCCAGGACTGTTTTGTCTCCTCCTTAGTGCCTTTCTGGATGGAGTTTTGGCAATGGCTGGGGCTGTCTCTGTTGCCAGCTCCTTTGTGATGCCTAGAACAGATAACAAGAAATAGGGGGAGGGGAGGGAGTGCGGCTCTGCCCCAGCACCCTGTGCACGTGCTCATCAAGACCCAATCCAGAGCCAGCATGGCTTCTTATCTGCCTGAGGAGCCCCTTTGAGTGTGCCCTATGCCTACTGCTAAGAGGGTACAGGCCAGGGTGGGCATTCCGAAGAGGGTATTCCTGGGACCTCCCGGCTCTCCTCTTCAGATTCCCTAAGTTAGCTCTCCCTCTTGTTCTTATTGCAAACATCACAGCCTGTTAACTCTGCATTCCATTTCATTGCCTACTTTCATTTTGTGAGTGTATTTGGTATGCACAGGTATTGGGTGCACTTGCCCTCCACCGTGCGTCGAGGAAGGAGGGGGAGCCCTACAGGCTGAGTTTAAGCATCTTCTATAGTGCTTCTGTTTTCTTTTTTTTTAATTTGGAAAACAGGGTCTCTCGCTGAACCTGGAGCTCACTGTTTCCGCTAGATTGGCTGGCCAACGAGCCCTGCGATCCCCTTGTCTCCATCCTGCCCAGCACTGGGGGCTTAAAACTACACATCGCCACTCTTAGATTTTTGCATGGGGATCTGAACTCAGGTCCTCACCCTTGTACAGCCAGCACATTCGCCACTGAGCCATCTCCCCAGGCGTAAACAAATCCTTTTTTATTGAGTGCTGTGTTAGGGATCAGAATGAATAGGCTGAGCTAGATAACACCCAGATGGCAGAAGCTAGAGAGCCTCCAAAAACTCATCAGGAACCCGGTGGCACCGAAAACTAACATCAGGAGTGCCTTTGATGTGCCAGGCACCTTTCTTGGGATTTTGCATGCATTGTGTGGACCCTTGCCACACCCTTGTTCAATAGATACAGTTAATATTGCCTTATCCAGTTGAGACTCAGAGAGGGAACGTTTCTTGATTAGGGTCACTCGACTAGAAAGCAGCAGCAACAAATCAAATGTGTGATTCCAGAGACCAGATAGGCAGCTCACCTGACCATTTCACTCCACTGGATTCCATCGACAGTGGGCTACTATCTCTCCTTGGTCATGCTTATGTCCAGGAGGGTTCTAGGTATACACAGAACTTCCAGTCCAGGGAAGCCATTGGGGCAAAAGGAGGCTTGTTCTGGGTGTCTGGGAGCAGGGGACCACTGTTTCTTGTGACTCTGTCTGCAGCAGTTCAGCCTGTCACAGCCCTCCCCACCCCCAGCACTGACTCACAACTACGCATTGGATCTTCGTGGAGTCTTGCCATAGCCACACAGGCACAGGGTTATCATCACCATCACCCAGCCTCTGGCCTGCAGGCACCTCACCTCCGCCTGCCTGATGGGCTCCTGGCTAAGATTCCAGGGTCATTACTAATCTCTGTCCATGAGGATGTCAGCAGCTGAAGGCCAGAGACCTGCTTCCAGTTCTGTAAGGCAAGGCCTCGTCCCCTCCAACTTCTGTAATAAAATGTCACAGGCTGTGTGAGTTAACACATTAACAGGCTGGAAGTCCAATATGAAGGTGTTGGCAGGGTTGAGTCTTTGGAGGGCAGATGGATGTCTTCTGTGTGGTCATATGGCCACTTCTCTGTGCTCAGGAATCCTGGGTTTCTTTTATTTTAATAAGGACACCAATTTGGATGAGAGTCCCATCCCAAAGGCCTCATTTCAACTTAATCACCTGTTTAGGGACCTTGTCTCCAAATACAGCCTCATTCTGTTACTTAGAGGCAAAACTTCAACATGTCGATTTTAAGAGTTCACAGTTTAGCTCCTAGCAGCATGGTAACTCATGATCCACACTGAGGTGTTTTCCAGAGACAGAGGATTGCTAGGAAAGATGATCCCAGAGAAGAAGCTGTATAGGACACAAGCAAGCAAGAGAAAGCAGAACACTGGGCCCTAGCTTCTGGGCCCCATCACTCATCTGGTGGTCTTTTTAAAGCCCCGAATCCCTCGTGTGCTCTGAGCATTTTCCCCTAGCTCAGTTCCCTTTCCTAGCTGGTACCCTCACTACCTGATGAACCCCAGCCCCACATCCACCAAGCTCAGTGTCATGTGACCAGCTTAAAACTCTAGATCAGAAGCTGCCTTATTTTTTGTTGTCGTTTTGTTGTCTGGGACAAATGAATGACTTTGTACAAACAAAGCCAGCGCTCTGCCACAGAGCTCGAGCCTCAGCCCTCATTTTTATTTTGAAGGGACAAGAAAACCAAGGTGTACCAAGAGCTAGTGAAGTCCCATGGGTATCTGCTTAACCGTCAAGGAATCCCTACAAGAGGATGCACCTGGCTCCTGCCCCTCGATGAACCCATTGTGACACACCAGTATCACGGCCTGGCTTAGCCACACAGCAGACTTGGGAGTTCATTTTCTCTTCCCCAGATAGCATGACTTCCTGTCTCATTGCTCCAGGTGCAGCCTGGGCTCAGTTCAGACCTTGGACTGAAATACCAATAGATCGTTTGCACATGCTCACTCTGGGTGTGTCTTCCTCTGTGAAGTCCTCCCCGTCATTGACCAGGCTTTGCCCTATGCCATACATCATCTAAGCCCCCATGCCTCCTGCAGCTGTGTGTCTATGGGGTCGCATTGATCTGTCTGACTTTCCCTGCAGAGAGGAGACCCTGGAACGTGGGCTTTCTCTGTTGCTCTCCACTGTGTTGTCCTTTGCCTGATGTTTCAGTCGGTGGCCATTAAGTTACTGAACTGTTGGCAGACCCTCCCCCACGCCACACTATGTGCAAAATGAGGTACCCCCAGAACCATCTGGTTAAAGACCCTGGGGCTCACATTTTCCTAAAATCTTCACTTTGTTCCTCTCTTGACACATACTCCTTTCAGTCCCCATCCATGCCTGGCTGTCCCTTCCCTCCCTCCCTCCCTCCCTTGAATACACATGGCCAGTAAGCTGGGACCACCCTGGGCTCCCAGCCAAGAAAGGATTTGGATTTGGGCCAGGCAGGCTGGACTCTGGGCTCCCCCTTTCCCTCCCATCCCCACACAGCCGCATTTAATTCCAAGGCAAAGTGGTGGTGGTCGTGTGCGTGTGTGTGTGTGTGTGTGTGTGCATGCGTGTGTGTGTGTGTGTAGTGGGACGGAGAGGAGACACCGAGAAAACACTGTGTGTATAAGAAAGAGATAGAGACAGATATAGAACCCTGTGGGTTTGTGTGTGTGTGTGTGTGTGTGCGTGTGTTTGTGTGCGCGCGCACATGTATAACAGAGAGACAGAAAACACCCTATCCATGTCCCATCCCATCAGCTAAACAGCAGTTAACCCTGAGGGAGGAAAAGTTGGGGCCTCCAGGTCAGCCATAATCTCTGCTGTTCTTGTGCCTCAAGAGGCTGTCCATCCAGCGCTGCTTGGCCCTGGGGTTGGCACAGCCAAGTCTTCCTGCCTTGAGAGAGAATTTCGGTCTGGGCTGCTGCAGAGGCAGGACTGGGAAGAAGCTCTGTCACTGCAGACTGCATGTCTAGACAGCCATTAGAGGATTCGTGTGCTAGGAGAGGAAGGCAAACCCCAGCGCCACAGATACCTCTCCTTATTTCATTTACGGGCTGGGTCCAGAAGACCAGAAGTGGAACCAGTATCTCCTTCCTACTGTTTCCCAACCTACTTCCCACATCTTAATCATCAGATTCTTATGTCTGTCTTACTTTTGCTGCTGTATGACCATCTGTGGCTCCCTCTTGCCTGGAGGACTAATTTCAGCCTTACATTTAGGGCTTTACAGCCCATCTCCAATTGGCCACTACCCCTTTGCTCAGCCACTATTCAGTCCTCCTCATCTCTGGTGGCTTTTATGAAAAGACTGTTTCTCCAAACCTAGATAAATTAGTCCCTATCTCCTAGTTAGAATTCACCCAGCCCCTGTCTTAGCTTCCTCTACTCAGTTGCTAAATTCTTAAAGACAAAAGCTGTGTTTCATCCATCTTTAAACTCTCTTAACTCTGAATACAGTTTCATATATAGAGCCATATTTTTAAGCATCTACTAACCAAATGAGTGAATGAATGAATGGTGAATGAATGAAGGGCACACAAGGCAGCAGTTGAGATGCCAGTACTTGTCATCTTGTTAGGTACTTTCTAGTTGTCACCCTTGGTATTTTCTCTAGATGCCACATGGCATGCACTTAGCATCTCCACTTAGACAAGAGGTGGCTGAGCTCAGGCGGACAAAGTCATGAACTGGGGTTCAATCCCAGGCCTCTTGGCTCCCCTAATAAAATCTCCCTGCTCAGAATAACTCTGATTATACATGCCCTGGAAGTTGATCTCCCTGGGACATCTCAAGCCCACTTCACCATCCTCCAGGAGAGGGGAGGCTAGGGGGTCCTGAACAGACTGCCAGCCCAGCCACTAAGAAGCAGCTCCCTCTTTGAGGGAGGAAGAGCAGGGACCCTCAGCAGCCCCCAGAAACTCAGAGAGGACAAGGACCCTGCAGAAGTCCTCATTTGGAGGCTCCACTGCTTTCCTCTGGCCAAATGAAGCCATATTTGAAGCTCAGGAGACAGAGCAGGAAGATTGTCCATGGTCCCAGGGGCTCCATTTCCACCTCAGCCCAGTCTCGCTGGGCATTTCAGCGGTTCTCAGATGATGTTTACTGTGCAAGTGTGAACTCAAGCTCTGGACCCAGGTTACCAGGTTACCAGCTAGCTCTCCAGCTGTGTGACCTCGGACAACTTCCTTACTCTTGTCTGTGCCCAGTTCCGCATTGTCCCTTGGGACCATCAGCAGCACTCCCCTTATGGTGGCTTTGTGTTGTGGCGGTGGCAGTGTGTTGTGGCGGTGGCTGGCCCTGGCACTCTGTCCAGTTTGCCAGAGCCATTTCATCTTCTCCACCACACTCACCGAGACACAAGTCCCAAGAGGCCTACCCTGTCCTCCTGCAAGGATTTGCCTGAGTGTGCTGGACAGGTCTCTGAGCTCTTTGGGCCTCCCATGTAAGGCAAAGAAACAAAATTGGGCTGGGAGAACAGCTCGAAGGAAAGCCAAATCAAAGTGACTTTTGTGGTGACAAATGCTTAATAATAACTTTACAAATCTAGTTGAATTACTATGAATAACAGCCTCCCTTTTCCTTCTTCGCTTTGTATGGATACGTCTCCCGTCTCCCAGAGAGCACACAGCTACAACCCTGAAATTCACCCAAAAGAATCATTACTGGGAAAACAAACTAAAAATAACTGCAGAAGAAACAGCGCCAGCTCAGAAGCGGTTCTTCGGAGGTGGGGGCGAATAAGGCAACTTTTTGGTTGCTCCTGGGATGATGGAGTCTAATGCTTAAATGTGAGGCTGATTGATAATGCGTCCTGTCTCCAGCCCTGCAGTCTGGGCCCCTGGACAATCTTTGGAGTTCCTCCTAGGCAGCTAATCCATTCCTGGGAGCCCAGTCCTGCGAATTGGCCGGACCCAGACCCATCACTTTTCACTGAGGATCTCCCATGTTCCAGGTGGTCAGCCTTTCTCCTGCATGCCTCAGGACAGGTCCTATTCACCTCAGGTAAAGAAAGGGCACCCAGAGAGGGTGAATAGCTGACTTAAGAACACACAGGAATGTGAATTCAGTTCATGTTGGACCAAAGACAAGGATCATAAAGGCTCCTCTGGGTAGCCATGAGTGGAGGGCTCAGTTTCTCCAGTTCCCCAGGGGATGCAGGAAGGTTATTCATGACTGGGTAGAGATCATGCCTCTCCTTCAGGTGCAGCATCCCAAGGTAGGTGCTTCGTATCTGTGGCTGAGGGAGGGGCTTCCTTTGCCTGTCTCTCAGTCTGGGCTCTCTACAAGTCCAGGATCATTCTCCATCAGAAAGCAGGTACCCAGGGGTGGGACAACCCCCTGATGTCCTCCCTTACAGCCTGGAGTACTGAGGCAGAAGCCTCTCTCCATTCTCAGATTGCTTTCTAGAAGGGCCCAACGTCCCCTATCAGGCAAGGGTCACCTGACAGGGGCCATCAGCCCATGCCCTTGGAGTCTCTTCTCTGCGCTTGCCACAAGGATTTCAGACTTTCAGGCTAGCAGTGACAGATGACTGATGGGCTGGGCTGTGGGATAAATGCGGGGTGCCCCTTGGCGGGGACCAAGGCTGTTTGTCTCCTCCGCAGAGATGGATGCCTGTCCCTGAGAAGGCTGACGGCTCTCTCTCGGAGTGTACTGCAGTTCCCTGTGATTGAAATGTGTTCTCAGGGTGCTGAGACCAGCTCTGGAACTGTGTGGTTGTTTGTCCCCTCTGTCTGTCTCGTGGGCTCTCCAATTGTCTGTCTGTCTGTCTGTCTATCTTTCCATCCATCCAGCAAAGATAGATGATGTTATTATAAGCCGGGATGATGCAACCAAGGTCAGAGGGAAGTGTTTAATTGGAATGTCAGAGGCTGGGGATTGCTCTGCTCCTGTGATTGATTCTCCAGAGGTCCTGTCAACTACAGGTCCTGCAGGGAAGGAGTTAGGGGGAAGCTGGGGGGACTTGGGGAAGCCAGGGTAGAAAGAGGCTACCAGGTTCTGCCTGCTTCTGCAGGAAGGCTACCCAATAGACTCTGCCTTGGGCAATGGCTGACCTAAGGCATAGAGGGAGGCTGTGCTCTTGACCTTTGGGTGTCTATCTGTTCTGTTTCCTTCCTCCTTCTTATCTCCCATGGGTTCCCTGATTGGTTCTGTGTTGAGTGGAGGGAAGAGGAAGTGGCTGTTTCTTGTCATAGAAGGCTCACTGTCTGTCCACAGCCTCTCTGCTCTGGCTGCTGCCCAATGAGGATTGGCTGGATGGCAGCAAGACTTAAGAGGCTGCTGTTGCACCATTTACACTCTGTGAAAAAATTTTCTCATAGGTCTCAGGGACTAAGAGGTAACTCCCTTGGGGGGGGGGGAACTGAGGTGGAGAGCTGGACTTGGTATCACCCTGTCCCAAGAATAAAGAAAGCTGATGTAGCAGTAGCAGGGCTATGTCCTTGACAAGTTGACCATGGGTGGAGCTGAGTATTTGGAAGCCTAGTCAGGGTCCGTGGGATGTTCCTAGGAACTACTAGCTGTAGTAAGTATGCTCATGTTCCTTGCCTGGGTAGGAGCAAGTTGAGGGGAAGAACAAGGGTGTATAAGAGTGTGTCGGGGGCAGAGTTAGCCAGGGTAGGGTGCTAAGGATGCAGAGGCAGGAACACATACTTGATACAGGGTGGACCCTGCAGGAAAGAGCGTGGAGGAGATGGCAGGGGGTTAGAACTAGGCTCTGAGTTCTGAGGTGGTGTGAGGGGGATGGGAAACCTGAGTTGGTTCAGAGAGGTGGAAAGGTCCCAATGTGTGGCGGAGGAACTGTGTTCCCAAAGCACACCCGCTAGTTCTTGCTTCCACGCTGGGAGCATGGTTCAGAGATGCACTGTGTTATTGTAAACATGATCTCCAACACTGACAGCATTTCTACTACCACCACCATCAGTGTTACCCTCACCACCACCAATATTGCCACAGTCACCATGACGACTGTCATTACCATCATCATTGCTATCATTGTGCTCATCACCATAAGCACCACCATTATCAATGCACAACCATCAGCACCACTATCATTGCCATCATTGATCACCGAACCACCACCATCACTATCATCATGCCGCCACTACCATGATGGTTGTTATTACCATACCATCATCATCATCACCACCATCGTAATCACCACTGTTGGCCTTTATCATCACAACCACCACCATCATCGTCACCACCACCATCATCGTCACCACCACCATCATAACATCGTTATTATTACTATCATCATCACCATTCCATTACCATCGTTACCATAGCCACCATCATGAGCATCACTATATTCATCATTATCAACAGCATCATACCATCACCGTTGTCACCACCACCGCCACCACCACCACCCTTGTTCACCCTCACTGGTACCTGCTGTCACTGTCCTTTCTCTGTTCTCTCTTCCTGCCTGATAGCTTATTTTTTATCTGAAAGCATGTCTCTATTCATCCTCAAATAATAAATTACCCAGAGGTTTGTAAAGCTGGCAGGGGTGCTCCCTTCATGCCCTCTTCCTTTCACAGAAGGGGAAACGGGTTCAGAGATGGTGGGTGATATGTTCGAGGTGAAACAGCATCTTGATGGACAAGCTATTGCTGGAGTTGCCTCCTTCCCTGCCGGTGTTGAGCTCATCCTCCTGCGCGACACTGCTGTGGACTCACCATTGCCCTTTTCACCCCGCTTCTCTTCCATCTCTGGGGCAGCAACACAAACTGATGAGAAAATTCTAGTTTGGGGAAAATGAGAAGACTTTCAACCATAGCTGAATGAAACGATATGTGTGCTCACAGGCAAGAGAGCTCTTTCTCATGGTTTGGCTCCAATTTCTCATCCTCACAGTGTAAGTCCGGACCCAGCAAAGCCTTTTCTCATTGTTAGTCTACGACAGAACCACAGAAAGAGTCGTAGAAACAGGGAAAAAGGTATAAAAAGAAACACAGACATAGACACTTGGAGACCAAGGCAGGGACCTAGAGAGAACTGGGAAGACCCAGACAGTAGGATCATTAAAATCCAGGCAGATACAGAGTGGAAAAGACAGAGATCATAATGGAGGACATGGAAGAGGCAGAGGTCCGGAGAGGGCTAGGAGTGTGCAAACGGGACTGGCAGCTACTGCTCGGTGTTCTGGATAATGGTCTTGACTCAGGAGCTGTATTGCTTACTGGAGGGAGAACTAGCTTCTATAGAAGCAGTCAGCTGTGGGCATGAAAATGCAGCTCAGCCAGTGTAGTGCTCAGCTACCATGAGCAAAGCTCTGGGTGAGTCCCAGCACGACATACATCAGGTATGATGGCTTATTCCTGTAATCCCAGCACCCAGGAGGTGGAGGCAAGACGGTCAGAAGGTCAGGATCATCCTCAGCCACAGTGTGTGATTTGAAAGCCAGCCCAGGATACACTAGGGCCTGTTTAAAAAAGAAAGGAAGGAAGGAAAGAAAGGAAATCCAGAAATAAACAGACTAAAACTAAACCGGTTGGCCTTGGCCTCACGGTGCTTATGAAGGGCTTGGACTGAGACAGCAATGGCTGTGTGTTTGCGGGTACGTGTGGGTTTCCATGTTTGAGCCGTGGGCTTCAGAGTGTTTTTATTAAGATGCTGGGGAGGATGTCAGGGCCTCTTTCAGAATCCCTGTCTCCCCATTTTAGAACCTCTGTCTCCCCTTTTTCATGATTTCTCATCAACACACCACCTATTGCCTGGTCCTCCCAGCACTGAGCTTGCCAGTTCCATACTGAATATTCAGGAAAAAAAAAAGCAGGGTGAAGAAATGAGGTTCCAGATTTCAGCTGCATTCATCAGGCCACCATGATGGGAGCACACTTGGAAATGGTTCCTCCCCTTCTATGATGGCTCTTTGTTCGTTCCAGTGACAGAGACCCAGTTACAGTAGGTTAGATTGGGCCCAAGCCCAGCTAGGGTCCTCCGCAGTGACCTTGAGCAAGGCTCCTGCCCCCTGTCTACATTGATGAACTCTGCCTTTTGTAAAGCTAGGAGACAAGATGAGCCTCCGTCACTTCCTTCCGTGCTCCAGAGAGCCTCATTTCCAGGATTGCTTCAGTCCACCCAGGTAGAGCCCACACTGCCAAGCACTTATTACATCTACCTGTTACCTGTTCACAAATCTAGCTCTTCCTTCCCCTGTTTGGGAACAGTGGCCTTCACTCTCCTCAGAAGGAAGTCCAAAGGCTTCCTCTGGTGCCTTAGGGGCCTGCTACAGAGCGCACTAGAAGGTACAGGGCTTGTCAAACTCCCCCTGCAAATCTGGGCTCACCCCACTGTAACAGACAACCATGGGCCTTCTTGGGGGGGGGGTCTAGCTGCTGGCTCTGAGGTAGACTTGACTCAAGGCGGGTGACCGCAGCTGCAGAAGAGTTTCTAGAAGGGCCTGGGGGAGGGTGAAGAGGGGATGGGCTTTAGGGGTCAGCATCACGACTGGGATGCATCTGAGAGGCAGCACAAGCTACCTAGCCTGTACAGGGTCTCTCACTGGTCTCTGCTAGAGGCCTCTGTAGCGTCGCTGACTCCCTGGAAAGAGAGATCTTCCTGACTGCATTACAGGCGGCTGTTAACTGCTGTTCTTTGTGTTGTGTTCCCCTCCCACCTGTTCCAAGGCCTGTCCTCCATCAGGTTGCCTCCCTGGAGAGCTTTCCTAATTACCTCTGCCTAACCTGCGGGGCTCATCACTGCTCTGTTCCCACACACCCCTGCAATCGCTTCTCAGAGCCTGGTCCTCCTCTGCCTTCCACTTGACACTGAGAACTTGCCAAAGGCAGAGACTAGGCCTTTCATCTCAGTATCCACAGCTCCTGGAACAGTGCCTGCTCCGGGGGGGGGGGGGATTGAAGTCGTGGTGAATGGAGGCTCAGCTTCAAATGTTCATATGTAGACATTGTAATTGTGGGAAGACCATGTGGGATGAGAGAGAAGATGGTTTAGGCTTGGGATGGCTAACTCTCTCTCTCTCTCTCTCTCTCTCTCTCTCTCTCTCTCTCTCTCTCTCACACACACACACACACACACACACACACACACACAAGCCTGGCAACAAGCAGGATCACTGTTCCTCATTGATCCATCTTTCTGGAACCTACAGATGACCGGGTCAGTGTGCCTCGCAGCCTGAAAGTGGAAGGAAGTGTGAGGTGAGCAAGACAGTGTAGATTTCAGGCACAGAGGTTTGGGGTGTTTATTTGTTACTGCAGAGTAGCACAGTCCATCCCCACAAAGACGTAACTGTTTCTCGTTGCTAGAAAAGTCGCAGACTAGTTTGCTTCTGAGACTGTCTTGATGGCTCCCAGGCTGCCCCATCCTCGAGCGCATTATTCAGAAGGACTCTGGGGTCTTAGACACTCCCAGCAGAGCAAAGCAGAAATGCAGGTGGTGTTCTGAGCAGGGAACCTGACAGCCAGAGCTTCTGACAGTGACTCAGGCTCCTGATGCTGCCCTCAGCATCTGTGGAGAGCCGCCTTGGTTTTTCTAAAGCCAGCCATGCTCTTGCAGATGTCTGTGCTTGCATCGGCTCCTGTGAGGGTCGCACAGCCAATTCCCACTTCACAGATGTGCTGGATTTCTAGGAAAAATCATGCCTAAGAAGAGTTCCTGCTACAGTCAGAAAGAGGCTCCTCTTGATGCAGAGAATAAGAGTCCGAGAGAGAAACCCTAATATGACTCAAGGGTCCTGAAGTCCAGATGGAGGTTGTTAGGGGCAGAATCCCAGGGTGTCTGAGCATAATGTAACTTAAGGAACCGACTCTGTTTTCTTCTTACCTGCTGGGAAACTCCAGGCCAGTAAGGTAACATTTTCATGCCCCAGTTCCCGTGTGTAGGTGATGTGCCATTTGTAGTGCATATTTGGCTTTTGTATGAGATCTTGCACACTCTGTGTACGTGATACTGTTTCTTCTACAGTGATTGGTGTCTGAGGGCTTCCACACAATTCATGCATACAATTGCAGATGGTGTTGTGTGAGCCAGCTGTTATCATGTGAGTTGCGGGGACCACTGTGGATGTTTTCAGTGGTATGGGTCTGTTTAGGTATGATGGCAGTGTGTGTGTGTGTGTGTGTAGGCACATAGCACAATATATGTATGTGTTCATGTGGGAATGTGTATATGTGTAGACGGATATACTCACCCATGAATACATATATGGAGGACAGAGGTCCATGTTGGTGATGTTGGTTCCTCTTCATTTTTTTTTTGAGATGGTCTCTCACTGAGCTTGAAGCACAAGGATGAGGTTAGGATGGCCAGTGAGCTCCAGGGTTCTGTCTCATACATCCTTGTCTTCTAGAGCTGGGATGACATATGCACACCATTGTGCCTGGCTTTCATATGGTTCTAGAGATCTGAACTCAGGTGCTCATGTTGTGCAGCCAGGACTTTACACACTGAGCCAGATGGGTGAAGTTCCAGCTATCTGCCTATGGTGTGTGTGTAGGGGGCATTTGTCCAGGTACTATGTATGTGGCTTCACATCTTCACATGTTTAGGAACCAGTGAGTTATGTGTATGCTATGTGTCTAGGTATGCTGGTATGTGAGCGTGTGTGCCAATGGGCTGTGCACCCTGGAAGTAACTCAAAGCCATAGGACGCTGATGTACTGCAGGCTGGGGGAGCATGAGTATGGGGGAGCATGAGTAGGAAGACTTAACCGCCTTCTCTGTTGGCCTAGCTCAGCTGCACCTTTCCCTGCGGACCCCACTAGCAAGTGCTCCTAGTTTCACAGACGTAGAGACAGTCCTCTGGATATTTACTCACAAGCCTGGTGGAGTAGCCTTCTTCCTTCCCCATCTGGATTTATGTATAGGATCCCAAGTGTGAGTGTTTGGCTTTCCCACTGCTCCTTGGGCTTGGTGGCCCCAGCGCTTCTTCTATTCTGGCCTCCCAGGAGTTAGTGGGAAGCAGAATTTCAGGACACCTGAGGCTAGCCTTGTGCTCTTCCAGTTGGTACTCTCATGCCTACCCTCATGCCTGTTTCATCACTTGTGGGCGCTCACAGCTCACTCACCTCAATAGTTTACTCAGGGCCACTTGAGTTCACGGTCTCACCCAGGGTACACAATGTGCCAAAGAAGCACATGCCAGGACCAGCATCTTCACAATCTTTTCACCTTCATTCTATCCTCAGTTTCCCCCAATCACACCACCCAGGACCCTCTTTTCCACCTATATTGATCTCGGGAGCCAATCATTGGACTGCCCTCCTTTCCTCAGAGGAGGAGGTTCCCCCAGGCCCCGAGACTCTGTCCATGGTCCTGAACCCGTAGGCCAGAGCCTGGGAAATATGATTGAATCTCTCTGTCTTTCTGACTGCCTGTGCGTCTCTCGCCCCCTCGCTCTAGAATCCATGGACACACGCATGCAGAATGAGAGATGAAAGAGAGATAAAATTATAAAGAAACTAAGATGAATAGTGACAAAGAACCCCAAATCACAGAAGTGTAAAGAGACATAGAGAAGAGACACAGAGACAGAGAAACAGGCAGACACTCCAACAGTGGACAGGCAGGAGATGTCACTGAGATGACAAAAACTCTATGAGATTTCAGAGAAGAAGAAAAAAGACTTTTTTGCTTTGACATCACTTTCAAATAATTCTACTTGCTAAGAAGACCCATTTGCCCTCCTCTGGGAAGCTGGAGGGAGTATGTGTCCCCTCCCCCCATTCTCCATGATGGAGCAGCAACACTTAGATGTTGCAACTCCCTGTGGGGACAAGAGACACTTTGAAAAGAAGGAGCTGGCAGAGCTCAGATTTGGGATCCAGAATGGGATCTGGTGTCTGCCCTCAGCAAGGGCTGAAGTCTTGGTGGACCACTGGCATCCTGTGCTATCCAGGCTTGCTGATCCTCACATCCTCACTTAACCAAACTGAACAGAGCTCTGAGACTCGAGGTCGTTGCAGGAGAGAGCTAGAAGTGGGTATGCCCTCAAGGCATGGGAGGCAAGGGTACAGACACCACCCACTGGCTTATTCCTCTTTCAACTCTGCTGGTTCCTCTCACCTGTGCAGGTGGCTCTGGGGATCACTCTCCTGCCTCAAGAAGGAGAGGAAATCTGCCTGGCACAGAAATCACATTTACAGATAATTCAGCTAAAGCACAGAACAATTAAGTTACTTCCTAACATCCCACAGCTAGTAAATAGCTAGGTTCAAATATAGACGGCCTGACCTCTCTGGAGACAGTATCCCCCTGGGCTATGTGTGCCAATTACCCACTGGCAACCCTGAGAGTGTGGCACTATGTGGTTGTAAAGTCAGCATAAATTCCCAGTGTGAAGTCCCTGAGATGTGACCATTGGGGTTTCTATATATTTTGGAAAGATTCAGCTAAATCCCTGCTTGGGTCGTGAGCAAGGGACCTAAGGATTTCAGGAAAGGGAGGTGGGAGTACCATTTCAGCCTGGGCAGGCTGAGTGGGTTCAGCCAACCATAAAATGCCACAGCCTCTGGCTGCAAATGCCCCTGGCCGTGGTGACTAGGCTGCCTGGCAGGGTGGGAGCCAGGTTAATGGCCATGTTTATACCTCAAAGCATTATTAGCTCTTCCGAGCGCTCGGTCCTCACTTGCTGTCGACAGCTGAGCTTATTGATTGAGTGAGTTGATGTTTTTGCTTATTAAGTGCCCAGAGTGTAGGCAGATTTGAGCCAGCATTGGCTGGGTGGTGGAGGGAGTGTGAGTTGGGGAGGCATCTGCTTGTGGACACTTTTCAACCCCGCTCATTTGTTCGACGTGTGTGTGTGTGTGTGTGTGTGTGTGTGTGTGTGTGTGTGTGTTTGTGTTTGTGTGTAGGGGGAGGCATATGCGTGTGCTTCTTGGTGCTTTGTGGTTTAGATTGTGACCTGGGGAGAATGATTTTGGGGAGCTCAGTACCCCATCCACAAGGCAGTATTGGGAAAGCTGGGACTTGGATTGGGACTGTCTGGCTTTGAATGTTGGCTTTAGTTTTCCTAGCTGTGAGCTCGGGCAAATCCTCGACTCGAGCCAAACTGAACTTTGGATTCTGTATCTGGAAAATGGAGATTAAAATAATACTGGCTTTGTCTACCTTTGAGACCAGACATTAACGAAGAATAGCAGTTTCTAAACTGTAGAGCGCAGCACACATGTCAGGGGTGTAACTGCCGTGAGCTGAGCTGTGATGCTGCAGAAAGGTGTGTGCGAGAAGGCCGGAACAGAAAATGAGCCAGCATGAGCCCCCAGGCGAGTGTGGACGTTCCATCGCTGGGGTTCTGGCACCTCCCTCTACTGCTCACATTTTGGGAACCCTGGGACTGGGCCCAGGGGACTTGGGTTCTGGATCTAGTTCTGCATTAAAGTGCTGTGTAGCCTTAGGATAGTCAGTTTCTTTCTCTGGTTTTCTCTCTGTTTGTCACAAGACGGGCTTGGGCCTGGGCTGGGGAAATGGCTCAGTGGGTAAAGTGCTTGCTGTACACATTAGGGCCCGAGTTTGGATCCTCAGCTCTTATGTAAAAAGCCAGGCACGGCAGCATGTGCCTGTAAGGCAGGGCTGGGAGGCAGCGACTGAGGAATTCCTCCAGGGCCTCACTGACCAGCCAGGCTAGCCAGTCAGTGAGCTCTATGTTAGCAAAAGATCACAACACAGTACAACAGGATATCCAAGAAGAGTCCCAGTGAGGGTCCAGCATTGATAGTGTAGTAGAAAACAATGGCCTCGAACCAGACCAATGCTCTTTGCAATGAACACTTGAATATATGTGTGTGTGTGTGTGTGTGTGTGTGTGTGTGTGTGTGTGCGTGTGTGTGTATGGACAAAGGCATTTACTGTATGACTCAGTGTGTCACACTGCAGCTTCCATGAGAAGATATTTATTTTTTTCTTTTTTCTTAAATTTTTTTGAGGGGGGTGTTGCAGAGATGGAGGATGGATGTGAAGGGATGGGGAAATAAATGGGATCAAGGTGTATAATATGAAAGACACAGAATAAATAAAAAGAAAGTTAAAAAATTCACTACATCCAGCCCGTGTGTCTGTGTGTGAATGCGCACTGCCTCCAGCAAATCTGTGCGGTATTTCTTCCTTCTCCATTAATCCCCAGCGTTTTCTTCTCTTGAGGAGTTAAAACTTCTCTTTGGGAAAAGGAGGACAGCCTTGCTATAATCTCGTTACACGTCTCTCTCTGGCCAAACTTGCTACTAGCTGCTTATAACCTAAAAATAAAGGACTAATGCATAATGCACGTGGACACACACGCACGTGCACACACACACACACTCACACACAAACTAAGGCGGAGCATAACCAAAGATGACACCTGATGTTTGTCTCTGACTTCCACAGGTATGCAAGCACAGATATGGGTACCGCCATGTGCACAGATATGCATACATTATACATACATTTTCACACACACCTGCACATCAGTTTGAAAAGTTAAGGGAAAAAGAGAATTGGATTCATTGTTCTCAAGGGCTCCTTTTGGCTCCCAGTGTCTCTGAATATAGGAATCATTGGTTTCCTTCTGCCCGTCAGTGTAGACTTTATTGGGGTTTATATTCAAATTTCTTGAGCTTGAGTCTCTGCTCCCTTATTTCTGATCCCCCCATGTGAGTGTGTGTGTGTGTGTGTGTGTGTGTGTGTGTGTGTGTGTAGCTAGTATTTGTGGGTGGATAGTCCTGCTTCCTCCCGTGCCTGCACGCATAAGTGTGCACCCTTGTTAAAGCCGAGGGCCTTGGAAATCGGCAACCTCTCCGGGTGCCAGCAGCTAATGGGCGAGCCCATTTTAGTAGCTGATAACAAGATGGGTCCATTAAAAGAATAAATTAGAGGCAAACCCAGAGATTACTTCTGGAGCTCAGCGAAGAGCTGTTGAATGCTGGCTCCATTTGTTAAAGACCCACACCCTTACTTTAGAGGAATGGCTGCTGCCGGGCCTCGCTGCTCTGACCATCCTTACCCCGTCAGCAAGTTCTTGCCCCATTACAAATGGTTTCTCCCAGCTTCTTCCTCAGTAGGAGCCTCACACGCCCCCCCCCTCCACCCACCCCTGCTTGGAGGAAGCCCAGCCCCCTCCTCACTTGCTCCAGCACTCAGAACCTGAGGAGGAGGCTGGCCTCCCTCTGCTGGTTCCAACCCTGCAACCTCCCTTCTGACTCCACCTCCCAGGGACCAGGATCTCTTTGTGGGTTACCCAATCACTATTTGTCAACACTTAACTGATACTTTATGTGGTCCTACTGTGTGCCAGGGTGTGAGGCTGGGTCCAGGCTCTGCTTTAGAGATTAGGGGGAACTGAGGGAGACTCAAAGTGATGGAGAGGAGCGGGCAGAGCAGAGAGTAGTATTGCATATGGAGGCTGAACAGACCCTTTCAGGAGAGGTGGTATCAGCGTCATCTCAAAGCAGTTGCTGCGTTTTCTGGGCAGTGAAGAGGCAGTGCCTGGGTGGGTCTTAGAGTGGGAGAGGTGAGGGTATGGATGGGAACATTGACAGGAGGGAGGTCTACTGGAAAGTGTCAGGCCCTGCTACCGTCCCGCTTCCCTCTGACCAACATCATCTACACAATCCCATGGTATAGGATCAGCAAACACTGACTAGACCTACTTCTGCGGTGCAGCAGGTGTGGGCCAGAAGGCTGTAAAGCAGTAACCGTGCAAGCAAGAAGCCATCGCTCCATCCTTCCGTGCACACATTCTTAGTTAATTCATCGTTTCAGCCCATTTGATTTCCTTTCTGACGCTCAGAGAGAGCCAGGGTGTTGCACAGCTCATGCTAGAAGAAGCAGAGGTGGTGGCCTGATCGACTGATGTCCCCTTTCCTGTCTCTCCTGCCCACAGTTGGGCACCAAAGGACAGCAAGGCCTCTGAGCTCTGCACCTCAGCGCAGCTGCAGGCACGGTGTTTACTGACCCTAACTCACCTCAGCGCCGGCACAGTGTTTACTGACCCGGACTCAGAAGACTCCACCGGAAGGGCACAATAAGCTCTGCCTGCTGCATTCTAGGGCTGCTGTGGCCTGCAGTTCCGAAGTCTTCCATATTTCTCCCACAAACCAACTCCAAAGGCCTGTTCACCGCACGGTCAGGCTCATCACAGCAGGGATCCACTCCTGCGTATTTCTCCTTAGGTTCCTTTTCTTATCACTGTGACAGCTTAAGGCAGGAAGGGTTGATTTTGGCTCACAGCGTGAGAGTACAGAACACCATGGTGGAGGTCAGTGTCAAGTGATGGGTCACGTGATGTTTATATTTGGAAGCAGGGATGGGTTCTGGCACTCAGCTTCTTTCTTCCTTGGCTCTCTTTTCAGTCCAGGACCCCAGCCCATGGATGGTTCTGCCCATTTTCAGGGTGAGCCTTCCCTTCTCTATTAGACCTCTCCAGAAATCCCCTGCTGACTGTCCAGAGGCATGTCTCTTAGGCAGCTCTGAAGCCAGTCAAGTTGACAGTCAAGCTTAACCATCACAGCTACCTTACAGCCACACCAGCCTCTACCCTAACCTCCATTGTGGATTCTTACCTGAGAATGAAGTCCAAAGGCTTCAGTGTGGGAGCAACCGTGCCTCCCTTTCCCTCTTTCCCTCTTACACCCTAATTCCTCTGACCCGGGTCTCCTCTCCATTCCCGCCAAACTCTCCTCTGTCTTTGAACACATCAGCCCCTCATTGTTCCACTTTACACATGCTGTTCCTTAGTTGGACCTCCTGTCCTCCAGTTACTGTCACCATGGCCCAAGACCAGGCTCCTGCCAGTCTAGCTGTTACTTAGTGTCCCTCTAGGACCTAACTTCAACTTTCAGACATTTCCTCCTGGAGCCTTCTGTGAATCCTGCCTCCGTCTACTGGGGTCCCTGTGGGGACTCTGAGCAGCCTATCATGAAGACCAGAAGCCTGCATCATTTGTTCCTAGACAGAAAAGATTTTGCTCATGACTATACCCCAGGCACTGTAGATACTTGATACACATTTAAGGGGGGAGGAGGAACATCCTTAGAGAATGAAAAATTGGATGGGGCAGCATTTGTTTATGCTAACTCACATATTCATTCATTTATATTTCCTCACTCGTTCACTGATTTGTTTAAACTCATTTAATCATATTCATTTGTTTATCCATATCTTATTTCACTCATTCATTTTTCACTTGTTCATATTCATTCATTCATTCATTGAGCTGATTACCTGCTAGGAGTCAGAGGCTGAAGGCCCAGATTGGCTGTGGCAGGAAGGCCCTGCCCATAGGCAGAGGGTTTTGGAGTCTTAATTGTTCTTTGGTCAGAAGCACTGAGAAGCCCCTCATAGATAGGAAAATAAGGCTTGTGCCTCCAAGGCTGAGAGTAGAGCTGGGTGGGGCCCTGCTGGCTCGTAGTGTGAGAGTACATAACGTGGTGGCCCCAGCCTGCCTCTAAGGTCATTCTTGACCATTCCCTGGCCCTACCCTCCCTCTCTCCTCCTCTCCCTCAACTCTTCTATTTCCAGCTAGGGAGCTTAACTCGCACTTCCTGGTTGGGCTTTTAATTTGATTTTATTGCTGGCCACGATAGCATGTTAAACAAACTCCGGGTGATTATTAAAATCTGATGATCATGGTTTATCGCCTTGCTGTGGTTCTCTATGGGTGTCGTGCTGCTGAAAGGTAGTGAATTCTCTGTGACACAGAGGGTTCCCCTCTTTCCTACCTGCCACACCTCCAGGAGAACCTGGTAGTGGCCGTGACACTTCTGATGCAGGATATGGCCAGGTGCAGTGACGAGATGGAAGAAGCTCCAACCTGGCGCCTGGTGCCGATGTCGTTCAAGACTTGCCTAGGCTTCAGGTGCCTCATCGAAGAATCAGAGCTGGACCAGCTTGGACCAGTACTCTGAGAGCTGCCGCTAGAGGATGGGGGTCACCACCCTGTTCCAGTGGCACCCACCAAAGCATTCTGGCCTGACAAAATGCCCTTCATACCCTCAGTCTGGATCCACTGATGGAAATGCCCTCGCTGTGGTGGGGCAAGCAGCTCTTTGTTGCAGGGATCAGGGGATCCCTGGAGCAAAGTGCAGCCCTGGAGAGAAGACCAGTCCCCACCTGAGAACTAGAGCCCGGGTTTCAGTCCTGCTCTACCACTCACCAGTTGAAGTCACACGCTCCTCCAGGCCTCAGTTTCCTCTTTTGCTAACTAAAGGAGTAGGCTCTTCAGTGACTTGTGGCCTTCGTGCTAAACAGGATTTTCAGTAGAAGCCAAGAGACCTAGCTGGTAAGAGAAGGAGCTGTTGGAACGCAGAAGTGGGAACCCTGGTGGACCCTCCAATGACTCTCAGAGGCCCTTGCCAAGGACAGGTGCACTTGGTGCCCTTCTTGTAGATTTCTTTTCTTTTGAGACAGAGTCTTACACATCCCAGGCAGACTCCCAACTCCCTCTGTAACCAAGAATGACCTTGAAGTTCTGACCTTCTGTCCTCCACTTCCAGAGTGCTAGGATCACAAGTGTGTAGACACCGGGTCTGTTTTATAGGACACTGGAGACAAACCCAGAACTTTGCGTACATTAGCTAAGCTCTCTACCCCTGAGCTACACCGCCAGCAGCCCCTTCCATTAGTTTTAGTGACTACATTGTAGAGTATGGGCTACTGATCTTCCTGCTTCCAAGAGAGGAGGGCTGGTGGCTGGGACTCCCTTGGGGGAGGCAGGACTCTTCCCTGTCTTCAGCCCCTCTCACCTACTGGGCTTCAGAGGTTGATGATGAGACCTTGGCAGAGCCCCACTCCTCTCCTGGTGCCCCTCCAGTCCTGCAGCCTTCTGTTCTTCTGCCTCCCTCCCAGGCACTGCCCCTCCCACAGATGTCTGTGCCAATCCTAAGCCTGATGAATCTTTGATGAATTCTGAGTAGAGGCACTTAAAAAAATCAGAAAGGTGGGAGGTGCAGGGAAGGGAGAAGGTGAGATAATTCTGCCCCTGTTCTTTCTTCTTCCATCTCTTGAGAAGACCAGAGTCCTTGTGCATGGCTCACAGAGGTAGGCGGAACCCACCCGAAGCCCCAACCCAAGGAATTTGCCCTGTAAAATGGACTGAGTCTGGCTTTTCTGATATTAGTGAGCAGACTCCAGAAGCAAATCCAAGTGTATTAGAGAAAGAAAAGATTTGAAACAGCACCTGAGCCAGCCTCTTTGTGCTGAGGGATGCTATGTACTGGATAGAGGTCGTGTGCCTAGTGTCAGGCTCAATATGGCCAAGAGAAGACCAGAATTCCATTCCTCTGGCTCTCATTCAAGCTCCCTTCTCCATCCCCAAAGGTCCCAGTGGTGCCATCTCTAGGATGTCTGCGACCCAGGTGCAGCCTGTTCATGGACCACCAAGACCTAGAAGGATAGAGATCCAGGACATAGGATGTGGAGGTGAGTCAGCTCAGTTTCCAGTTTCCACTATGGAGGATCAACAGTTACCCCCTTACCCACTCCCGTTACTAAGGCTTCTGTGGCTGAATTAAGTTTTCCCATCTATCCAAATGGCTCTTCCAGACATGTTTGCCCTGGTTTAACTCATGTCCAAATCAGTTCAGGGGCTTCCCAGCTGCTCACTGGATAGGGGAGGGGCTGGCATTCATCTCTGCTCTTACCCTACCTCAACTACCTATGCGATCGTGGACACATAGCTTCTTTCAGCTTCTTTCCTTATTATTCACACAGGAGATGCTGAGGCTTAAGTAAGACAACATGGGTGAGGCCCTAGCAAAGTGGTTCTCTGCCATCTTTCTTCTAAAACCTGGGCTCCAGGTTTTAGGAAAGGTGGGTCGCTTCCCACATTCTCTGCCACCATCTTCCTCGGTGTCCCTACTACTTTCCATCTCTTTAGAAGTCCTCAGGATGCGGAGGATGTAGGCACCTGGCACACTGCATGACTTGGTGCCATCCTACCTAGTCGGATCCCTGGTATCTGGGATCTGTAAGATGAGTGTCTTGGGCTGAACTTCCCTGCCTTTCTCTCTTCATAGTGACACCTTAGCTCATCTGCTTGCTGTGACTTCCAGACATCTCTCTAGAATGGAGCTTTTAGCTCAGTACCCATAATTCAGACTTCAGCATCTCAAATGGTTTCTCCCTTCGCCAGGGCATCTTGCTTTGGTTTCCAAGCACGTAAGATTCTTGAGACACATTTTTTGGTCTATTTCAATCACACATTCATAGGACTTGTAAACATAAAAGAAGCTGTAAACCAGGAGAGGCTGGGTAACGGTCTCAAAAACAGCGCGTTTTATGTCAGCACCTGAAGGGACGTTCCCGAAGCAGACATCTGGGTTTGTGTCCTCCCAGTCTTCAGATCTAAGGGAAGACTCCAATGGACTTCATGGGGTACCTGGCGGGTTATAGCAGACTCAGAGCCCTGCTGTATACGCAGATGGGCATTGACATTTTGAGCCCTGGCATTCCGCTTGCTGGTATGCCTGTACCACTTAGACACATCACACAGCCTTGCTGAGGCTTGATTTCCTGGTACCCTTCTGTCCACCTCAAAGGGCTGATAAGTCTGTAGAGTGACCATGTAAGCTACACCCTGAAACATTCCTCTTTGTCTCTTCCAATCACAGAAGAGAAAGCAGCAAAGCAGAGAGGTCAAGTCATAGTTGCCAAAGAATGTTCCAGTAGCTGAGATCCATACCTAGATCTGGCTAACTATGAAGTTCATGGTTCACTTCCTAGCCTTGCTTTAATGTAAAAGATTCATCATATACACACGCATTCATACATACATATATTCATTGTGGTAAAAGACATATGACACAGAATTTGACTTTCAAATAATTTCTTTCTTTTAAACAATTTGTGTGTGTGTGTGTGTGTGTGTGTGTGTGTGTGTGTGTGTGTGTATACATTTGCCACAGGAAGTCTGTACAGATCAGAAACAACTTGTAACTGTCAGCTCTGTCCTTCTGCAGTGTTGTCCAGTCAGGTCTTCAGGCTAGACAGCAAGAACCTTTACCCTCTTGATCATCCTGGAAGCCTACGTTTTTATTATTTTTAATTATTTTTGCCACATTCCCAGACTATTAATGACTTCTACGTGTGCAATGTACAACCATCACCACCATCCACCTCCAGAACGTTTTTGTTTCCCCCAAATGAAAGCCACACCCATTTAACAAGGGCTCCTCATCTCACTCCCTCCAAGACTGACACACACTATTCCACTTCCTCTGATGTCTCTGCTAACTACCTCATCTAGGCTTGGTCCTTAGCTGACTAGCCCATTTCACTTCCTAAAACATTCTCAAGGTTGAAACCTGGGCCAGAATTTCTTGCATTTTTAAAGGCCGAATTCTGCTCTGTGTGTGAACACACCACAATGTGTTTTAGTAAAGGTGTGTTTTACTGCCTGTGGTAGATCTGGTACCCAGTGGTTTCCGTTCCTATTATATTACCTCCTAACTGTTATTCAGTCGTCTGACTCTTAGAGGCATTTGCTATAAAACCCAGTTCTTCAAAAATGCGAATAACAACATTGAGATTGACTGCACGGTAAATCGAGGAGTCTTTCTTTCGATTCCATCTCAAGCTTTGCCTCACCTGGGAGATTAAATTTGGTCTCTTCCCAGCATCTCTCCATCATCTCAGTGCTCATAGTGCCCTAGCTTCCTGAGTTCCGCTGAGGAGAGCATGAGGATCATTCTTGTGGTCTTCGATCTTTTGGTGACCAGTTGCCCTTAGGAATCAGGAAAGATGTAATGAGACCAAAATTAGCAGGATGCAGGGTCAGGGGTCGCAAGACAGGTGCTTCCGTGCAGCTGTTCTCAGACCGCAGCCTCTGGCTTTGCCACTGGCCCACTGAGCACTTCTGTGCTGGACAAGTTCTCGGTGCTTCCTATGGAAATGCCAGATGTCAGAATGATCTCTTCAGGTCGGACCCTCGGTTAGAAATCAGTACCTTGGGCAGGGGTTTTGGCTCTAGGATGGTGTTGTTAGTGGGCTTGGAACTGGTAGGGTGGGGTTCTTGGCTTACCATTCACCTGGAAGAGTTCACTGCACCCTCTTCCACCGGAAGCAGGCAGAGGGCTTGATCCAGAGCCCTCCTAAAACCTTTCCCTACTAAAGTCCGTCTTTGCTCTGCTTAGGTGTTCTGCCCTACTCCTGACCCTGGGAAGTTAGGATCAAAGTCACTAGTGGGGATACAGTACACATGACAGCTCTTTCAGCATCTTTTTGGACATATGCAAAGGGGAGACGAGGGTTCCAGAGTACAACTGTGGGATATGTGGACGTGACCTTGGCCTTACAACCAAAGTCCATCTGCCTGCTCCTCCTCATTCCCGAGGGTGCCTGCATAGGCAGCCCCTCCTGGAGAGGCTTCCTTCATCCTGTCTGTCAGAGCAGATGCTCCTGCCCCAGAGGCATGCTGTAGAACCCATGGTGCTTGGGGTGGAGATCATTGCTCGTTCATCCCATTGCTCATGGGTGATTTTTTTGAGGAGTTAGGGAAGGCGGGAAGTGGTTGAAATCTCAGGTAGATTGATGTCGTCATGTTACAAAGGTAGAGTCAAATGGCGCACTACATTGTCTTCACAGAACCGTGTTTTTACCCTAAGAATCTTGCTTAAGAACTCTGTGATGTCCTGTGAGGTCCAGCCCTGAGTAAGGTTGTGTTTGTCGTGTTGGTCTGAGGATCAGCTACTGAAGCAAGGCTGCAGGCATGTGACAGGATTCAGCATTAAGTGAGGCCCCTCTTCTCTGTCTTCTGTTGTCCGTTTTTCCTTTAGACCTTCAAGGTATGAGTCCTGAATAAAGTCCACGATGATGCATTATGCTTTTACTAGAAAAACGGTGTCACTTTTAAGTGAATGGTTTTGGAAAAAGGAAAAAGGCCTTAACAATTCAATGGCTTCTTCAAAATGGCCCTCCCAAACTTTGCCAGCAAAGTTTCTCTGAATTCTCTCCTGTGACTTTGTCTCTGCCCAGGACAAGACATGGACAGAACCCAATAATCATAGGTGAAATTGTCAAATAACTTTTACTTTAAAACACAGGTTTAAGATTCCCTGTGGCTGTGGTCATCTGTTGGATGCATCCTCAGCTCTGGGTCCGCAGTTTTCTGTTTTTCGAGTTGGTGCTCATATGTCCAGTTTAACCATCCAAGGTTAAATGCTCACCAGCTGATGTTTCCAGAGAACCTACTATGTGGGCTGTGCTCTGTGAGTGATGCTTCTGGAGACCCTGTTTAGAACAGCACAGTCCTGTTTGAGCCAAGTGGTGCTGGGAGTACCTGGAACCATGGCTGATCTCTAGATGGAGGCTTAAAAGTCAAATATTTGAATAATTTGAAGTTTACAAGTGTTGTACAGGAAACCTCATGTGTACTCTTCCTCCTAGCCCCAGAGTATTTTATGCAGATGTGGGCGAAGAAGAAATTCTCTGGGGTCGCAGTTCAGGGTGACTTGTGTGTCTTGAGTTACCTCTGTGCTTTCTCTTCAGGAAATCTGTACATCATAGAACTCCTATGATGTCTTCCTTTGCACTGACTATTAGGAAGCTCCCGTGCAAATGGTGGCTGAATTCTAGCAAAAGCTTCGGAACTCCTGGCAAATATTTTGAGTGCTAACTTCGGCACGCTCTCATCTTGTTCCTCCTCCACCGATTCCTGTCCTTATCTACGTCATTCTCACTTGGAGCTCTACTGGCCTCTTCAAAATCATTTTTGGAACGAGATGGGGGCGCCTATAACTGCGTAAGCAAATAGATCCTTCCTCTGTGTCCCCAAGGTGCCTGCTTTTATTTTAGCGTTTGTCACAGTTATTGTAATTGCTTGTTTACACATTTGACTCCTCCACTGGGCCACCTGGTTTCCCTGCAGCTGGGCTCCTCTGCGTGACTGAACACCCCAGGGTGGGCTGCTGCACCACCAACAGCCTACACCTGCCCTACATACTGGGGTGGCGCATGGGCTCAGAGCCAGCTGTAGCATCTCCCACCATCTCTCCCGCCCTGGTAGATGTTATCCATAGACCATGCTGGGGCATAGGCCTGTCAGGATGTGAAGGGGGAAAGAGCACCAGGAGCCAGAGTGCACCCACATTCAGAAGAATGGAAGAGGGAAGGCCAGAATGTGCTGTCCCGTCTCAGTGATTTCTGCAGGCTTTGCTCTTGGTCCCTTCCAAGCTCGCTGTCTTAGGGTTTCTATTTCTGGGAAGAGACACCATAACCAAGGCAACTCTGATAAAGGAAAACATTTAACTGGGGACTTGCTTACAGTTTCAGAGATAATAATTCACATATGTCATGGAGCATGGTGGCCCACACACAGGCAGGCATGGTTTTGAGAAATAGGTGAGAGTTTTCTATCCTGATCCTCAGGCATCAGGGAGAGAGAGAGAGAGAGAGAGAGAGAGAGAGAGAGAGAGAGAGAGAGAGAGAGGAGAGAGAGATTGATTGAGACTGGACCTGATATGGGCTTGTGAAACCTCAAAGCCTTTGCCTAATGACCCGACCGAACTCCTCCAACAGGGCCACACCTACTCCAACAAGTCTACACCTACTCCAACAAGGCCACACCTCCTAATATCTCTCTGACTGCTCATCAGCTGGGGACGAAGCACACAAATATATGAGCCTGTGGAGGCCAATCTCATTCAAACCACCACACCCAGTCTCTGCCACTTGGCCTCTTGGATTGGTAAAGAGTATGAGTGATCAGTCACCAGGATCACAAGGTCATCTTCACAGGTTTGACATGGACCATTCTCCCCACCGCCCTCCCTAACTCCCTCATTGGATAGAAACAGCAGTGGAGGCTCAGAAAGGAAGAGCGATTCCTTTTACGGTCATACCAGGAGCTGGCGTTCGTGGTGTAAACCTGTAATCCCAGTTGCTGAAGAGGCAGAGGTGAGAGGATGTGCGTTCAAGGCCATCTGGGGCATCCTCCTGAAACTCAGACTTAGAGAATTTAAAAATATTTAATGCGCGCACGTGTATGCGCATGCGCGCTGTGATAAACATGTGGAGGTCAGAGGACAACTTACAGGAGTCTGTTCTGTTCTTCTGTTGTGTGAGTCCCGAAAATCAAACTCAAGTCAGCTGGTTTGGCTACCAGCACCTTTACTCACAGAGCCATCTTGTTAGCCCACACGCCAACCTTTTTTTAAAAAAAGGATTGATTTATTTATATAAATATGTATTTATATTTATACAGTGTTCTGCCAGCGCATATGCCTGTAGGCCAGAAGAAGGTACCACTTCTCATTACAGATGGTTGTAAGCCATCTGTAATGTGGTTGCTGGGAATTGAACTCAGGACATCTGGAAGAGCAACCAGTGCTCTTAACCACTGAGCCAACTCTCTAGCCCCCACTCCAATCTTTTATTGCTTTTGTTTTTTAACGGGCTAGGGCTATAACTCAGTGGTCGAGTGCTTGTTTAATATGTACAGGGACCTGAGTAAAATTCACAGCACTGCAAAATAAACACACAAATAAAACCCCTAAACAGCCCCCAAACCAAAAATGCAAACAAACAAACCTAAGCAACCAACAACAACAAAGATCAAAAGGAAAGGCCACATAGGGGATGTGAAGCAGCCCCTTCTCCCTCTGCCTGCAGAGTAAGAGAATCAGACACTAAAATAGTGGGATAGGGGAGGGGAAGGAGGAGCTCTCCCACGGTCCAGCTGGAGGACATTTTGCATGGTCTAGGAAATCCCCCTGCTCTCCTGGAACCAGGTAGACAGTTTGCTTTGATAGAAGAAAAAAAGAAGAGGGAGCGAGGCTGGGTAATGGGTGAAAGGAAAGGAGCTGCAAAGTGGCCCAGGTAATTCTGTTGCAAGACAGAGGAGTCCAGAATGTCCAGATCAGGAACCACAAACCTAAAGTCTTCAGAGACCCTGCTGCAAGACAAGGACATCATTAGGGCCACCTAACCTTTTAACATTGTATCACAATGCTGCCAATTACAGAGTTCATGCTACAGAAGTGCTCAACTGAGTTTCAAAAAATACTCCCCAAATAACTTCCAGATGTTGGACCCATTTACTATTTTGTTGTGGGCAACATTCATAGCTTCCCCAGGCCTCTCAAGGTTGGACCGCAATGCGCGCTGGCTGCCTAGGATGGCTGCCCTGGAGACTGAGACTGCAAAGACGCCAGCTCTTCCAAGATTTTATTTCTCAAGAGAAACTTGAAACTCAATGTTTATGTGAAATCCAGATTTGCACATGTTGACAACTAATTCAAAAATTTAGAAGCTGTGTGAATACAATATGTAGATTTTATTTGGATCGTGATTCAAACCACCAGTGTAAAAAAAAAAAGAAGAAGAAGACATTTTAAAGACAATTAGGGGAATTTAAACTCGTACAAGGTAGTAGTCACTAATAAGGAGTGATGCCTCGTTTTGTTAGGGTGATAATGGTTTTGAGGCTGTTTTGTAAAAAAAAAAATCCTTCTCTGTTAGAGAGATATACTGAAGTATTTATGGGTGGAATAATAGGATGTCTAGATGCGCTTTAAGCTGTTTCAGAAGCAAAGAGATGTGTGTCAGGGGACAGATGACATGGGCTGACAAGAATGGTGACAGTTATTGGAGCTGGCTGGTGGGCGCACACAGGCTCATCACTTCTGTATCTCCTCTGGGATATGTTTGCAAATTCCATGAACGAATCAGAGCCCTGTGTGGGGTGAGTGAAATCTGGCCAACTGTTGGGATCCTTCCTCAGACCGCCATTTTTCTACCTCTAGCCACACGGAAGTTTCAGAGCATCGAGGACTTGAGAGGCCCTGGAGATCACATAGGTCAGGGTTTGGCCAGCTTCTACCTGGGAGCCAAAGCTGCCCTCCCATCTGTTTTTTGTCAATAAAGCTTTATTGGGACAAAAATCATGTGCCTTTTCCCACATATTGTGTATGGCAACTTTGGGGACAATAATAACACAGTGTCATGTTGAAGTCTCCCATTAGAGAAGGACCCTAGATCCAGGTCAGTAGGCAGCCACCTCTGGCATGAGTTCCTTATGTTAAGGAAGCATAGGAAGCCTCCTTCTAAGCTTGGGAAGACGAGAGTGTAAGAAAGCAGGCCCTACTGATAGAGGAGAGGAGACCTGGGGAACAGATGGAAGGACACGCAAGGAGTAGTAGGGCAGGATGGGATGTTTGAGGGCCTATGCTGGAGCATACTGAACTTTCAGGAGTACCAAGGACTTCTGTCTGTGACTAAGATGCAGGATGGAGCCTGATAAGCCTCAGGCTCCAAGCCTCCTGACCACGCCTATTCCTTGGCTTCTCAAAAAAAAAAAAAAAGACACAGAATTCATGTGGGGTGGATTGGAGGTGCTGACAAGCAGAGTGTCGCCAACCATCGGTGCTTAATAAATGATACGTATTATGTTACTGTGCCCCTGTGCTCTCATCATTGAGACTTTGGATCGTAAAGAGCCAATGTTTCTAAACTTTATTGTTAACCTCGGAAAGATCCTCTTAATAAAAGGAGACAAATGCTGATCGTAGAGAATTCACACGACTTCTGTTAAAGGCAAAACAAGCTGTTTATTGATCTCCTAAGAGAAAGCAAAGAAGGAAAGTGCACCCTTTGCACATCTGAAAACGATCTGCCTCTACCTGAGTGAAAAACTAGATGCTCGGGTCAGGTGCCAGCCACCAGCAAAGTTTACAAGAAGGCCTGCTACATAGCTGCCCGGATGTAGTTCAGTTCCAGTGGCATTAGGGAGATCCTGGAAGCACCACGTTTGTCCCTTCCTGTCAATGCCACCGGTGTTTACGTGACTGGTCCATTCTTTATCTGTCTAAGAATCAGAAGTTAGGGCGGTTCCGGAGATAAATATACTAGCTACCTTTTCTGTTGTTGTACTTCAAATACCTGACTGTAAAACTTAAGGAAGGGATGGTTTACTTTGGTCCACAGTTTGGGAGAACAGTCCATCACGATGGAGAGGTTGTGGTGGTGGGAATACAAGGTCACATTTCATTCGTAGACAGGAAGTGGACAGGCATGAAAGCCCACGTTCAGCTTGCTGTCTCCTTTCTCTTAAGTCTGTGAGCTTGACCCATGGAATGATATTGCCTATAGTTAAGGTGGGCCTTCCCAACTTTCTCTAGAAACTCCTTCACAGGTATGCGATGCCCAAAGGTTAACCTGATGGAGATAATCCCTCACAGGGATGCTCAGAGCTTTGTCTCCTAGGCAACTCTAGAACCTGTCAGGTTGTCAGTCAAGATTAACATTAGAAGCGAGATCATCTTACAGAGTGCCTCAGATGGTTTATGTGGATCCTAAGAGGTATCCCTGAATCTTAATCTTGCTGAGTCTTCCACCCTCCCCTATCAGAAGTTCCATGCTTTTCACTCGGTTTCTGTGGTTCATAGTTCAGTTTAGTCTCTGTATTATTTACCATGCACGAGCCATTTTAAACCGTGCTTCTCCAATACAGAGTTTTACTTAATAGACCTGAGAAGCAAGCTCCCAGGTCAGGCAGAACCAGAATCATGCTTTAAATAGCAGAGGCATAGGACGGGGTTTCTCATTACATCTCTGGGGACACTTCAAACCAGATCATTCTTTGTCACAAGCTGTCCATCCTGTGCATTGTAAGGCATTCAGCAACATCCCCAGCCTCTAGTCACTCCTGGTGACAACCTTCTAGATGGGACTACATTGTCTGTAGAGGTCACTGGATGGAAAATGGAATCAGCTCCAGGTGAGAGCAACAAGCATAGAGAATAATCTGTCCCCAAGTCAGCTCAGGAACACAGAATTATTTGCAGACACAGTCAAGTATTGCATAATGATGGGCCTCACATGTAGACCTCACAGGCAACAGACTGAAGATTTTATCTCATAAGATCATATATCCCTTGGAGATGTCGAGGCCTCCTTCCTTGGTGCAAGTTCACTCCTATGTTCCCACATTAAAGTTACCTGATGATTCGTTTCCCACATCCATGTTGATAAGTGACATGTGACTGAAGTCTTCTTAGTTGCCATATACAGTCAGACATTAAAATGCCAGGGTGTGATGTTGACAGTCTGATGATGATGGTGGTGGTGGTGGTGATGATGGTAGTGCTGGCAGAGGTGTTAATGGGGAATCTGCGACTGAGCTCTAGTTTCTGAACTTCCTTTTAATAGTCTCACCTCCTTAAGGACCCCCAAAGTCCGTATTACTTTATGCCGCAGTTCATTTTCTTTTGCTATTGCAAAATATCAAGGAGATAGGTAGTTTATAAAGAACAGAAGTTGGAAAAAAAAAAGAACAGAAGTTGGTTTGGCTCTTAGTTCTGGAAGCAGTGACTTTCAAGACCATGGCCCTGACATTTGTTGGCTTCTAGGAAGGCCCTCTTGCCACACAACACAGTGAAGGACCTTGAATGGGGAGTGAAAGAAAGTTTTGCAACTCCTTGGACTAAAGCCACCAAAGGCCACAGTTTGAACTCCATCATTCTCATGACATCCTTGAATTCTATTACTCCTCACAGGTCCTGCCTCCAAAAACAATGGCCGTATGGATTTGGGGATCTCACGGTCAAGTCCATGAGCTTTTGGGTGGCCTTTATCTAGCATCCACTCCTGGTAATCCTTCCGAGGCTTCTGTAGACAATTGAGTCATCATTTGATGTTTGCATTTCCATCAGTTTGCCCCTGGGATGACAATGGCAGTATCTATGGACTGTTGTTTAAAGTACTTTACATGAATTGACCTACTCTTCTCTCTGGTCCGTCAACATTTTAATGGAATATTATGCACAAAGAAACTGAGGCCCAGAAAGAGGCTTCTAGAGTTGCTAAGTACGACAGTAAGGATTCCAACGAAGTCAGCTTGGCGTGCATGTTATATTGCCCAATGAGGCTTGGAAACAAAGCCTCCTGACTCTGTCATTTTGTCATCACAGAGTCCAAGGACACGGTCATTAGTGTCCAGACACACCCTGAATGAGTCTGTTCTGCAGAAGCGAATTACTTCCCACAAGCCATTCAAACGGTGTGGGCACACCTGCCAGCCTGTGAGGTAGGAGACAGCTCCTCTGTACAGGCCTTCCGAGCCTTCTTAGGTGTGGTGACTGACTGACTGGCAGGTGTGGGAGCTCGTTAGCCTCCTAATGAATACTCCAGCCTCTTTTCAGGGAGAGCCTGCCCACCGAAGGATGGTAGGGAACAGAGAGGCAGAAGAGCCTCCTTCAGAAACTTCCAGTCTCTGTCAGCAAGCCTAGGAACGCACTTGTACAGACAGATAAAGCGCAACGCCAGCTGGCTGCCGATCTTCAGCAAGTCTGTGGAGGAGGAGGAGAGATTGGAGTACCATTTGGATTTAGAATTTGCATCTCAGCTCATCCACTTTCTATCTTGGTGGATTTAGGTAACCTACTTGTCATTTCTGAGTTTGGGTTTGTTTTCTATAGAATGTGGTGCTAACACCTGTTTGGGGGCATGGGTGTGAGGAGAAAACCCACGGGGGTGTCTGGTAGGTCCTGGGCAGTCAGCAAACAGAGGCTGCAAAAAGCCACCTGAGGCAGACCCTGGGAGCTCTGGGGTTCTTCTTGGGAAAGTTGACAAGCTATATTTTAGAGTCTTGTTGGGTTTATCCATTCAGTAGAGGCCCCTGCTTGGGGACACAGCTCCCCAACTCTGTAAAAGTTACCCTTTTCTATTCCATGAAGCATTGGAAGGCAAGTGCTAAACTCAGGATGATGGGCTCATTTGAAGCTCAGGGTGGGATCAAATTGTTAGCGTCCAACTCCGAGAGTCTGTCTCCAGACAGTCAAGCAGAAAACTGTCCCTATCTTTGGAGATGACTGAACTGGATGCATTTAAACCGAGAAATAACCCGATTCTTCTGTCAGACCTACCTAACTCCACAGAGAAACTGTCTCAGCAGGTAGGAAACACAGACAGAGCCACACATTCCTACGAAAGGGACTTAGCTGTTTTCCCCTGCTCCCACCCCATCGTCTCCATCAAATTAACCATAAAAATCTCCTTCAGCTTCTGCTCTTGTGAGCTGGGGTTTTTTTTTTTTAACAGCAGTTACCCCTAAGAAAACGGGCTCTGACATAGGTCTTCTGAGAGATTTGGGCAAGATACAGAGAACATCCAGTTAAAAGAAAAGGG
This sequence comes from Microtus pennsylvanicus, assembly GCF_037038515.1. Lineage (NCBI taxonomy): Eukaryota > Metazoa > Chordata > Mammalia > Rodentia > Cricetidae > Microtus > Microtus pennsylvanicus. The sequence continues at coordinate 39,110,263 of NC_134589.1, forward strand.
TCCAAAGCCCAAGACAAGAAGGGCCAAAGCCAGGAAAAGGCTGTCCTCAAGCGACTCTCCCAATCCGTTTGCAGCGTTCTCATTTGCATTCAGTTGCTCACATGTGCCATGCCTTACTGTTGTGTCCTGGGGAGCCTTAGACATACACGGCTTGGATTCCATGTAAAGAAAGGTGCTGTCGCTCTGCTTGGTGGGCCTTATTCACAGGTTCTGGATACTGGTCAAGATGCCCAGGACTGAAACTGTAACCCCAGTGCTAAATCATCAATATCTCCTTGATTGGATGTGAACTTTCAAGAGCCTGGATTACACAGCTGAGCAGGGGTGTGAAGTATGTCTAACACAAGAGAAGTCCCCTCCCAATCTCCTTAGAAAGGACAAGCCAGCGAGGTGTCATGTGACCCTTAGGATGACCCCCTTGGTGCCAAGGAGTGTTTTGACGGGAGAACCTCTGGTACACAATGCAATATGAACCCGGGAAAGGAGAAAGAGCAGCAGCGGGAATTTCATGAAGCACTAACAAAAGCTTGCGGTTAAGGAAACGGATCTGTGAACAAGGAAAGGGAATTGATTTTACCTTTGACTACATGTGAGACACCTGAGTAAAGCTAGAGATTCAGGGGTGATGAGGCGGTGGGACAAGGCAGATGCCCTAGAAAGCACAAGGCGGTTCCTCACGTGGTTCACCCTGCCATTGCATGCCCAGGCACCTACTCAGGAGAAATGATGGCCCAGGTCTCCATAAAGCTTTGTGCTTGTATATCAATGTTCATGATAGTCGGAAAGCAGAAACAAGGGCTGGGAAGAAGGCTCATTGGGTGGAGTGCTTGCCGCACAAACATAAGGACCTGTGTTTGATCCCAAGAGCGGTTGGTTTGACGGTACATGTTTATATCCACCGAGTTGAGGAAGCAGAGAATGAAGGATCCTTGTGGCTCATTGGTCAACCAGTCTAGCTGGCAAGCTCTGGGTTCAATAAACAACAATAGAGGAAGACACTGGATATTAACCTGGGACCTCCACAGGCACACATGCATGCGCGCACACACATGCACACACAATGCCCCCATGAAGATGTACACACAGAAAGAAAGAAAATGAAATTGACCCAAATAACTATCAGCTGATGCAGGCAGGATAAGTAAAATACAGTAGAGCTGTTTGATGGCAGAAGGAGAGATGGGAGGAAAGAAAGGACACTAATATAAGCTATGATGTAGATGAAGCTTAAAAAACACTATTCCAAAGGAAAGAGGCCAGTCCTAAAGGCTCACGTGCTATATGGTACCATTTATATGATGGTCTAGACAAAAGCTGATTGCTCTGTGGGAGCCAACTGATCAGGGCTGGCCTGGGAGTAAGGGGATGAGGAGCTGGGAATTGCTAGCTAAGGGTGTGAGGATTTCTACGGAGGGAGTCATGACAGTGATCTGGAACTGATGGCGGTGATGAACGGGAAAGTCTGAGGATGCACTAAAAGCCACCGAGCCGTGCATCGGAAGTGGGAGATTTGTGTGATATGTGGGCTATGCATTAACAAAGCTGTTGAAAGTGTTCATCTTAGAGAGAAGATGGGAGGGGGCTCCTCTAGCCACGTGACTCCAGCTGTGAGCGTATGTGACCCAGCAGAAACCAGAAACTAATATTAAAACCCCACAGCAACCTGCAGAAGTAGGGGGCAGTCTTGTCGTGTACTATGATCCATTATTCGGTGGGACAGGCTGAGACTGAGACATGACAGTTTACTCCAGGTCACGTTGCTAACAAATGGAGGACACCGAGTCAACACTCAGGGCAGTTTGATTACTAATCGTTAGCCCTGTTTAGGGGCCTCTACAAGGAGGGTCTGCAGACTCCTTGCATCTCTGGGGTACGAGGAAAGGACAGTGGGCAAGAGAATTGGATCTTTTCCAGCCAGCACACCCTTCCCTCTCAGCTCTAGTGGTTTGCAAAGCCGTAGACACCCACCTTAACCTGCAGCCTGTAAGGGATACCCCACATCCAGGCTAGTATAGGATGCAGGGGTCCTGTAAGGGATACCCCACATCCAGGCTAGTATAGGATGCAGGGGTCCTGTAAGGGATACCCCACATCCAGGCTAGGATAGGATGCAGGGGTCCTGTAAGGGATACCCCACATCCAGGCTAGGATAGGATGCAGGGGTCCTGTAAGGGTACCCCACATCCAGGCTAGTAAAGGATGCAGGGGTCCCAGGAGAGCATGACTAATGGAGACCTGTCTCACTTCTCAGAAGTTCCCTTTTGGATTTCTGCTGCTGCCACCTTGCTGGCTTCAAGAGGACGCTGACTCTTTGGTGACACTCTGGCCCCACCCTGGATCAGTAGCCCATTCATTTGTCCTTCATGGCAGAGTGCAGCAGAGACACAGCGATATTTAGTGAAGATTATAGAGCAGTGGTTCTCAACCTGTGGGTCGTGGCCCCTTCAGGAGGGTCAAGTGACCCTTCCACAGGGGTCACATATCAAATATCCTTCTATCAGATGTTTACATTATGATTCATAACAGTAGCAAAATTACAGTTAAGAAGTATTGATGAAAGTAATATTATGGTTGGGGGTCCCCACAACATGAGGAACCGTATTAAAGGGTCAAAGGATTATGAAGGTTAAGAACCACTGTTCTAGAGGATCTCCAGCTGGAGGAAAGAGGAAGAAGGCTCAGCTACTTGAACTCGAACAAGTCACAGCTTACTTCCTGTGCGGAAGGAATGAGAAGGCCAAGGTTACAATGTTGCCACACCTGGGAGCGGAAGCCAGTGTTATTTGCCCCTGAGGCGCTGTGAGAGAATTCTTGATGGGAACAACCCAAAGGAAGAGGTTTGTGGCTCACAGTTTCAGAGGCCTTCCATCCTCAGTGGTGGGGAATGCAGGGGGGAGGGGCTCAAATCATGGTAGAGGGGCACATAGCAGAGACTGTTCACAACACCGTAGACCAGAAAGCCGTGAGTGAGGCCAGGAGTAGCTAGGTATCTCCTAGGTCCAGTGACTCTCCCTCTCCACGTTTCCAAAGCCTTTTCCAATGGAGTCACCAGCTGGGGACCAAATATTCAAAACAGGAGTGAAAGGGTGCTTCATATTTAAACCATAACAACTCACAGTGGCTTTGGGTTATGACCACGGATAGCACTGGATACGGGAGGGGATAATGGTGGTCTCTCACCTTTGAAGGAGTAGTCTTAGTGGGCCATTTCTCCGAAACAGTTTGGACGCTATGCTGTCTGGGGCTAAGTGAAGGCCCCCAAGAGCTCTCCTGCCTTGGTATACTTCCCTGTGAGTTCTCTGAAGAGAGCCACCTTGAATGGGGGCATCTTTCTCACACCGGTGTTATGACAAGGGCCTGAGAGGCCATCCTGGAGCGTGGTCATCAGTCTAACCCTATTGGCCAGCATCAGGTCTGCCTTCCAGTAGACACTCGAGAAATAGATTCAGGGATGGGAAGTAGAATGTCAAAGCCAAAGGCAGGCCTCAGAGGACAGCTAATATAGTAATTCTCCATTTATTTTTAACCTCAAAACCCTGGCTTCAAAGAGAAACATTAAGCAGAAACTAGGCGCGCACGGGCACACACACACACACACACACACACACACACACACACACACACGTAAGAGCTGAGCCGTGCTGACTGTGGTGGGGGTGGGGTAGGCCTCTCCTTGCTGAAGCTTTGGAGAAACCCTTAGGACATCGAGGAACAGAACTGGGAGCTCTCCATGACGGCTTAGCAGCCCATTGTACAGATGGGTAAACCAAGGCTTGGAAAGGAAGATGGGTGTTTGTTCTTTAAGCCGTTGAGAATGGGGTCCAAGCTTGCCACCAGTTTCCTGCCTCCAAGGCTGCAGAGTTTCTTCTGGTCCAGGTGCCTCAGTGACAGTACTGATCTGGACTGGCGTGGCACCAGGCTTAGGCATTGTACAGAGGTGGTGAAAGAGAGGAGGTGGGTACCTCTCAGGGGCCCGCATGGGTAGCTCTCATGCCTCTCCCTGTCTGTCATACACCGTGCAGAATCTTTGCTTAATTTTCTTTGTTATTAAAAGAACTGGGATATTTTTAACCCTGTCACAGAGCAGACAGACTTGAGTTTCAGTCGTCAGGATCCCATAAGCAGACCTAGGGACTCGGGGGGGGGGGGGGAGCAGTGGTTTTGCTTTTCTGATCCTGACCATCCTCTTCTCCTGAGGAGCAGGGCTTTGGATGGCGGTCTAACTTCCTCCTCGGCAAGACAGGAAGTTCCCTGAGAGCAAGAATAAGATCTTATTTCTGTTTATTTTCCCATCCCCTCCAGTGCCCTGCAAAACCCATAGAATGAGATTGGGTTTAAGCAGGGCTTGTTGAATCGAATTATTGAGCAGACAGGCTTCCAAAGGGAAATAAACAAACAAAAGAACGGCCCCCTGTGACTCGAAGCTGCAGCAACCTGTCACTTGCAGATTAAATCGCCGGCTCCTCAGATGGATGAGGCCGGAGCTCACAGCCTGCTCTCACTTCCGGTGTGCTGGAGGGTCACACTTAGCCCCACAGGGAGGTGATGTGGAGAGTGGGGACCGCTCCTGATGGCTTGTCCTGAGTGTCCCCTTCCCTCCCAGTCAGCACTGAGCCAGTGTGGTTGAAACACCCCTCATGCCTCCCAGAAACAGGCTGCAACCCCTGACTTCCTGATGAGATTAAAACAATAAAGGAGGAAACAACATCTCTCCGCTGTGTTTCTGGTCCCCTTACGGGTCCTACATTTGTTAAAGATAAAGTGGAAATATTTCATCCAGGGTTCTTTATTTGGCTCTGTGAGCTTCCGTTAGTCTGGAGGGAGTTTTGCCCTTGGGGCCTTTATACACAGCTGGACCCCCATATGCTAAGGGTTTCACTCTCCAAAACCAGTGCTACCAGTTGGGGACCAAGTATTCAAACACGTGAGTCTGTGGGGGAACTTTTCATATTCCAACCGAAGCAGGACCCAGGCAGTGTTGGTGTCGGCACCACCTTTGCTAGCATCAAGGAACATGGGTATGCTGTGCGCTGGCCAGGTGACAGCCACCATCTCTCCGAATCCTCAGCACAGCCTCATCGACAAGCTGCCATCGTCATTCCCATTGCAGAGACCAGAAAACTGAGGCTGGCACTTTGCCAGGACCTCACTAGAAGATGCCACTTCTGATAGTGACTCTGGTTTCCCTTTACTCTGTGACCTTTATCTTCAGGTCAGGCTGTGCCATTCTTCAGACCAGAGATGAAACACCACGAGGCCTGGAGGGGAGAATCAGCACGCTCGTGACCCTGAAGGTCTGCTTTTCAAAGTTCCAAAACAGATAAACATGGAAGCAATTTCAAGATGGTAAGAAATAGCCTTGCTGTCAAGTGAGACCTTTGTGTTGTGCTCAAAGGAAACTAATTAAAAGAAGTTTCCTTTAAAGGGTATTGGACTGAGACATTTCCTCTTTGGCCCAGAAAGCCAATCCAGTTTCAATCCAGTTTGAAAACTTGGTGTGAAGCCTGAATTATCAACGCACACGGGAAAAATGATCTGCCTGTTTGCTTTAGAACATTGGGGCCTGGAGTAGGATTTGCCATATCTCCTGAGGATTTAGGTCAGAATGAGGTGGGGCTAGGATAGAGCCTGAGAAGGCCATGAGAGGGCGTCCTTCTGAATCTCACATTATGGGCTGGGCCATTATGGGGACAGCATGTTAAGATACTGAGGTGATTTTTAATTTTTTAAAAAGATTTATTTTTATTATGTTGATTAATAATAAAATAATTATTTTATTATTTTGTGCTTACATGCATGTGTGTGTGTAGGTATGTTGTACGTACATATGTGTAGTAGGTGTTCAAAGAGGCCAGAGATACTGGGGTTAACAGGTTACAGGTGAACCCCCAGATATGAGTTCTGAGACCCAAACTCTGCTCTTCTACCAAGAGCAGTATCAGTATACACTTTAATAATCCAGCCAACTCTCCTGCTCCTGGTGGAGGCAAACTTTAAAAGGAAGTTTTAGCAGTTAATGCACACAACACAACCTCATGGATTCCCCCTTTATTTAACAGTTTTGTTAAACAGTTAGCTGCTCCAGGCCTCCAAGGCTGCTGAGAACCCATCAGGGAATCATGTTAGCATAGGGAAATCTTACCAGATGCTCTCCAGAGCCTCAGAAAAATAGCACCATTAGCGTGCGATGGTGCAGCCATGAAAATGCATATGGCAGAATCGGTATCCCATATATTGCCTCCTAGGGTGGCTGGCATAAGGCTATCCCTAGTCTGCTGGCTAGAGAATAGGTGTGGACCTGCAGGGTGGAGCATGCCACCTCATCTTCTTGACACCCAAGTGCAGAGAACACTGCCATGGAAACCCAAGGAGGGACAAAACTGGCATCTACCTGTCAATTGCAATTATAAAAGCAAGCATTGCTTAATATGTGGCAAGTGCCTGGGGTGGCCAAGTAGATCCTTGAGCGTGGAAGATGTTTCTGACTTTCCCTGAAGCAGCTAGTATGGAGGCAGACAAGAGGGAAGCCATCAGTGTGCTGTCACAGAGTAGGTGACCAACATGGCTTCCTGGATCCTTGTGCAACCCCTAGACTTACAAAAATCAGGAGGTTTGTCCCAGTAGAACCATCTGGAAACAGAGTGAAGGGAGTACAAAGGGAACAATGGGCTGTGGGGACTGGACAGAGAGGCGAGTGGTCAGTGGAAGGTGAGAAGCAAGACTCTGATATTCTAAGGTGGGAAAGAAAGGGGCTGGTGCACATGCAGAACTCAGCCAGGGATAGCTGCCCTCGCTGTGTTTTGCAGAACTGCAGAGAATGTTAGCCACACCCAGAACTGTGGGAATGGAGGGCCAGTGTGGAACAGTGATTGATATTGTAAGCCACATATGTGGAGCCCAAGTGAAAAGAAGCCCCGTGTCATGTGACTTCTGTTCTCTGGAAGTCCAGTGCTGTGGACTGGGAAGCCCACGGTAGCCTGGGTCTATGCTGGTTTGTTGTGCTGAAATACCTGGCAAAGACAATTTAAGGAAGGACTAATTGGCTCACAGGTGAAGGAGATACAGTCCATCATGGCTGGGGTAGGGCATGAGGTCAAGGGTCACATCTTATTTGCATTCACATCTGCAGTCAGGAAGCAGAGAGCAATGAATGCTGGCTGTGTCATCGTCATTTCTCTTTGTTGTCTGGGACCTCAGCCTTCAGAACAGTGCCACCACAAGTAGGGTTGGCCTTCCCATCTCAGTGAACCCAATCTAGGAAGGTCCTCACACACATGCACAGAGATTTGTCTATTGGTAAATCAATATTAACCGCAGCCAGGTATTGGGAATGGTATTGACTTCTGTCCATTTTGTTGTTGTTGTTGTTTTTGTTTTCTTTTGAGGCTAGGTCTCACTCTGTATCCCAAACTGGTGGCCTTAAACTTGTGATCCTCTTTCTCAGCCTCCTGTGTGCAGGGATTAAAGGTGTGCACCATCATGCCTAATGGCTTCTCGTCTTAAGACAGGATTTCTCTGTAACACAGCCCTGGCTGTCCTGGAACTCGCTTTACAGATCAGGCTGGCCTTAAACTCATAGAGATCCGCCTGCCTCTGCCTCCCAGGTGCAGGAATTAAAGGCGTGCGCCACCACCACCCTGCATGCTTTATCTTTAATGCATGTGCCTTTCAAACAATAGTGTGAATTATGTGATATATGTGGTTTGTGTCTGTGTCCACGTGTTTATGGGGAACAAAGATTGACCTTGGTGTCTTCCCCAATCACTCCACCTTAGTCTCTAGCTGAACCTGGAGCTCACTATTTTAGCTAGACTGCTGGCCACTGAGCCCCCAGGATTCTCCTATCTTAATCATCTGGGATTCCAGCTATAATCTACAGTGCAGTTTTGTATATAACTCCAGTTCCAGGGTATCTGATGCACTCTTCTGGCCTCCATGGATGCACACGTGTGTATACACAAGCATAGCATGCACTCACACAGCATACATACATGGAGAGTTCAAACACTAAAAACATTTTAAATACTGGAGGATATCTGCATCTGGTTTAAAAACAGATTGTGTCCCCCAACCCAGAACTTCCAGGAGCTTCCAATGCCAATATGACTTACCAAGTTTGTAGCCTACGACACTAGGAGCTTCCAGTTCCAATACAACCATATGACTTACCAAGTTGGTAGCCTACGACACTAGGAGCTTCCAGTTCCAATACAACCATATGACTTAACCAAGTCTGTAGCCTGTGACACTATATGCACACTACCCTGTCTCCCTTTTCAGCCCCTTGTCCTAACCACCAACCCCCCCCCCAAATCCAGCAACCTCCTCTTCCTTTCTGTCCTCCATGATGAGCTCCTTCCTCTTAGCGCTTTGCATGGCTCTCCTCTCAGTCCACAGCCCTGTTTGGCTGCTCCCCTGGAGCTCATCTCGAGTGCCACCTCCCTGACCCCTCAGCATACACAGCTCTGTCCGGGGCTACTCTCTCCTCCAGCATGCTTTCAATGTTCCCCACAGCCATGCTTGTCACTCTGGGCTGACCTTGGCCAGTCTCCTTCACAGGAATGCACGAGTGCTCGGGGTAGGATCGTGTCTGTTCATTAGGCGTACGAAGCAGATTGAGAGCTGACTCTGGCATATTTGCTGCCTGGTTAAATGTTTCTATGGAGAATGTGGCCTAGCCAGGATCTTCTAGCTCAGGCAGACTGCTAGATGAGGAGTCTATGGCCTCCTCCCTCCATCCCTTCCCCTCTGGGGCTCCCGTCCTGCCTTATGACCAGCTGGGCACTGCTTCCTCTTTTCTGCAGCAAAGCCAAGGAAAGCTGGCTGAGCTGATACACTCAGCTGGGCAGCTACAGAAGCAATCCAAGAAGCAAGAGCACTCTTGGTTCAGAGGGAGAATTAAACTCCTGGCTTCAGGGACAGGTAAGAAGCATGCGATTGTCTCGGCCTGGGCAGAGTGGGAGGAGGCAGTCCTCTGGGGTTATTGATGGATAGGAAGCAGATCTCAGAACAACAAGCTTTGTGAACCCCACTCCAGGGCCACCCTGTGCAGAGTTGCTGGCTCCAGGAAAGCTGCTCGCTGGGGGAGTGCCTGGCGTGCTGGCTCAGTCGCTCTCTCTCTCCCAGGCTGGATTTATGGTACTGCCCTTGAGTGGAGTCTTTGACAGAGATCTATGGGTTTGCTGATCTGCAGGGAGTCGGGCCTCCAATGACTCTCAGCAGCCACTGTAGCAATGCCACATGGGAGGCAGAGATCTACAGCCTCCTCCCTGGCCGGAACTCCTCCTTCCACTCTCCTGCTGAGCTGGTCAGAACCACTTAGCTGGGAAAGGAAGGAAGGCCCCTGCCCCTATGCACTGATAACATTTGGTTGCTAAGAGGGATCCTGCTCCTACTTGGCTCCTGGGAAAATGCCTGGCAGCCTGTCAAGGTGACCCTGAGTGGTTGGATGTTATCAAAGTCAGCTGACTTTGCACTGTTCTCAGCCCCGCAAGTTCTGAAGTGGACTAGACATGGAATACTGGAGTTTATGCCTAGCGGTCATCATCTGTGTAATGGGGTCATGCCTGCATTCATCCTACAAACACATGGATGCTTTATTGTATAAGATTTCACAGGACCCTAGGTTGAGCAAGCAGGCGGGAAGCACAGGGCACCGAAAGCAGCTTGCTGTTCCCTTAATCAGTCTCCCTCAATCCCCTCAGCACCTGAGAGAAGCGAAAGCTATTAACTCTCCCTTTTGCAGAAGCAATAGGAAGAGCCCAGAGGGGAGGCTTGGAGCCATGTTGACTAAACAGTGTGTGAGAGACTCCATGCAAATCTCATGTCAAAGCCTGAGAGGTGAGCATGGTCACCGCCACATGGAGACTAGGAGCTTATGGGGACAACGGCTGGGGCTGACTGCTGAACCCCACCTCCATCCCATAAGCTAGACACTGCTCCGTTCTCTGCATGTGACTTAGAATCCACCATCGCTGGGGCCCTAAGAAGTTGGCAAGGGCTGAGGTGTAGGTTTTGAGAGTGGAGGGGAAGCCAAGGACGGTCCTCTTGCTGCACACCATGATTCTTCAGGACCTTGTTCCACCCACTTTTTTAGATCATATCAGTTGCGGGGGCAGGGCTGAGCAGTGTTGCCCCTTTTCCAAGTTCAGGGCCATCTCTGTCCTTCTCAGGCCTGTAGAAATGGAGCATCCTTTTTGACCCCGGTCTCCTTGTGGGTTTTCTCCGGATGCTACCTCTCAAGCCATTCTCCTCTCCTTAGGCTGAAGCAGTCTTGGGAGAGTTGGGGGTGGGCATCTAGATTGCAAGGGCCCAGGGGCAAGAGCATGTGTTTGTCACTCCCTATCTACTCTTTCTCCTTATCACCTTGACTTTGCTTCTCCTCATCAATACACAGAATGAGTGGACATTAGAGATTTGTCATTTTGGGATACTTGCCCACCCCCTTGTTGGGAGTGGGAAACTGAGGCCTAGGTGGGGAGTCAGTTGTTTTGCCCCATGGCTTACCAGGGACAGAGGTGAGACTAGGGTCTTGAATGCTATTTTCCAGGCGGTGTCAATTACTTTTCTATTGCTGTGATAAAACACCACAACCCAAAACAGCTTAGAGAAGAAAAAGTTGTTTTGGGTTTCTTTTTTGGCTTCTGGTTCCAGAGAATTAAGAATTCACCATGGCAGGGAAGCTTGGCCACAAACAACAGGAGCAGATGCTGAGAGATCAAGTCTTAACCACACATACGAAGTAGGGGGAGAACCAGACATGGAGAAAGGCTTTAATCTCAAAGCTCCTCCAAGGATATGCTCCCTCCCACAAAGACTCTGTCTTAAAGCTTCTTCTCCAAACACTGCCACCAGCTCAGGATCAAGAGTTCACATACATGAGCCTATGGGGGACATTTCTCAGTCAAACTACTTCTGGGGGAGAGTTTATTTCCTAGGGAAACACCTAAGAATATAGACGGTGGATGGAGACAAACCCTGGCCCCTGCCATGTGACCTGAGGCTTGAGGCTCAGTCTCTGTGTTTCCTCTTGGCTGCACATGGTTTGATGCCCTTCTGAAGCCTACATGAGACAATGTGCCTGTGGACAGTTGGGAATGCCCACTGTTGCTATTATTGGCACTGCTGTTATTAGGGCATCTGGATCTGTTTTAGGGGCCTTCTCCTAGTCTTATTTCTATTTCTGTGCTAAAAAAAAAAAACTCAACAAAGAACAGCTTAGGGGAGGAAGGAGTTTATTTCAGCTTATGATTCCAGGTATCTTCCATCATTGTGGGAAGTCAAGGCAGGAACTTAAAACAGATAGGCACAGCATAGCCATAGTCAACAGCAGAGAGAAATGAATATACACACATGTCTGCCTCGGCTCAGCTCTGTTTATCTACTCTTATACAGCTCGGGACTCCTTGTCTAGGGAATGGTGTCTCCCACAGTGGACTATATCTTCCCATATTGATTAACTCAGTTAAGACAGTCTTCCACAGGCATGCCCATAAGACCAACCCAAGGTAGACAAGTCCATCACTGAGTCTCTTCCAGATGATTCTAGGTTATGGCAAGTTGTCAGTGATTGCCATAGAACTGAACTTTCTACTACTCTGGAGCTTCTAGGAGGGCAGATACCAGACATAATCTCCTGTAATACAAACAATACCATTTGTTGAGAGGATTTATCCCCATTCAATGGATAAAACCAAAAGAACAAGCTTTAGAAGGTTAATATAACTTGCCCTGGTTCTCTGGTAAGACTAGGAAGCATTCAAACCCTCATCTCTTTGGTTCTTCTTACTCTGCTTGTGGTTTCTGGGCCCAGCTTTGACTTCCAGTGCTGTCTGTGCTGGAAGGATGGGTGATGGGCAGGAGGGGTAGGTTCCCCCTTCTCAGGCTAAGTTGTGTCCAGCTTCACCCAACAGGGGTAGCCAGCCACTGCCCTGGCTCTCTGGTCCTTGAGGAGGACACCAGGGCCTGTTTTTTGTTCCTGGAGGCAGGATGGTTGCTCTGGGGTGGATACACACCAACCACATCCTGCCTCTGCCTCTGTATGCCTCACTAATGCTCTTGACTTCACTCCCTCCAGGCTGTGGCTCGAGCATAACCCAAACAGAGCAGAATGGCAGCTATAGTAAATTACTTTAATTTTTATGGCCCTCTGCACCTTCTGATAAAGCGACTCTATTTAGCTTGCAAGTGGAGTGCTTCTCTGTGGGTACTTTAAAGAACTTTAGTTCTTCAACCTCAGGCCCTCCTCTGTTCCTTTCTCTCATTAACTACCTACTATACCTCAGAGAGGATTCCCTGACACCATCATGTCCCCAGGAATGTCCTAGAGTCCCAGGGGGTCTGGACTACCCAGAGACAGGACTCCATTAAGGACCTTTCTTATGAATTTTCCAAAGGCTGGCAACAATTTGGATCTAAGAACGGGATACCAGAGCTTAGTGTGAGCAGGGACCCAGTGCAGACCCTAGTGGTTGATCTTGCCCCCAACTTGCATTTGCTACAGTAAAATGTGGGAGCCCAGCCTTCCCACCCTACCCTCAGGGACCATCCTTTTGGATATACTGTCTCATGTCTTTTATTCTTAAAGCTAACACCTATTGGTATGAGGAACCTGTGAGACCTTCATTGGGGTTCTTTGTGAGCAAATCTTCATAGAAAGGCTGGGTTGTGGGATGTCTCTCCTAATAAAATAGGAGAGTACCTTGGGAAACCTGCTGGGAAAGAGGAGCATCAAGCAGCAGGAGTCCCCTGGGTCCCTGTGGCTGCATGGCAAGCCCCACCTGGAGCTAAGGCAGTTTGCTAAATACCAAGCAAGGACTTGCAAACTTGGCCTAGTAAGTGCAACAGAAGTTCCTTCATCCCTTGGAGCCTGTCAGAGATACAGAGCCTGGGCACTCCCAGATCTGCTAAACATGGTGATCCTTCCCAGGGGTGCTCAGGCACAGATTCAGAAATGACCATGCCTGGGGAGAGCTGCTGGTAGCCACCCCATGAAGTGTGTATTCCTGAAGCCCAGGACTGTAAGGATGGGGGCAGGGAGTGTTTCACTGGAACAACATGGGGCACATAGGGAACAAGGGCCATTAATAGGAGTGGAGATTGAGAGGGGAGGGAGTATGGTTGTCAGGGTCTCAGAAGCAGGGTAGAGCTTAGGAAAGCCATGGAAGATAGATGCTCCAACAGTACAAAATCTTTGGGTGACTGTCCCAGAAGCAAGATGTCTGTCATTTCTAGAGTTTTGAAAGTTGCTTACAATGTACTTCCTGTTTACTTAGGTAATATTTTATCCTTCTGGAGTCTTTGATGGAGTTGAAGAATTGATAGTTATAGTTTTCCTTAGTTATGGTAAAAGATAAAGTAGACACTTGTTTTGTTATATGTAATTTTACTATGTTAAAGTTAAAACCTTCCTTTTTATTTAAACAGAAAAGGGGAGGTGATATGGGATTCCCCTCTGTATGCTGTGAATATCATTGGTTAATAGAGGAACTGGCTTAGCCTATAGCAAGGTAGAAGGAAGGTGGAGTCAGAGAGATGCCATATAGCCCCGTTGGAGACAGATGCCAGAACTTTAGCGGGTAAACCACAGCCACGTGGCCATTCACGATTAACAGAAATGGATTAAGTTAATATGTAAAAGCTAGCCGATAAGAAATTAGAGCTAATGGGCCAAGCAGTGATTTAAATAATATAGTTTCTGTGTGATTATCTCGGGGCTTAGCAGCTGGGAATGAACAAGTAGCTCCTTACTACAAGGGAGTATGGCTGTCAGGGCCTCAGAAGCAGGGTATAGCTTAGGAAAGCCATCTTGGCTCTTGTCTGGCCAGCAGGAGAGTGTACTCTAAAGTTGAGCTAAGATGAGCTGTGGAGCTCATTACCCCCCAGTAGATCCTGCATTGCAAGAAAAGCCTCACAACCGGCTAAAGGTACTTGGGACCTCGGGTGTTAGATGAACCCTTGGTGTATCCTCCTGATGGCTCTGGAGCTATCTCTACTTCTGATGTAAAAGTAGGGCTGTCTAGTGCCAGGAGCTTGGGTGAGAGGCAGATGAATAGGTCCAAGAGGCAGAGATCATGGGAGGAGTCTGAGACTGAGCAAGGAGCAGGGTTCATAAGCTCCAAGACATCTCTTCCATAGCAGAAGCTCCTGCAGGGTCTTCATCTTGGTCTCAGGGGCTTGATAACAGGTGCTGGGCCACCTCGAGCCACCATTGTAGATATACTTTGACGTGCAATCACTCTTTACAAGGCATAGTTCTAGAAATAAACCCCCTTCCCATTCTGCCTGATTAGGGCAGGAAAACAGACCTCCTCTCTGGACCTGAACACTTGGTACCTGGTAATTGGACCTGCTTGGGTCACTCAACAGAATTGGTGCTGACAAGTGTTGGCATAAAGCCCCGTGGAAGAGGCACTAAGACTCTCCATCTCTGCCATTCCTGTCCTGAGCTCAGTCCTTCCCCTCCAGTGACCTCATCTTCACCAAGCCCCTGCTAGGATCTTCCCAGCTGATGTCAGTCAGAAAGGTCAAATGGCTTGCCCCAAACCACAAATGAGCAATAGAGAACCCAGGCTCTTGACTTTGAACCTACAGCTCTCACATTAGAATCCGAGGGTTTTTTATAGATCATGAGGTCCTGGGTACAAGAAATGGGTCTAGTGTCTGGTGTTGTCTGGTCTGTGCTTGGTGATGGACACTGGGGGAGTGCTCAGTACTTCCGTGTGCCTCAGTCCCTTGTCACCCAAGCCAAGAGTCCCTGAGAGAAGCTGCCTCCCTGCCCCTCTGCTTTCCACTCCTCATGGGTGCCCAGAACCTTACTCAAAAGCTAATACAGTGACTGAGGTAGAGTGGCCAGATCCCTGGAACATGAGGGCCTGCTTGTGCCATTTATAATATGAGGGCCTGCTTGTTGGGGTTTCTGTACTGCCCAGTTCCCACAGCTGGTAAGTCCCAAAGAAATTCACACAGTCTACATTAATGATAAACTGATCGGCCCATTAGCTCATGTTTCTTATTGGCTCTTATAACTTATATTAACCCATTATTCTTATCTATGTTAGCCACATGGCTCGGTACCTTTTTCAGCAGGGTAGGTCACATCTTCCTTCTTCTGTGTCTGGGCAGGACTGCAGAGGAATGGGCTTCCTCCTTCCAAAAATTCTCCTGTTCTCATTGACCCGCCTCTATTCCTGTCTGGTTGTCCAGCCTATACTTCCTGCCTGGCTACTGGCCAATCAGAGCTTATTTAAAACATAATTGACAGAATACAGAATTGCCCCACAACAGACCCCAACCTCTCTTCTTTGGTTCCTTCATTTCCAGCACCTCCTGATCTTGCTTTGCCTAGTACCAGCCATCCCTCTAGACCTCTCCAGACCCACGACCCTCTTTCTGACACAGAGCTCGAAGTTCCATGTTGCTGGCTATCCAATAGGATGAGATGATGCTCAATAGTCTTCCAGTCTGTCTGCTGCTCAGTGTCAGCATGTCCATCAGTGTGGGGCAGTCTAAGATAGAACAGCACCAGTTTGTGGTCCACTGGCCCACTATGACTTGAATATGACGTGTCCTCTCAAAAGGCTCATGCATTGAAGATTTGGTTTCTAAAGAGCAGGATTCAAAGACACAATGGAGCTTTACAGGAGTGCCTTACTCCAGGAAAGCCATCACCAGGTTCATGGGGATGGCGTCCTTAGCAGGCAGGCCTTGTTGGAGAAGGCCATAGCGGGTGTGTCTTTGAGGTAGCTTGTCCCCTTCTCCTTTCCTCTCTGGCTCTGCTTTCTGGCCATCATGAGCTTTGCTCTACCTCGTTTGTTCTTGTGCCACCACCATGGACAGAATGGCCAGAAACCGTGAGCTCAGATACACAGCTCCCCTTTGAAGTGGTTCTCTCGGGTGTTTGTCACTGTGGCATAAAGTCTGAATGTCACACTCGCTGAGCACCTTGCACAGGGGTGGGCGTGGACTCCAAGGAAGCTTAGCTTCTCTTCTGATCATGATTCCCTTTAGCAGTGTGACCTGGAAGGAGTCAATTGGGTCTCTGAGTCTCAGTTTCCTCTGTAAAGCAGGGCAATCCCGGTATCTGCCTCCTAGGGTTTGAGGAATCCCAGGAAGTGCCTAACAAACAGTGATTCTTGCTAGTCTCTGGGCCTCAGTTCCCCTATTGTGCCGGTAAGTGGCTGTGTCATTGGTGTCTCAGGTTCTTCTGACTCACACTCTAAGACTGGCGCTCAGGGTAGTTGTGGGCTCTGCTCTGCTTTGTCCCTGGGTGAAGGGTTCAGCGTGGGGTAGTGAGGAGGTTTAGATCACACAGGCACACAGGGACCTGGTGGTGCCCTTGTTTCTGCACTGCTGTGGCTTCTCCCTGGAGCTTCCCATCTGTTTGTCACTTGAGGCCACCTCTTGCAGTCCAGGAGCTAGAATTCTGTTTGCAGATAAGAAACCAGGGAGCCATTCAGAGAGGCAGAGCAACTCACTCATGGCCACTAAGTGACCAGATGTCAGACACTAGGCAGTTGGGGAATGGAACAGAAAGGAGGGCTGGTGGAGGAGGGGATGCTGTGACCAGAGCAGATGGGAAAGGGGTGAGAAACGAGAATGCTTACCACTTACCATGAGAGCTCTGGGGGGTTCCTCTTGCGGTGGGGCCTACCAGCACTTGACTTCTGGGGAATTTAGTTTTCTCTTCTGGGACTGGTTTGGCCATAGGGACCCAGTATAGTCAGCTGGGAATTAGCAAAATCGTAGGCCAGGTAGCCACACAGCCAAGGGAAACTACAGTCAGAACGGAAGTGAAGCTTGCTCAGTAGTACACCCTGACCCCTGTGCAAGGTGCCTAGCAAGTGTGACAATCAGACTTCATATCACGGTGACAAAAATGGGAGGCAGGTGCGTCTAAGGCGATGATGATCTGTTTAAGCTCATGGTTCAGAGGGTTCTATCCAGAGCGATGAGGCAAGCTGGGTGGCACGCAGACATGGGTAAGAATCTGCTCCACGGAACTTGAATCTATCTCTGGCTTGCTCTACTGGTCACCCAGATACTCTGGAGGTGGTAGGTGCAGAGACCAACACAGAACCACTGGGCAGGGAGAGCTGAGGGAGCTGGACTGAAGGGGAAGGAACAGCTGGGGATTCTGCATTGGGTTGAGTCAGGGCATGCTCCTGAGGGGCCAGAAACAGAACTGGTTCATTTCCACTATAAAGCAGCCTGCCCGCTGTCCTCCTTAGGCACAGTGTGGCTGCAGTCCCCTCAGCTCTCCTTTCCCCCATCCCCCTGTCCCCAGACCTTTCCAGGATACAGGAATCACTGGCCCTTGTTGTTTCTCCTGTGCACCGAGAGCACCCAGAGGACTAGCCATCCATTGAGGGCCCCTTACCCAGGGGTCAAGCTGACCACTGATATCTCTCTAGCTCTGTGGGCTAGGGCTCCAGCTTTTGAAGACAGTTCCAGGGTGCTAAAGTGCATCTACAGTGTCTGTGTGTTGTTAAAGAGATCCAGGTCACTGAGCTGTGGATGAATGGTGGGGTATGGGGTTCAGAGTGGGGTGTGGGGATTCTGAATATAGGGGGAACAAGATGCAGGGTCTGGGGGAAACAAGGAGACAAAGCTGGAGCTGTTGCTCTCGGATCCCCAGATGGTCTCGCCAGGCGATCAGTGATTAGCACAGGGAGTGTTTGGGAGTCCTGAGCAGATGCTTGGAGACCACAGGGTTGGGGCCAGGGATGAGTCTTTAAGACAGCCAGCAAGAGAGAAGCTTAAAAACAGGCCCTGAGTGTCTGTGTAATCGGCTCCCGCTGGCTCTCTCTGCTGGGGTGCTGCTGACTGGAAGGGAGATAATTTACCTCTAAGAGGCTTTATGGCTCCACACTGCTGTCTGAGAGCCGGAACACAGGTGCCTCTGGCCTTAACTTGGTGATCTGGCGCCACCACCTACTCCACCATCCCAGTGCTGGGGGGACAAGTGACCTTGCAGAAGATCAGGTCTCTACCTAATTCCCGTTCTCTTCTGTTTCTCCCTCTCACCCCCACCTTCGCTTGCTCTGAAGAAATGTCTTCCTGACTTTTCCCTTAATATTCTTACCTTCATGGCAGTAAGGACATAAAGAGGCTGGGAGACGGGGTCTCAGGATTGCTATCTCCACTCCCCCCCCCACCCCACTGGGTTCTGGCTTAAGTTAATCAAATGTAAACAAAGGGAAGCAGGTATAGTTTAGCATAAGTACATCCCACGCAAGATTCGGATATGCTTCAACTGAAATTGTCTGTTTGTCTGACATTCAGTCTTTTGCATTTCATTTGACAACCTGCTTCTCCCTCCTGCCCTGGGGAGGTCCCTTAGAACTACTCCCTACCTCATAGGCACAGCCACAAATCCTGTCCCAAACATTAGTGAAATAGGATGAAGAGCCATATTTCGTAACACATGCGAGTAGTTTCAGCATCTGGAAAGCTAGAAGTAGGATTGTAGGGTCAGGACCAGCCTAGAGGTTGCAGGTGGGATGACCCCACCACCACCGTTAATGACTTAGGGTACCTCTGTACTCCACAGTACCCCTCTTCCTGAATGAGTCCTGAATAGTGGTGCTCAGAGGAAAAGGCTGAGGGTCTACTCAGTGGGACACTGATGACCTATCCCAACAAGCACTGCAGCTGGACGGACTTTGAGACACTGGAGGAGACTGGTTCGGAGTCTGACCCTGGCCATCCAGGCAGAGTTGGTGGACCTTCGCTGTCCCCACATATTCAAAAGAGGCTTGATTCACTCTAGAGGCCCAGAGGGACAGACACAGGCCTGGTGGGTGGAAGGACCTGGGTACATCTACACAGAAGCAGAGGGAGAATGCTAGCCTCAGTATTTTGTGTTACTTGTTAGAAATCGCTTGCCCTCTCTAACCCCAGCACCCTAATAGATTAGATCTGAGGATCTTTCTAACACAGAGTGGAGGGCAGAGGTCCTTTGG
This sequence comes from Microtus pennsylvanicus, assembly GCF_037038515.1. Classification (NCBI taxonomy): domain Eukaryota; kingdom Metazoa; phylum Chordata; class Mammalia; order Rodentia; family Cricetidae; genus Microtus; species Microtus pennsylvanicus. Next base: position 39,129,225 of record NC_134589.1, read on the forward strand.
CTGAAGCCACAAGGAACAAGTTGAGGTCAGAGACAAAGTCTCACTTTCCTGCGTGTTTTCCTTAGTCCCCTGTCTTGTTTCATAAAGATGTGTGTTTTGCTGAAGAGTTCAGAGAAGAAGGGAATACATCTATTCAAAGCTCAGTTCCCAAGTCCCTACCCCCAGGTTGTCTCCACAGCATTGGTCCTTCTTGCCCATTTTGTCACACAAGCCTCCCTCCTCCTGACGTGTTTTCCTAGAGCAGGCCACATGGCTGTCAAGATCTTACCCATTTCCTCCCACAGATGTGCCCAGCCTAGTGGCTGCCATTGTCCCACAGGCCGTCAGCCGAGCCTCACTCCCCACTCCCCCGCGTACCGTATCTTTCCCTAAGATCCTTCCCCTGGCTTGTGAATCCATGTCTGTCACTTGAATCCCGACCTCTACTACTCGTCGTTGAAGACATGACCCCTTTGTACAATGAAGACACCCTTATACAACCTTCTAACCTCTGGGACTCCCTCAATTCCTCCATGCTCAAGCCTGTTACTCTCATTACCTCCTTCTGCCTGTTATGCATTCACAGGATCTCTGTCTCCTCCCCATCTCTTACTCAGCCATAGGCCAATTCATCTTTGTACCTTCAGCACCCCGTATACTCATGGGGTACTCAAGACTCCTCTCTTCCTCCCTGACTTGGCTTTTAAGTCCACTCTCAGGGTACCATCTCTGCCTCCCCACTGCAGGACAGTTCTCTCTGTATTCTTTCTCCCTGGTGATCCACTTCATGGAAAAACACCATCTGTAATTTCAATATAAACTTGTCAACATCTGTGTTTTTGTTGCCACCCCTGAAATACAAGCTCCAGGGGCTTTGCTTTGTTCAATACTGCATTCTCAGTGCCAGGACTGGACCTTGTACACAAATGTTCATTGACTGAATGAGAGACTGTTGGTGCCTGGAGAATATTTATTGTTTTGCTAAGTCTGTACACATGCCGTCTCCCTCTCTCCTTTGAGAGACCACCCTTCCCGTTCCATCTGTGTGGCTGGTTAGGTCTGTGCTCTTTCCAGGCACAGGGCCAGGGCCAGAATCACACAGCCTATCAGAGCATTTGTTTCCCCTCTGGAAATGCACATGGTGCCAGACTGGTTCTGGGAGCCCCAAACCTGAGGTGCTCGCTGCCAAGGAGATGGGATACTAGCCTATTGTTTGCAGTAGGAAAGTCTCTGGGAATGACCCCCACTTAGAGGGAAGTCCGTTAAGAGCTGGATAGAGAGCTAGGTGGTGGTGGTGCATGCCTTTAATCCCAGCACTCAGGAGGCAGAGGCAGGGAGATCTCTGTGAGTTTGAGGCCAACCTGGTCAACAGAATGAGTTCCAGGACAGTCAGGGCCTGTTACACAGAGAAACCCTGTCTTAAAAAACAAACAAACAAGCAGAGCTGGGTAGAGGTAAGTTCTTGGCAACAGTCTTGAAACACCTGGATCCAGATGTGTCTGTATCCCCCACCGCACTTAGCAGACTCACTAGCCTGTAAATCACATGGTCTGTGTAAGCCAGTTTGAATCATGACATCCTCTATTTAGAAAACTTCTCATTCACACAAATAAGACAAATCATTGGTCATCTCTCAGTTCTCATCTAACATCTAATAGAGTTTGGCATGCACTAGGTACTCAATAAATGATTCAGGGTGATAATATCCAGGGCTGGAAAGACGTGAGCTGTCTCTGAAGCTCTTACTGTCCCCTGTTTTCTTTCCTGATGAGTGTTGAGTCTGGAAGCAAGGAATATGGACAGAGTCTCAGAGGAGGAGATTTAGCTGCTGTATTTCTTTTTCTTTTCTCCCTCTTTTTTCTTCCTCTTCCTCTTCCTCCTCCTTTTCAACCTCAATCTTTTCCTGCATCTCCTCCTCCAAACACCTGTTGAAGAGGCCACTGCCTCTCATCTGCACCCTTCAGGTCTCCTGCATTCTTGTCTTCTCTTTCAGTTCATCGTTACAATGTTTTGCAATTTATCATCCCAAACCGGTTCATGTCCTAAATCTCAAAATAACCTGGGCAAGCGTGCATGCCAATGGCTGAACGACAGCACTTGGTCTCTAGGCTTGAAGTTATCCACCCTGCCACACTGTGGATACGAACTGTTCAGGTTTGTATTACACTCCAGAGAGGGAAAGGATGCAGGGTGCCTGGAAAAGTTCCCCAATTCTCATCTCACTCTCATGACTGTGAGAAGCAAGATACCATGTTCTGGAGACAGCTAGTACAGGGATGTTGTGGCAGTCTCCTTTGGGTTCTCCCGGTGTTGGTGGGACATGGATCAACTGTTCAAAGGAAAACCATTTAATCATCAAAGATTTCAAACATAATTGGAGGTAGCAAAAAGAATCAAATACCTCAGAACCACATGCCCATAAATAAACCCCAATAAATTCTTGGCCATCCCTGTTCCATCTCTCTATCCACCCACTCCTTCCTTCCTTCCTTCCTTCCTTCCTTCCTTCCTTCCTTCCTTCCTTCCTTCCTTCCTTCCTTCCTTCCCACTGTCCCACTTCCATTACTTCCAAGTGTTTCACTTTATATGGAAATGTGTTAATATGCATTTCTAGATGATAAGACTTTTTTAAAGATATATCCGTTCTGCCGCTAGCATCTCACTGGAGCTAGTCATTCCGGTAATGACTTCCAAGGAACCAGACTCTTGGTCTAACACCCCTGAGAACTCCCCTCTGGCACTCATTTGAGCTTGATTGACAAGACGGCTTTCTTTGACCAGCGAGACAATAAAAATTACAGTACAAGGCAGAGGCACCTGCTCACTGGGGCCTTCTCGCTTTTGCTGCTTGTTGTGGATGTTTCAATATTCATGTGATGGTGCAAAGAAGCCCAGGATGGCTTCCTTGGGAATAAAAGTCCAGGGATAGAATAGCTTAGATGGATAGATGAGTATATGGAGGGATAGATGTCAGACGTGTAGAAAGATGGCCAGTGATAACAGGAAGATAGGTAGGTGATAAGCAGATAAATGATAAAGAGATAAAGAATTGATAATAAATGATAGGTAGATAGATGATAGAAGTGATAGATAATAGATAAAATATAGGTGATGATGTTAGATAGATAGATAGATAGATAGATAGATAGATAGATAGATAGATAGATAGATGATAGGTAGAGAAATGCTTGAGTTGCCAAGAGATTTTGCAACTATTGCAGAGATGGGTAGTTCAGTTCCCAGCATCCATGTCAGGTGGTTCAAAATCACCTTCAGTTCCAGGGGATCCAACACCCTCTTCTGGCCTCTGCACCCAAGTGCATGCACCTGCATGTGCATGCACGCGCACGCATGCACGCATACACGCACACCAATAAGTAGTAAAAATAAATCTTTAGATGGCAGAGCCACCAGTGTTGACGCTCCATATCTATGCAAGATGATACCACACTATGTAGGACAGACAGGAGCCAGTCCAGCTGATGGCTGATGTCTGCTTACATATGTGACTCACAGTATCATAGAGGAGCAAAACAGTTGTCCATTTAAGCCAGTAAATTTGGGGTGGCTTTTAAGGCAGCAGTAGCAATTGATGTGTATACCAAAAGGTGAACAGTAGGTCCTCAGTTTCATCAAATAACTAGCTTAAACTGAAATGCCCTTGACGGCCTCATAGACTTTTCCTTCTTCAGTTTTTCTTGTCACTACACATGGTATTTTCAGCCTGCCCAACTGGCATATCTCTTACGTCTTCTTTAATACATAATTTCTCAGGCTTGTAGATTTCCCCTACAATCTGATCTTGCCGAATGCTGTGGTCCTCTATAATGTGTTCTTATGTCCCCAGATTTCCTGTAAGTAAAAAAGAAAGATCAGTCTGAAAGTGTAATCAGATTAGGGCTTGATTTACTATCCCCAAGGCCACTACATGGTGGCCTATGTTCTCCCTTAAGGATTATTGATTAGTGTTTGTCTTTCCTTGGGCTAGTAATTCATTAGCTGTCACAAAACTATACAGCAAAGACCCACCCTCTAGTTTACTATTGATTACTTATTTGTCACCAACATCATTGTTATGATCATCACCAACATCATCATCTCTATCACCACCATCATCATTATTTTTGATTTACTAGTAATGTAGTACATATGCACAATTCTTTTTTTTCCTTAAAGTATCACCTCTGGGTCTTGTGGCAAAGGCTTATAATCCTAGACATTTTGAAGACAGGCTGGAGTAATTAAAGTTTTAGGCTAGTCTGGACAACTTAGCAAGATCCTATCATAAAAACAAAGAGCAACAGAGGTCTGGGAAGAGAACTCATTGCTAGAGCCGTTGGCTAGCATGCATGAGGTAGTAGGTTCAAATTCTAGCATCCCTCCCCAAAAGCAAGCATAGATACCTAGAGACAGCAGGATAAAGGTTTGGTTCACTCTATTTTTGCCAGTTCTCAGAATAACATCTCTCCTTCAGAGATCAACACAGTTAATTTTAGTCTTTGCATATTGTTGTGAACGTGTGAATTTAAACATCTTGGGGTGTTTTTAGCATGGTGCAATTATTGTCATCATTGATGCTGAAACAATACTGCCTCTGACCAGTGGGAGCCTGGTCAATCAGCTGCCTTGTCATTTTGACACCAATTCAGAAATCTTGAATCATCTTCAATAGTTTTCTTGTTTCTGGCTTAGAGATACTCTGACTTCATCTTGTACTTTGTCATTTCTTAATTTTAGAATGAGATTTTTTTTTTCTCACTAAGTCTGGTGGTTCAGACTTATAATTCCAGCTACTTGAGAGGCTGAGGCAGGAGAATCACAAGTTAGAGGCCTACCTGGGCTATGGTGAGTTTAGGGCCACTGGTCAATTTAGTGAGATTCTCTCTCAAACAGTAAAAAGAGTGTTGGGGATGTGGTTAAGCCATAAAATACCTACCTAATTTGTATAGGGCTCTAGGTTAATTTCAAGTACACACACACACACCCCAAAGAAGAAAGGAAAAGGAAAAGAAGGCAAGTACCTTTTCTCCAAGGATACTTGGCCTCTTTTGCCCTGCCACACAAGATGCGTCAGAGGCGAACTGTGAGAGAGAAAGGACTGATGGATTTTCTATTAGGAACAGAAAAGCTTGAACATTTCCAGAAGGTCAAATTACTTGGCATAGATTTGTGTTTTTCCCTGAGATAAATTTGGAAAATTTGACCACGTAAGAGCATACCATTTATTGCATCTGCAAAAAGCAGTGGCCACAAGAGGTGACACCTCTTCATGAATCACATTTTCTGTGATAATTGAGACGGAATCTCACTCTTGTTACTAAAGGGGTCCAAAACATTGTGATTTCTGAGCTGGTTGAGTCTGCATTCGGGAGATCCATAGATGTGCAGATCCTCAGAGTAGAGTGTGGGGTTGAAGCTCCCACTGAGCCTTGGAACTAATCTGTCCACATGGAAAGGCTGAGCAGAGGTGCTGGGGACCACATGTGTGCTACAATCTGGCTTGTGATGCTCCAAGGGTGTGTGAAGAATGGATCTAACATAACTTTTCCCAACACATTTTGAGATTAAAATGAGATGGTTACACAGAGCCGCAACTGGCTCCATTCCGGGTGGGTCATTTTCTTAGCATGGTGGGTCATCTTTCCCCACCATGCTAAGAATGTGACTGTACTCAGACCTTTCCCTTTATCCTTTAGCTCTTTATCCAAATTAATACATGAGTCAGAAAGCTCTGTTGGGCTGGGGAGATGGCTCGGTAGATAAAGTGCCATGGAGCTCTTTGTCTACTGACAATAGCTTTGGATACACAGACACAGGTAAATGCTGGGTGTGGCAGCCCACCTGTAATTCCAGCTCAGCAGAGATGGGATATTTAGAGCAAGACGGTGAGCTCTGGATGTGAATGAGAGAGCCTGCCTCAATGAATAGGTAGAAGTGGTCCTGGACAATTCATGCCATTAGCCTTGTACCTCAACATGCATGCATACACACATGTACATGCATTTATACTCACACATGAGCCCACGCACACATAAACATGCATATACAAATGAAAAAAAATGGAAAGAAAGCTGTCAGTTCTCATAGACACTCTTTCTCTCTTTGTGCGGGTATATGTACGTGTGTGTGTGTGTGTGTGTGCATGTGTGTGTGTGTGAACTTTTGGTCAGGTCCAGGTTTTTGAAGTAGACCTGATATTTGCTCCAGTTGTAGACCAGAGCTGAGATTTCTGACCTCATACGCTGGATGATGGCGCTGCACCGCAGTGCTGGATCATGCTGAGCACGTTCTGTGTGTTGGCCTCTGTTCTAAGCAGACATGCATGTCTCTATCCATTCAAGACCCAGCCAGCTCTCTTCCAGCTCACACAGCGACTTGCTAACAGAGCTTCCCGGCATGGCTCTTGCCTCCTGTTGTGGTTGGCTCTTTACAGACATCCAGGGGAAGCTTTAGAAAATATGAGCTAGATCATGTCACTCCTCAGAGGCCTTCAATGACTTTCTGTAATGCTGTGAATGACAGTTAAAACCCACTGGTCTGCAAGCTCCTCACTGAATGGCACCTCCACGTTAGCCACCCCAGCTTCTGGGTGAGCCCACCCTCAGCTCTGTCAGGCTTCCTCTCAGAGTCTCTGCTTATGCTGTGTCCTCTGCCTGGATGGCTCCCTTCAGCCCACTGCTTCCCATTTTTACCCAGATGTCACTTCCCTGACAAGGCCTCCCTCATCATTTCCTATGGAGCAGCTCCCTCCATCCCCTCAGTTTTCTAGACCTTTTCTCTTCAGCGTTTCCATCAACTGCTACTGTGCACAGTTTCTTCATTACCATCTGCCTCTGCTTCCTGCAAAGGGAATGCTTGACAATGCCACCTTTATCTGTATCCCGAGCTCACAAGACAGTGACAGGCACACAATGATCAGTAGGTATGAGCCGAGCGCATGGTGGCTCTTCACAGCCTCAACGATGCCACTTTCTCTGGTTTTGCTGATGAAGAAGTCAAGACAGGGTTTCCACCTTTCATAACTGACATGGTCCAGGATCTCACAGCCAATATGTCAGAAGGTGGATGGTCCCATCAAACTACTAGTGGCCACCGAAGCTGTGGGCCATGGGCTAGGCCTATGCTCTTCTCCTCTCTGCCACAGCATCTTCAAAGGGATTCCTTTTTTTTCTCTGCAGTATCTTTAACTACCTTGGATCTGCCATACAGGTATTTGCCTCTGCCTCTTTGCCATGGAATTCTAGATACGCAAAGCAAAAGGCAGCCGGGTTTGCCCTATAACCCCCACTGTATGCAGCCCACTCTGTATGCACAGGGTCCTCTGCTTGTTAGGGTGTCCCAACCTGGGTGTGCTCCTGTGCCGCGTTGCCACAGGACACTAGGTGGAAGATGTAGAATGTTAAAAAGCCACCCCTGAGACATTTTGCATCTCCATCCCAGAGATCTTGGAGGTGAGAGGTCAGAGGGGAGAGGGAGCCTGAGAGGAATGGCCTCACTGGGTCACATTTCGATTCCAAGCTGTCATTTTAACAGTGCCACATCAAAATGCCCACACTGACATTTTCTTTCCCATTCTACTTTTCATTTTTACCTTCAAAACCTTACTTCTAGGTTTCTACTCAGGAACAACATTGACTTGTTATGTTCACTTTCGTGGATCGCGATGAATGTAGATCTACCTTCGCAATCATGGAACACAGTATGTCCACCGCTCCCCTGAGCATCCTTTGAGCCCTCCCTTTCCAGCTGCCTCCTGCTGGCAATCCCCAGTAGCTTATACACCCCTCTTGTATTCCTTTGTCCAGAATGTCTCAGAAGCGGAAGCTTATGATGTATAGCTTTTTGGGTCAGGCTTTGACCACTTAGTGAAATGCCCTTGAGATTCATCTCAGATCCCAAGAGTGCCTCATTTTCTATATAGCTGAGGGGTTTTCTATTATATGGATGAGCTACAGTTTCCCCATGCTTTCGTGGAAGGGCGCTTGAACTGTTATCACATATCTATTTAAAATAATGGCTAAAATAGCAGCAAACACTCTTGGGGAGACTTTGAGATAAACACAAGGTTTTCCATTTCTTGGGTGACTAAGTATAGAGTAACCGGGTCACATGATGAATGCTTTAACGTTATAAGAAACTGTCAAGTTTGCTTTGTGACACATTCCTGACATCGGTCTCACCGGCACTTCATATGCTATCTAGAAAAAGCTATTCTAGGCATGCCACAGCAGCTGGTGTGGATGGGGAACACATGCATGCTTACTGATCTCCCCTGTATCTGTATTGAGGACGTGTCCAAATGCCTTTATAGGAGAGATGTTGCCTCTTTTGTTTGTGTTAGACTGTTGGATATCCCAAGTATTCCGATCCTTGTCTGGAGATCCGAGGGATGAGCACTGATTTAACATTGCACTTGCAAGAACCTTGGCTGTGTGTTGGAAAGCTGAGAGTGAACGGATGTTATCTAGAACTAAGAACCACAGCAGCTGTATTCTAATTTTAGTAACTGAGAAAATTCTTCCAGGCTGTCTAGTCCAATCTCATTTTCTGCTTCTTAAAAAGGGAGACAACTGAAGCCCAGAGGGGTAGTGCTTTTCCTGCATCTTACAACTAGACGGCTGGTGAATTAGATCGAGAACTTCTACCAACTAATTTGATTTTCCGAGGTCTCAAGATCTTGTTACTGTAGACCTTAGGGGCTGTGCAAGCTGCGGTCCTGGTCCCTGATATGGTTTGGGAGAGAAAGGGAAGCAAGGCAGAAACTTTTGAGGGAGAGAGATACACACGGCTGTCCTAGTGGCTGGAAACCCCAGAGGAAACAGAAGGAAGACGGTGTTGTTTAAGCCAAGATTCTAGGAGGGAGGGCACCTCAGGGCCCAGCTTGAAAGGAAGCCCAGTATTCAAGTTATGGCTGTGTGATTTCCATCTCACCAGAAGTATGACATGCTTAGTGTGTTCACAATACATGGGCCAGTGGTCACCTTCCCCATTTGGTAATAGACCCGTGAGTCTCCAAATGAGTTTCTGTTTAGTTGGCCTTATGGTTCTTTCTAGCTCTGTTTTGACTATGTTTTCTCTATTGCCTTGTTTTCTGGGTCTCTCTAGTGGGGAGCACCTTGGTGACCCCTCTTTCGGTCCACACTGCAGCTGCCAGAGCTTAAATCCGGCAAGCAGCTTCTCGGATTTGCTTCGAGTTGAAATCAATATTTGCTGAGAAGAATGCATCTTAATTTCAGCGGCCAGTTCTCCGGGCGAGAATTGCTCTAAAACAAACCTCCAAACCCACAGACTTAATGCGTCCTAGTTCAGTTGTTTAGTAAATCTCTCAGTACAGAGAAAAATCCATTAGTCACCAGGCAAGGCTGAGTGGGGGAAGGGGGAAGAGTGGCAGCTTCAAGGAGGTCCCAACAGCAAACAGAGATGGCACTTAGTACTCCAGGGACAAAGGTGGGTCCCCAGCTGTGTCCTTGGACCCAACCCAGGACTTCTCCAGTCTGCTACAAGCTAGGAGGCCTATCCAGGAAGTCGCTGATAGACTGCCACTCACAGAACACGGGAAGCATCTCAAGCCCCCATTCCCAGTGCCTGCCTGGAGGAAATGTTTTCTAATTGCCAACTGTCCCATTCTAAATCTACAAAGAGGTGATCGATATTTGTTTCCTTCAGCAGGACCTGGGGAAAGCAATCATTTACCTCAGAACACAGACTTTAATGAATCTGTGGAAAAGGTGAGGTCACCCTGATTACATCTGCCTCTGACACCTGGGACAGCTCCATGTGCTCTTAGAACTCACTAAGCTAGGAGGGCTCAGGATCCAGTTTCCTTCCCTGCTTCCTGAACTCTGCTGAGTCAGACCGGATCCTGGAGATCCTCCACCTGGCAGGCGGGAGACAGGGGCTTAGGCTCAGCTGTGGAGAAAATTATGGCATGGAAACAGGACCCCTAGGAGAGAACGGAGGACTCTGGACTCCCGACAGCCAGGGGCAGAATCCAGCTTTGCCACTCCCCGACATTATGTCTAGGCTTCATCTCTTTGTTCTCAGACTAGTATTCCTTCAGAACAGTAATGGACAGAGTGTAGGTGGTGGGTGAGACAAGGTGACAAGGGTGGCCACTTTAGAATCTTTCTCAGTTTGTTCTGTCTCTGTCATGGGTTGAATATTGTTTGTTTCATAGTGAATAACAGACAGAGAAGGGGAAGGGGGATCCTCGGCAAGGTTGAGAATTTGCAGGAAATGGAATGGGGGAGCTTTCTATATGGTCAAATGGGGGAGATAGAACTGAGGTCAGTAGACAGGAGCAGGATCCCAGAGATTGCTGGGAAAACAAGCTCTTTTGCCCCAGGGAGTTCCAGCTCCAGATACAACTATCTATGCTCAGCTTAGTCTAGCTCAGAATTTTGGGGAGTCGGAAGGGGTAGCCAACACTCAGAGAGGGACAGTCAGCTGAAAACAGAACAGTCCTAGCCACGTTCTCCAGACTTCAGTTCCCAGGCTTTTCTCTCGTGGTCCCGTCTCTCCTTCGCTCGCCTCTTTCTGTAGTTGGCCCAGGGCGCCCAGCAGACAGAGAGGCAGAACGCTGAGGTGGTGTTAATAAAGGAGGAAGGAGGGAGCAGGGAGGAAGAGGTATTTTTACCTTGAATTATTTTTATTAAATGTCACAACGGCTTCGCAGCACTTGGGATCTGAGTAGACAAATCAATGAAAATAATTATAGCGAACATCCTGCTTTCCACTCCCCTCCCTGTCAGCCTCTATAGCTCCCTGGGCTGGCGGAGAAGCAGGTTGCCTGCGCTTGCATGCCAGCCTGGGGAGGAGGAGCAGGACCAGCCCCTCTGACCTCAGTCCCTTCTTTACTTTGTAGCAGTGTGCAGGTTGGCCTGGCCCAGGGCTGGCATCTGAGAGGGAGGGCTACTCTAGCCACAGCAGGAGGAAGGAACCAGCGGCCAAAGAGAGACAGGTAACTCCTACGAGGACCTAGAAACTGGAAAGGAAGCTTTTATTCTTAGAACCTATTTATGGTTTAGAAATAAACCTTAGAAGCCTAATATTTCTAGTCAGGTGATGAGATTAATCAAAGCCACGTGAATGAAGTGTGCAGGAATTAATCCATCCATCTGTGCTTCAAGCACCCATACACCCCTCCATCTATCCATCCCTCCATCCATTCATCTATCCAGCAAACATTTTCCCATCCATCTTACCATCCAGCCATCCAGCATCCACTCAGCACACAGCCATTTATCCACCCACAAGCCAGCCAGCCAACCAACATTCATTCACGCATGTATCGTTCCTCCCACCCATCCATTCATGCATTCTGTGAGCTTTTTCTAAGACCCTGGAAGAAATTTGTCATGTAGAACTCCATATATTTTGCCACTGAGGAGTTAGCTGTGTGTCATGACATCTTCCATGTCCCCTCTGCATTACTTGACTTCCTGAACCCCCTGACTTCTGCTTGGGTTCATCCCATGGAAGCACAGGAGGTGAGCTGGAAGGAAGGCAGTGAGGCCAGGTATTCAGTTTCCCATTCAGCTGAAGGGACCCCTTCGGCTAAAACATATGGTTGCAGGTTGATGGCCATTTCCACGTGTCCTTTTCCATACTTGGAGGAGCTGGGAAACTCTTTCCAGGAAGAGGTGCGTGTGGGTACCTGCTCTCAGGTACTTCCACATTCCCGTGGCATCCCTGGCTCTATTTTTGTCTTTGCAATGCCCCCAGGTGTTTTCTGCTTCCTTGGGCCCTGGCTTCCTGCTGAGATTGACTGACAGCCTGTTCCACCTGGTCTGAGCCTGTTATTTCATCTCACCAAGTCTCAGTTCCTTCGCGGATGTAGTGAGAGCATAAGATCTTTGCTCATGGAGAAGGGGTGACTTGCCAGAGGTGGCATAGTTGGCTTAGAGGCAGGGCTGCGGGGGGGGGGATAGAATCCCAACTATCAAGCACAGAGCCCACCCTCTTCATTATTTGCTAAAATCTGGGCTCTAATACTGATGATCTGAGCATTTGGAGACCATGATAACAGAGGGTCATGATATATTAAGATCTCCAAACATTGTCCGGCATCTCAGGACACACCTGGTTGGGCTGGTGTGGGTACCTAGCACCCCTCACTCAGGTGAGCTTGAGGTGTGGGTCTGGGGCTGTCAGCATCCTGCTCCCTGTTGTGCCACAGCCTATCAGAAGCTGACTCTGTGGGTTCCCCTCACTGGCTGCAATCAAGAGGCACATGGTCTGGCGTTGGTTGATGTCATAAAGGGAGTCATTGTCACATTGCCTTCTTGTCTGAGCAGATAGGAACTTTGAAGGGAGGGACCCAGAATTTTAAAAATTAGTTTTTATTTATATGTTTGTGGGGGGGGCAGATAGAGTCAGAGATATAAACAGACAGAAACACACAGAGAGAGAGAGAGAGAGGGAGAGACAGAGAGACAGAGAGAGACAGAGACAGAGAGACAGGGTGGGGTGGGGGAGCACGCATGCATTCAGGTGCCCATGGAAGATGAAAGAGTTGCATCCCCTGGAACTGGAGTTAAAGGACTGGGTCACCTAACATGGGTCCTAGGAACTGAACTCTCGGATCCTCTGAAAGATCAGTAAATGTTCATACTACTAAGCCATGATCCCCAAATGTCAGACAATTCGCAAAGGAGGCCTTTTCTTTCCTCTCCCTGAAGTCCAGGCAGCAGGACTTTTCATCCCTCGATTCTAGGTGAGGCAACCTAGACAGAGAAAAAGAGAAAACTCACAAGGGATCATCGGGGTTTAACTTCCCATGAGCAAATAATCTTCCCATACTGCGGGTGGATGGTGTGGGGCAGGGACAGTCAGCTTTATTTGGTAAGGCGTTTACAGCTCTTTTCTGTCTTTGGGGACACAAAATTGAATTGTGCTCCCCCCTCAGGTGCCTTCTGCCTCAGCTCACTCCATTTAAATTATCTGCTTATTTGTTTTTATTTCATGTGTATGCATGTTTTGCCTGTATGTTTATCTTTGTACCATGTACATGCAATGCTTGTGAAGGCTGGGAAAGTGTTGGATCTTCTGGAACTAGAGTGACAGATGCTTGTTAGCCATCATGTGGGTGCTGGGAACCAAACTGTGTTCCCTGTGAGAGCAGTTAGTGCTCTTAACCGCTGCTCCATCTCTCCAGCCCAACTCTTTCTTCTTTAAATTTTATTGTATTTATTAATATTTTCTTTTATTTTACATACTGACCACAGTTCCTCCTCCCTCCTCTCTTCCCATGCCCTCAACTCATTCTTTCTTGACAAGAGTATATTTAGTCTCTTTCATCCTTGACACAGGTGCTGCTCAACTTTGCTTCCTTTCTCAGGTACCACATATTCTTCCCCTGTTATACCCTCTTCCCTCACAAGCCTCCTTGCTGCTGTAGCCTGCTCCATCCTTTCAGGCCATATCCAGAAGAGGCTTCCAGATACCTCCGGGTTGCTGGTTTCCATAAGAATGAGGTGGTTCACCCATTCAGCAAATGTAACCAAGTGTCTGTCATGTGTAGGGCATGATGGCGTACCTTAGGCATTAGAGAGGAAACATTTAAACAAAATATTAAAGCTCCCTTTGTGCTGGCTAGTTTTATGTCAACTTGACACAAGCTAAAGTCATCTCAGAGGAGGGAACCTCAGTTGAGAAAATGTTCCAACAAGATCTGGCTGTAGGGTATTTTCTTAATTAGTGATGGGGGAGGGTCCAGCCCATTGTGGGTGGTGCTATCCCTGGACTGGTGGTCCTGGGGTCTATAAGACAGCAAGCTGAGCAAACCATAGGGAGCAAGCCAGTAAGCAGCACCCCTCCATGACCTCTGCATCAGATTCTGCCTCCAGGTTCTAGCCCTGTTTGAGTTCCTGCCGTGACTTCCTTCAATAATGTGGAAGCACAAGCCAAATAAATCCTCCCCTCTCCTACTTGTTTGTGGTCATGGTGTTTCATCACAGCAATGAAACCCTAACTAAGATACCCTTCTCTCACAGAGGCTTCATCCAAATGAAATGAATGGCGGGCAATAGCAAGCATATACGTAGTCAGTGTAATGGAGAAGAGAAAGATTGGGGAGAGGGTAGTTGTGGGAGTTGCATACTGTTCAGGTCATCCATGAGAATGTAGGATTTAAGTTTAGATCCGAGGGGAAGAGTGAAAGGAGGGAGGCATGCATACTGGGATTTTTAGGCATGAGAGTTGCTGGTGTTAAAGTCCCAAGGTCACAGTGCACTGGGCATCTTCAAGGAGTATCAAGAAGACCAGTGTTTCTGGGAAGAGAATCAGAGGTGGACCAGAATTGACAAGGGCCTGGTCGTGTTACCTTGAAGGCTGGAGTAAGGAAGTTTGGCTGCTCTGAGCATGAAGGGAAGGAACTAAAAAGTTGGAGCATAAAAACGATTGATCTGATTTTGATTTAAAAACATTGTCTTGCTCCCAGCAGAGATTAACTGAAGGGGAAAGAGGGAGAAGTGGCCAGGCCTCCTCTGCAGCACCTGCCTTTTGAGCCTCCTTCCCTTTCTTGTGGCCCTTGCTCATCTGCTGCCTGCTTCCCTCACCTGCCAAATCCTCAGAAATGAGTTCCCTTCCAAGGTTTTGGAGGGAGCCATTGGCTCTGTCCAGGGTCCTGAAGTCTCCTATGCAAGAATGGCGCACCCAGAACCCATCTGTCCCTGACCTATCAGCTCTCAGCCCACTCATGGTTGGTGCATGCCAGATGGGTTTATCCAGCTGTTTTCTGGAATTCCCCACTTAATATTTTCAGGCTGTAGCTAATCCAGGGTAATGAAATTTCTGAGGGCAAAACTATGGACAAAGAGGGATACTGTGTATTATGGCCAAGGGTGCACACACAAAACAAGGGACCCCTAAGGACAGTCAAGGACGAAAGCTGTGGCTACTACAGTACCAGCAGTGGCAGGGAGAGCCATCACCTGGCAAGGGGGTTCTACCCACTGAGGACCTGCTTCCAGTGTTACCGGTACCTGAGTGAGCTCCAATATCTTAGGCCAATTACTTACCTCGCTGGCTAAGCCTCGAGTGTCAGTCACAAAACGGAGAGAGAATTGTCTACTCCCGGGGATGTTCTTTGGGCTGGAGTTACTAAAATGTGTCGCAGCAGGAGGCCTGGCACAAACAGGCTCCAGAAACCAACGCAGACGAGAATGGAATGCGAAGGACCTGCGCAAGTGGGGCAAAGAATTCCACCTGAGTGTCTGGCAGAAGCCTGTTGAAAGAGCTAGTCCTCCGAGGAGAGCTGGTAGGCAGAAATGGAAAGAATCCATGCATAAAGCCATCTAAACAAAGGCCCCTGAGACCTTTTGTTCTTGTGGGTTTTTTTCCTTTGCTATATTGCTCAAAAGCAAGACACTAGAGAAAAGCAGATCCCAATGCTTGCCCAGTTCTCGGCAGGTCCTAGAACCTACCTAGTCTCTGTGCGTGTTTTCCTGACCTCTGCCCTGTGGGATGCTTCTTGTCACCTTTACCACGCCATTGGCAGTACTTTCCCTTCAGAGCCCAGGAGTAGGGGGTTTGAGAAGCACACAAAAGCATCGAGCATTAGAACAATCTGATACTCAACCCCCCAGGGCTAGACTGCACCGGTTCCAGGGACAGACTTGCCAGAAGCCAAACATCTCCTCAAGCAGATTCACATCTAGCACCCATAAAGCCCAAATTCTTAGTGGTTCCTACAAAATACCGAAATGGATGATGCAGATGCAGTCAGTGGCTCCCAAGGGCCCAGAGTGGTCTTGCCCAGGGTTAACCAGCTCCCACAAAACCAGAGTGTCCAGACACTCTGCAGTGCTGTTCTAGGCCTGACTGAGTTGCTAAGTTAATACCACTGCCTGGTTGCAACATGATACAAAATGAACTCTCCTGGAAACAATAGAAAAAAATCAAAATACTCCAATCAGGGAAAAGAAATTGTGGGTGCTTATTAAAGTATCTGACACTGTGTATGTAATATCTTTTCAATGCCAGACAACTTGCTAGCTTCCGAACGTGTGTATTCTGGAACATTTGCAAATATAATCCTGTGCTTAGCAAATGGTTCTGCGGGCATGCTGGGGGAAACTGAACTTCTCTCTGTCAGTCCAGTCCTGGGCTGGCTCATAAAGTGATTCATTTCAACACTGTCCTTTCTGTCCCACTGTGACAGAATCACCAGCTGGTTGCAACACTTTGTATGGCCAACTCTGCTCATGCAATCTTGTTCCCAGGCTGTCTTGAAACCTTGGCATACCCAAGACTGTCTAGATCATTCCACCCATCTTATAGTAGGGAAAGCTGAGGCCAAGAAGGAAAAGGTGCTGTTCTAAGATATTAGTGGGATGTCATTGTGGGTTGTAACACTCTTGAGTGTGCTGTTCATGGGATCATGCGCAAGGAGAAAATTGCTTCTAAATTTTGGAAAGAGCCAAGAACCAAACATCAGAGAACTATGGAGGAGAAGCACTCATTTTTACAGGCTTCTGAGTAAACAAGAGTGTTTACTGTCTCTGTACTCTCCTCAGGGCTTTGCAGAGAAATAGGCACAGATACCAGCTGCCTACCGCAGGGCCCTTGCCATAAGGTCTAAGCCATCCTGAGCTCCCCAGCCCTGGATGATTCTCTGCCCTTGGGTTTAAGGTCAGAGCCAGGGAACTCACCAGAGCAGAGGAAATCCCCACTGGGCTTGAGTTTTGTAATCTGCCTGCCGATCTTGGCTGGGTAACCCCGTAGGTCATTTTAATTTTCCTGAAGCTTTTGACTTTTCTTGGATCCTTAATCAGATAAGGGGATCTGGTGTGTGTGTGTGTGTGTGTGTGTGTGTGTGTGTGTGTGTGTGTGTCCACGCTAGACCTGGCTTACCCTCTTTCCTCCCCTCCCCTCTTCTTTCCCTTGCCTGCCTTCCCTCTCTCTCTCTCTCTCTCTCTCTCTCTCTCTCTCTCTCTCTCTCTCTCTCTCTCTCTCTCTCCATAATCATTTCCATCTCTTCCAGAATGCTTAATGGAGTTTGGAGACAGAGGAAGGAAGGAAGGCTTCCTCTCCAAGCAGGAGCCAGCCCTCGCTCCCTCTTCCCGTTGCTTGCAAAGTGCATTTAGCATTGGAGAGAGTGCATCGTGGGGGAGGGAAGGGACTCCTCCATTTGAAAATGGACATTTTTGACACCCCCAGCTCTGTTGTCATTGGTCCCACCTAACTGGACAGGCCAGTGCAGTCAGCAGGCTCAGTGGCAAACCAGCTTCAGACTGAAAGGAGGGAATGCATGGAGAAGCATAATTAGAAGAAGAGGGATGCTGGTGGCTGTGTGAGCACCCTGGCAGTGCCCAGCAAGAAGGAGCCCAGAAGGGAGCCTCTAATAGTTCACCCCTGATACTTGTTGAAAAGCTGGGTCTTCCCTTTCAGCCTATCTGCCTGGCAAAGCGCAGTCCTGCTGGTGACAGCAGCCTATGCCCAGACAGTGTGCCCACCCCCTCTGTTTTGGAGAGCTCCCAGCTAATAATGGGGCAGTGGGCATTCTTTTCAGGGCCAGGGTGTGGGGGTGGGGTGTATCCTAGTTGGGGGAGGGGAGATCTTCGCAGCAGAAGGAGAGGGGAGTTGAATACTTTCCTGGCTCTCATTGTGTCACGCATAGTGGCCTGTATACAATAGATATTTGATTAATAAGTACTTATGTTTCTGAACTGCATTTTTTGATAATGGCTCTGGACTGGGCCTATCACCTGCTAGCCATTCCAGTGGAACCTTTAAGCTTATCTGATACTCTGGGGTTCAGGGTGAGGGACTCTGATGGAGGCATAGGAGCATTTAAAGTACAGGTTTGGCCTCAGCCCAGGGCTGAATAAAGAAGGTGGGGAAACACAGACGTGATGGGCAGTTCAGCACCTGCTTGTATCTTCTAGAAACACGGGACAGTCACCCTCTATGGGGGCACCAAGGACCTGTCTGACCCTACTACCTACAGAGAAAATCGGGGGAAGACTTGCCCATGGTCTTATGGCAACCAATAACAGAGTTAGAAGGCAAAGGTCTGGTGAATCCCAGAACAGAGCTCTCTCAATGATAGCGGTGTGATGCATCTGGCCAGTGAAGACCTGGAGAGAACCCCTGTCCAGTACAAAGGTGCACCAGACATGCTTGTACACAGAGATCCAATGGAAACACTCACAGGGTTCTGAAAAAGAAATCACCCTGCCCCCTCCATTTTTAGCTTCTAGCCTTTAAGATCGGCTTTTCCATTCATTCATTTCCCCATTCACTCATTTATTTGTCTAGTGACTGTTTTGTAAGCAAGCACGGGAGTGGGGATCACCAAGGCCTTGCTGGAAGGAACTGATAATCTGCTGCCCCAGGTCGTCCATTGCTGCTTCCCCACCCCACTCCAGTCTCTGGCCCGTTGCCTCGGATTTGTGAGCATCCTGTCAGCCCGCTAGACAATATTCCTGCTTCTTCATCTCCCTAGGGACCCTTCCAGAACGCTGTGGTCAGCACTTCTTACCTGACTCAGCTTCTCGAGTGGAGCCCAAACCCTTCTTCTGCGGTGGAACTGGAGGAGGCACACAGTCAACACGTGGGGCTTCTTCATTGGCCATGATGTTAGCAGGGTGCCTTGGCTCAATGTCTGTCCTGCCTCTGGCTCCCCTGCAGCCCGTGCCTTCTCCTGCAGCTCTGACCATTCCGAGAACAAGACTGAGTCTGTATGTCTCTGGAGAGGGCCATGGGAGAGTGCTCAGCTGACCACCGGTCATGCTCTGGCCATTAACCACCACTCTGCACTTCTGTAATGAAAGGCCTGCCAGACCTCTGCTTGGAAGCTACTTCCTCTGAGATAAAGGCTCTTTCAGGAAGAGGGAGGGGGGGATCCTGTCCTCTATTCCATTTCCAAACTCTGTGCTCCACCCCACCCTACACCTACCTGCCCAAACCCCCGCATCCCTCTAACCTACTCCATGACCTCCTGCACCTCATTGGAGCCACAACAAGGCCTGAGGAGTGCTCACGCTTCTGTGAAGCCTTCGGCTCTAAGGAGAACAGCCTAGAGGAAAGGAATCTGGACTTAGATGCTCAAGGGAATCTTCTTCTCCTTGCACTGTGAGCAAAAGCAGAGCTGCAGCAACACTGATGGAATGATCACACACCACCCATAAAGTCATCTCGCCCTGGGAGCAGGAAGAAGAAATTGGCCAAGCATCCAAGCAATCAGAGTGAGGCCGTGGACAAAGGTAACTAGGAGTAAAAGGTATCCCTGGTCCCCTTGGCATCACCTCCTCTGCGCTGCCTTTCCCCTTCTCAGGGTTTGCTCTGCTTTCATTATCTGAGGACCAAGTGGAAAATAGACTGGTCCTTGGGGAAATGCTCCTTTCTGTGGCTGCTAATGGAACCAGCAGCTGTCCCCAGCCATGTGTGGCTGACCTGACCCTCCAAGATGACCGGAGGTGGAGCCTAGCCAGGGAGAGGACTTTACTCAGCTCTGTTTCCCACAGGGCCCGGAGCTGATATCACACAGGGAGTGCAGAGAGATGGAGCAATTGATCTGGAGGTGGAGACTTGAGTGTAATAATCACAGCTTCCATTTATCGAGCTCCTCCTGTGAGCTAGACAGTATGCAGGTCGTTCTAGTGGCATTATCTCATTTAATCCTTTCGCTAACCTCAGGAGGCATGGAGCGATTGCTGGCATCTTACTTTATAGGAACTGAAACTCAGAGAGGTTAAGGGACTGGCTCCTAGTCACACAGCTGGCAAGGGGAAAAGCTGGGAGGGCTGAAGTTAAACTGTTCTGTGTTCTTTCTTAATGCTGAGGAAGGCTCCAAGGAAGGACAGGTGCAGGGCCACACCCATGGCATAGTGCCTCACACTTAATTTTGCCTGGGACAGGTGAGAAAAGCAGGCAACAAGTCAGCCTATTGACACGTCACCATGCTTCCAATGGAGTGGGACTCTTTCTTGAGCAGGAGAAACTGGGATTCTGGTGGAGGAGAGCTCTCAGGTTAAACCAAGGGTCTTGGGGTCTCATCTCCCGCCTTGCGATGGTCCTTCAGTCACTGGAATCCTCTTCTTTTGGCTACACAGTATAGATTGTGTGTATGTAACCTGAGCTGGATTGACCTCATAGCCTGTGGGACCCAGGGAAGACACTCCATGTTTAACAGGTGAAATGGGTGAGCCTGGAAATACCCTTGGAGGTGGACCACGAGAGTTGCAAAGCTGACTGGAGACACTGGAAGGATGAGACAGGTCAGAGGAGCAGAGTAAGGTGCAGAGTCTTGCAGAAAATCAAGGCCCAGAGAGAGCTCAGGGTAGCTGTATAAAAGGTTTCATGGTGTAATATTCTGCCTTTAATAGGCACTCATTAAACTGTAGACCAACCTTCCTCCAGTGGACATATTATTCCTTGGAAACACACCAGCACAAGGAGGAAACAGAGGCCCTCAGAGTATCTGCCATCTGCCAGGCAGGGTGATAGGCATCTTACATACGTTAATTCAGCGAGTGAGTCAGAAAGGCTTTGTTTCTTTCTGTTCTATTCTGATTTGTTGGGACAGGCTTGTGTATCCCAAGCTGACCTTGAATTCACCATGTAGCCAAGAATGACCTTAAACTTTTGGTTTTCTGTCTACATCCTGAGTTCTGGGATTACAGGAATGGGCCACTATGGCCAGTTTCTGCGGTGCTGGGGATTCAACTCAGGGTTTTGTGCATAGTATGTGAGTTCTCTAACGATGGGCTTATACTCCCAATCTCCACGTCGTGTTCTAAAGTGGGATCTGAGGAAGCAATGTTGGACAGTCCAGAGGACCCAGTGCCTGGAGAGGGATGGGATCCCTCCATTTCTTGTCTTTTGTGTGGTCTTGAAGTCTGTCCTCCATACTCTTTTCTCTGCTCCCCCATTCCAGTCTCCTGCTTTTGACTCCTCTGAGGGGATTCTCCAGTTCCCTGAGATGTGGCAACCAGCAGCTGGGCCCAGGAACATCACTCTTGCAGTCTCCCTCTAGGTCTTGTGCTGTGGGTCTCTGAGACTTTATTGGTGTCAATTTGAGGCCATGGGCACTGGTTTAAGTTCTTGTTGGCAGCTGTAATCTGGTCGAATTGTCATGTGACCTCAGCAAGTCAATGCCCCCACTCCCCTAAATTCAATTCCAATTATGGAAAGGGACCAGCCAGGCTCTGGGACTTCCTCCACTCCTTCCTGTCTTGAATGTTATGCTCTGTGTTTTCTGATTTTTTTTTTTTTTTGATTTTCGAGACAGGGTTTCTCCGTAGCTTTTGGTTCCTGTCCTGGAACTAGCTCTTCTAGACCAGGCTGGCCTCGAACTCACAGAGATCTGCCTGCCTCTGCCTCCCGAGTGCTGGGATTAAAGGCATGCACCACCATCGCCCGGCTTGCTCTGTGTTTTCTGACTTTCGGAAGTCACATGGAGTTTGTGACTTCTACCTCTACCACCCTCTAGCAGTGTGACAGTAGGCAAGGTATTAACCTCCTTGACTCTCCAGTTCCTCATCTGTGAGGTAATGCTCACCTCATGGTCCATTCTAAGGACTAAGTGAGATAATGTGGGCAGTTTGGTTAGATGCTCAGTCTAGCACCTTGTACTGGGTAGGTACCCAGAGAAGCTCTGGTGATGTGTATCCTCCTTCTCCATCCTTTCCTTCTCCTCCTCTTCCTCCTCGTCACTATCACCATCATCTTAACCACCTCCATCTGAGAGGAGAACCGGGGACACCCCCCCCCCCTACTTCCATGGAGGGTGATGAGTAAATCACCATTCCGCCTGAAGGAGTTGTGTTCCCCTCCCAGTTCGGCTGTGTCTTCTGCTCAGCCCAGATGTTGCTCTGTTTCACCCACTTTTAACTTGGCTGCCCTGGAGTGTTAGCCTCTCTGGGAGCAGGAAACTCAGGACCACTTACCTTGGAGCCACAGGCAATGGGGTGATGCTGGCTACTGAACAGAAGCTGGCATGCTGGGGCAGGGTATGGATTCTCTCCAGCCAGGCCCCCCTCGGGCAACTGACAAAGGACAGGTGGAATCTCCTGGGAATGGTAACCATAATGCCATGCTGCCACACCGAGGTCAACCTCCGTTTCCCTGTTCCCATAGGTGCATTGGTGGGCAAGACGATCTTCCACACAGCATTCCTGGGTCACATGGCTGAGGTTCCTGATTCTGTCCATGTCCTCCTTCCTTGTTATCCCAGAGCTGCAACCCTGGACCTCCGTATCTCATACATGTCCCATCACCAACTGGCATCCACAATGCCTCTTGGGTATTAACCTGCGTAGCCTCTTGGGAAGCCATATCAGGGTCTGGGGCTTCAGAGATGGGGTGGAGTGCTGTCACGGAGGTGACAGCGCCCCCAGAGTGAAGTTTCCTCACCAGGCTAGGCTCTCCTTGTTGGCTGTACCCCTTACTTCTCACCTGCCTCTCAGGCAGACAGTGAGGGACCACAGCAAGGATGCAGATTTCAGAGCAGGTGGGGGCCATCTGTGCCCAGGTCTGAACATCTGCCTCCACTGTTATCCGATTATACCCATCCTCTCTCCCCTGGTGGGCGGCGTACCTACTGCTCATGGTCTTCATTAAACCACATTTTGGTTTTTATTTATTCACCCTAGGGCTGGCAGAGGGGCATCTGTATGCAAGTGAGGAGCGTCAGGTAGAAGAGGAGGGTGGAGGAGCAGGTGCCTGAACCCTCTGAGTGAGGTTGGAGCTGAAAGTAATGGGAACCAGCTGGTACCCCCCCACCTCTACACACATCCTTCCCAAACCTTTAAGTATATCTCAATACCTGAAGTCCTGGCCTACATACCACATACTGTGATATATCTATCAGGTTTCCCCAGATTAAGGATAAAGTTTTAATCACACCACTGCCACAGGAAAAACGAAGCCTATAATTCTGGCCTTCATGAATCCGTGTGTCATACATGACACTCTAGTAGGCCTCTAGCTGAGGCCAGAAGACAGTGAGTGTGCCAACAGACTATGCATGGATTCTATCGGCCTCCCTAGAGCGTTATTGGAATTCTCATCCACCAGAAAAGGAGACTAAGGAATGACGGAATGACTTGTTTCTCTGGGCCCTTCACCCACTCTTGGCTGCTAGTGGCCCCAATTCTGACACCCGAGCCTCAGCTCAGCATTCCAGCGTTGTAGCTGTCCTGATCTGTCAACAGGATGGCGCAGTCCTATCCCTAAACTTGCGTCTTTCTTAGATTTGAAAGCTCACTGGGCTCCAGTCTTAGCTCTGTCCCTCAACGGCAGAACGTGACTGTAGGCAAATGACAGTCACTCCCAGCCTCAGTTTCCTTGTCTGAAACACAGGCACAGCTTTGCTATGTTTTAACTGCAAGCATTCCTAGATGCTAATGTTAGTCACGGGTTCAAATCCCAGCTCGGCTATGGGAGGCTTGCACACCTGGGTCTCCTTCTTCACTGCTGGGAGTAGAAATCCTTGCTGATTTTCTAATACTACAGTGACTAAGGGACAGCAGGGCAGGGTAAGGCCTGTACACTTGAATCCTGCTCTCACTGCTTGAGTTCAAAGCCCTGCTAGGCCACTCACAATTGTATGATCTTGGAAAAACAGCGTAACCGTGTTGTCCCTCAGTTTTATAGAAATATTGACAGTAATGCTTCGTGTTGTTGTGAGGGTTAAAAGGTTCCCAGAACTCTTAGCATGATGCTTAGTGCTTCGTGGGAATACAGTAAGTAGTGGAGGCTCAGCTCTGGCTTTTTGAGGATTCCATAAAATTATGACCAAGCTCTGGGCCCACACGAGATCTCTGCTGCTCTTCTGCCCTGAACACTGACCATCTTGAAAGGCTCCTTCCGTCTCTAGCGGCAGGAAAGGAACCTCATGGTCTGTTCCCCTGAAAGGACTTGGATATAAACTTTGCCCAGGTTAAGGTAAACCTGATACAGGTTTGGAAAGGTGGCATTGCCTCCATTTCACCGAGAGCCTTGGCTGTTGCTGTCCTCGGAGCAGAGCGAAGCAGCCGCCTCCAGGATCACTGCATCGGATTTTATGAAGGCATTTTCTCAGTTGAGGGTCCTCCCTTTCATATACCTCTAGCTTGTGTCAAGTTGATACAAAACTAGCCAGCACACTGATGTTCTATAAATAACTGATCTCCATGTCTTCTCTCTTTTCTTCTTTTTATTTTAATTAGTTAATTTTTAAATTTAAGTGTATGAGTGAGTGGAGAGCTTGTGCATGTGAGTGTATACATCTGATGGGGTCAGAAGAGGGCGTCAGATATGCTGAAGATTGAGTTAGAGGCAGTTGTGAG
Organism: Microtus pennsylvanicus; assembly: GCF_037038515.1. NCBI lineage: Eukaryota > Metazoa > Chordata > Mammalia > Rodentia > Cricetidae > Microtus > Microtus pennsylvanicus. The sequence goes on from NC_134589.1 coordinate 39,153,479, forward strand.
CTGCCTGATGTGGGTGCTAGGAACTGAACTTGGTCCTATGCAAGAGCAGCAAATACTCTTAACCACTGAACAATCTTTCCAGCCTCTCTCTTTTTTTCTTTTTCTTTTTCTCTTTCCTTTTCAGGGTTTCTCTGTAGCTTTAGAGCCTTACCTGGAACTAGCTCTTGTAGACCAGGCTGGCCTCGAAGTCACAGAGATCTGCTTGCCTTTGCCTCCCAAGTGCTGGGATTAAAAGCGTGTGCTACCACCGCCCCAATTCTCTCTAATTTTCTTAAGGAATGTACATGGTTTGGGTAGACTACTGCTCTGAGCTTCTGGCCATAGGGAGTTTATTTATTATTATTGTTATTATTATTATTATTATTATTATTATTATTTTCAGGGTCCCAATACACAGCCCCAAACTCTCAATCTCTCTGCCTCAGTATTTCAAGTGCCGGTATCACAGGCATGCACCACCACACTTAGCTCGAGTTTCAGTTTTGTAAGATTAAAAGTTTCTGAGATTGTTTGTATGGCTATGTGAGTATATTTAACACTACTAAAGCCAATATTTAAAATGATTAAGTTTTGTCATACACCAAAATGTAAAAATTGTGTAAACCAGTCATAGTGATGCATGACTATCACAGCACTCAGGAGGCTGAGGCAGGAGAAGCGCATGTTTGGGGCCAGCCTAGGCTACTGGAACTCAGTACTCAGTCAGTAACATCTCTCCAAATCCCTGTCCCTCCAGAATCTTGCAGTCTCAGGGCTGCTTTCTATTGCTCTGCTCCTGGTCACTCCAGGTATCCCACGTGGCTGAAATCACTGGCCTTATGTGACTTGGTTATTTCCCTTAGCGTAGGGTCTTTGAGTTTCATGCATGTTCGATGCATTACAATGCATTCCATTTGAAGGCAGGTATTCACACACCCCTGAGCATCACTTCCTCAATTTGTTATTGCTCAGCCATCAGTGGACACCTGAGTAGCTTCCATGGTTGGCTGCTGGAGTCATACTGTATAGCTGTGGCTGTGCACATGCCTATTGGAGTCCCTCCTGCGTGTGCCCAGGACCCTCTGGATGACATGATAATATGTCTTTTGTTCTTTTGAGGACACTTCACTCTGTTTCCAGCCCTGGACTCAAGCACTGCAGGAACATTGGACATCACAAGTCTCTGCACAGATAGGGAGTTAAGGACCCAGCAATAGTCCCCTCTATGTGTTGTGGGAGTTGGTGGCTCAGGTACTCTGAAATCAGGTGTTCTGGGGGTTTGCACTTTGAAGATGGCCATGGGAACAACCCACTGGTCTTTTATCCCTGAAAGTAGCTGAGACCTATACTATTTGTCTCCACTGCCAACTTGACTTATGTAGAATCATCCTTAAGCACAGGTCTGGGTGTGCCTATGGGGGAGTTTCCAAGAAGGTCTAACTGAGGAGGGCAGACCCACTGTGAATGTGGGCAGTATCATCCCAGGGACTGGGGTCTTGGATCAAATAAAAGGAGAAAGAAGGGTCAAGGTCAGAGCCAGTATTTATTCACCCTTCTGCTCCCTGACAGTAGACACAGTGTAATCTAGCCATGGCCTGCTCCTATGCCTTCCTATCTATGGTGAACTGACCCGTCCTCCTCTGAGCCCAAACACACACTTCCTTCCTTAAGCTGCTTTCATTGGGTATTTTGTGGCAGCAACAAAAGTAGTTAATATAGAAAAACTGGAGCACAGGGCCACCCTGAAAGTCACAAAACTGTTCAGTCACCTACAACCTTGTGTGTTTTAGGTCTCCAGGGCCTGGAGTCCTTTCCTGCTACTTAAGGCAGAGTTCTCCTTTCTGGTCTGCAGAGCCTTGCATGTGAGAACTGGCCTGGGGGATGGGTGGCAGGTGCTTTGGAAAGAGCTCAGGTCTACTCTGTGCTCTCCCCCTGAAGGAGACAGTTGATCCAAAGGGACTTGCAGCTTTGCTCTCTTCCTCAGCTCCTGGGGCACACTCGCCAGTCCCTGAAGCTTAAAAGTCAAGAGGATTGCAGCTTTCCTAACTCCAGGAGGTAAACTGAAGCCCTGGGCACTAAGAATCCTGCTAAGAGGATGAACAAGAACCCAGGAGCCAGGCTGCTTCTGTCTCAGTCTCGCCATGCCCAGGTAGAGGTGCTATGTCATCTATTCAAATCGGCACTGCTGGGGACCTAGCACCCAGCACTCTAGCTCTGGGTACACCCTGTGTCCTTCAGGTCAGCCTGCCACTCTAAGGCCCATTAAGAATGTATGAGGTTCTGTGTGTGAGTGACCAGAAGATGCTTGGTCTCTGGTAAACCTCCTCACTTAGTGCCCCTTCTGCCCTAGCTGGGCAGCCCCGTGGAAACATTGGTGGTGGCAGCCATCACTTATTCATGACAGAGCAATTAGGCAGCTGCTCTGGGTCTGGGCTTCTGCTCAGAATGGTCTCTCTCTCTCTCTCTCTTTCTTCTTCTTCTTCTTCTTCTTCTTCTTCTTCTTCTTCTTCTTCTTCTTCTTCTTCTTCTTCTTCTTCTTCTTCTTCTTCTTCTTCTTCTTCTTCTTCTCATGTCCCTATTTCTAGACCCATCCCCTTGCCCAGGCTTACCCTTTCTGTCTTGATCTGTTCTGAATGGCTGTGAACTGAGTGGTGGCTCTCAGAAGACAGGCCCATCATGGCCACACAGAGATACGTGGGGCTGAGAGTGTTTTATATGAAGAAGAGTCTCTTTGGAGCCTTCCTGCCTCTGTGAGCTGGCCTGAGAGCAGGCTGGAGGACTCTGGCCCAGCATGGATGGGTGACAAGGTGGATGGTCCTGCTACAGGGTGGATGCTGAAGAACACAGGTCTGGTCTAGGATTCTGGATTGGGCTCTGTTTGTTGTTGGCTTTGTGGCCTTAGACCAGGCACGTAGCTTCTCGGAGTCTCTATGGCTGCAGCATGCTTATACTGGGAGTCATAACCATGCTAACCAACCTGCCTTGCAAGGATCTCAGCATCACCATGGTAGAGTGGGGCTGAGGAGTTGTGGCTACCATTCACAACTGTTAGAACATGTTCACTCTTAAAGAAAAACTCAAGAACTGGAACCTAGAGAAGGAAGGCCTGACCCCTTACTCTTGATACCAAAAAATCCCAGTCCTCACACTTCCAACCCCAGGATCTTACCAAAAGGGAACAGTCATCCAACCTTTCTCTCCTACTCTGTCATTTTGTTACAGAGCTCAGAGGAACCTGAGAGACCTTCTTGTCTAGCTCTCCAAGGCTCAGAGACAGAAACCAGCCAATCCATTGTCACACAGCAGTCAGTGGAGGAGTGTAAATCTCTACTTGCTGCTTGTGCCCATTGCTTGACCTGGGGACCTTGTAGGGGCCATGGCACAGTGGAGGACCTGCAGCTAGTTTGGTTTTCTCCATGATGGACATAGAAGGGCTCACAATGTTTCCTCTCTTGGGAGGTCTGTGAATTACAGTATTAAGGAAAGACAGTAGGGAGAAACAGAGGAGATGGGATGCCCAGAGAACTAGATGACCCAAGGTGACTCTACCCTTTACCTTTGTCCAGGACTGTGCTCAAGAACTATGGGGTTTGGGTATTTAGGTTGAAATGACATTGCTATCTCAGCCATCTGGAGCGGCAGGGCTGGGCTTGGTGAGGCTCCGGTTTACTCTTGATGCACAGCCCTTTGATGTTTGTGAGCTCAGCTCAGCTTTCTCTGGATAACGTGTGACCTGGGGTGTGCACTCCAGCAGACCCACCCTTTGGCCCCTGCCGCTCTCCCCTAGGCCACATTGGAAGCACCAGGCTTGTATGGTAACATCAGGCTTGTTACATTGTCACACCAGTGTCTCCCCTAGGCTGCATCAGCAGCTGCCCTGATGAATAATTCATGGGGGCCTTGTTTACTTTTCCCTTCCTGAATGTTCATGCCTCTCAAACCCAAGATAGCCCCTCCCAGGTCCAGCTGCCCTGGCCTCTACCCATGGCTTTGGTTTGGCTACCAGAAAGCCACCTTGGGGCTGGGCCATGCACTGGCTGTGAATTATTCAGGTCTCATCTGCCTAGAGCCAGCATGGATATCGGGACAGGGAGGAATCTGGGCTGTAGGGGGCACTCATAGGAAACAAGTGTGGGATAACACTATCCCTGCCCGCACCTCCATCTATGTTGAACCCCACATCCCGCTGGATTCATAACTATCTGCTCCTGTGGACACCATGTGCCTCAGTGGGACTCTACAAACTTGCCTCAAGGACTCCTGCATATGGTCTATGTGGAGGTGCTGGCCCCGTGTTGATTGCCTCGCCTCTATGAACCAGCAAGACAGCCCACATACACAGTCCTTCGGGGGGCGGGGAGCCAAGTACAGGTCTCTGGAGCCAGACAACACAGGATAGATCAAAGCTGTATCCCGCCCCTGCTACTAGGCTGGGTCACTGAGACTCCTGTGCCGCTGCTGGAAGCTGGTTAGTGCTCTGCCAGTGTGCCACCCCGCCTGCTTGGCTAGGGTTTCCCTATATAGTCCAAGCTGGCCTCAAATTCATGATGACCCCGCCCCCCCGACTCCTGAGTGATGGGACTAGAGGTGTGTGCCACTAAGTCGCGGTGGTTTGAATGAGAATGGCCCCCATAGGCTCAGTTATTTGAATACTTGGTCCCTAGTTGGCAGCTGTGTTTGGGCAGTTTAAGAGGTGTGACCTTGCTAGCAGAAGTAAGTCACTAGGGATGGGCTTTGAGGTTTCAAAACCTCCTGCCATTCCCAGTGGGAGCTCTCTGCTTCCTGATTCAGGATGTGAACTATCAATTGCAATTCTAGCAGCCATGACTTCAACCCTACTGTCTCATCTGTCTGGAACCACAAGCCCAAACAAACTCTTCTGTAAATTGCCTTGGCAATGGAGCCTCATCAAGCAAAAGAAAAGCCTCTAACATATACACATCTAGCTCTAGGGAGCTTTTTATCTGGGAAGGGGTGTGTGCATGTCTGTATATGTGTATGTTTGTATATGTGTGTGTACTTGATCTTACATGTGTGTGCGTATGCATGTTTGATGTCAGCTCTCTTCCTCAATCCTTCTCTACCTTTCCAGGTCTCTCAGTGTGAAAGACCCTCAGAGAGGACCTTTCCTCTCTGATGAAGACCCCAGAACCAGGACACTCCGAGACCAGGCCACAGGATGCAATTAGCAAGAGGTTTATTGAGTAAACACAGGTACCTGCGGGCAGCAAGTCTTTCGGAGGACTTGCGCACCTGCCAACTGGAGGGCGGGCTTTTTATAGGGAAGAGCAAAAAGCAAGTTTACAGAAGCAAAAGCGTGGTTATCGATCGACCGGAACGAGGCGGGGGCATGAATGGTTTCCCCTCTCAGCATGGGTGTCAGCAAGAAGCAAGTTTTCAGAAGCAAAAGCGTGGTTATCGGAATGCGGGGGGGGGCATGAAAGGTTTCCTCTCTCAGCATGGATGCCTGGCAACAATCATCCTGTTCCTATCTTATAGCTAACCTGCTTTGTTGACATCCTATCTTATTGACATCTTGCCTTGCAGTCTTCCTATCTCTATCTCCTGTTCTCTCAGGCACCTGGGATGTTCTAACGGGAGCAGGCTGGCTGCTGATCCGGAGATTTGTTTAAAACAACAGGACGTTCCCCCGGGAGCATGCTAGCTGCGGGTTTTGAGGAGGGGGTCTGTAGGGTCTTTCAAGTGAACCTGGAACTCCCCAGTTCAGCTCTACTGGCAGCTTAGTAAGGCCAGGGATCCTATTTCCACCTTTGCACTGGTATTCCAGGTGGGACTACTGAGCCTGGCTTTTTACATGAGTCTGGGGAACTGACCTCAGTCTAGGGCTTGCATGTCTTCCACTGACTAAGCTATTTCTCCAACCCTATCTTGCAGGCTGTTTTGTTTTGTTTTGAGACAGAGTCTCGCATAAGCCAGGCGTAAACCAGGCTGACCTCTAAGTTACTGCATATCTGAGGTTGGCCTTGAACTTTTGATTTCTTTGCCTCTACCTCTTGAGTGCTGGGATAAGAGGCGTGTACCAAAATTCCTGACTTACTTTGTTAGCTTATATATTTTTTTAATTTTTACAGTTTTTTTTTTTCTGAGACAGGGTTTCTCTGTGGCTTTGGAGCCTGTCCTGGAACTAGCTCTTGTAGACCAGGCTGGCTTTTGAACTCACAAAGGTCTGCTTGCCTCTGCCTCCCAAGTACTGGCAGTAAAGGTGTGTACCACTACCGCCCAGCAATTTTTAGAATTTTAAATTACATGTACTTGTGTGTCTCTGTGTTTGGTCATGTGCACGTGAGTCCAGGTACCTTCAGAAACCAGAGGTGTTGAATCTCCCTGGAGCTAGAGTTATAGATAATTCTGAGCCATCAGTAGGGGTGTTGGGAACTGAACTCAGGTCCTCTGCTAGGGAAGTAGCTGCTGAGTCATCTCTTCAGCCTTTTGACGAGACTTTTAAAGAAGGGTGCTAGGCTGTACTTTCCTCAGTTGGACTCATAAGAACCAACACTGAGGCAGCTTCTATTAGGAGCTTGGTAGATGCTTGTGGAGTGAGCAACCACATGGACAAGTAAAAAATTGCTCTCCAGAAATACAGCAGTGATTTCAGAAGAGGCAGGGAGTCAGCTCCATCTTCCTGGGGTGTTCCACAGGCTCACAATTCACCAGCATCCCATAGCAGGGATGGATACCTTGGTAAGGGAGATGCCGTCGAAAGAGTCCAGCTCTCTCACATGGCATGAGGAGGTGGTGGGCATGGATGGTGATGATGCCGGTGATATCAGTGTATACAGTGATGATAAAGATCATGTTCTTCATCAGAGACGGAGTTAGGCAAAGTGGAAAGAGCAAGCTTGCTGCTCTAGTCTGCCTCATATCATTTCCCTCTGCAGTAGGCGATGGTGGTCTTTCCTTTGAGTTCCTGCTATCTGTCAAGAAGCCTGCACATGGCACAAGACAGAGGCCCTAATTACATGTCATATGTTTTAGTTTTCAGATATTTGGGCAGTTTTGGGGCATTACCCCCTCTCATCCCAATATAAAAACTTCTCAGTGTGTTCTGATAAGTTCCTTTTTATCTTCTTCTATGTCTAGGTTTACCCTACCATAGCAACAGGTCATGTAAATCACTCCCCTTTTCCCTTATTGTGCAGGGGTTTTCTCTGTGTTGAAATATTCCACCCTGGAGTCAGACTCCTTAAGATGTGGGAAGTAGACAACTCACAAGTCTCAAGAAGTCTTTGAAGCTTACACGGCTCCTCTCAGAGTTACATAAATGATAGGAACTTCTGGGGAGACAAAGCCCTCTGACATACTGAGCGGTCAAGCTGAGCACTCCAAGGCTGCAAGTTTCTTGAGCCATCATCCTTGCTGAGGTGGGGCTTCTTTTGGTGATTCAGATGTCTGTGGTTTGCCCATGCTCCTGGAAGTAATCCCAAGAGACTCATTGGTTTGGCCAAGTTGATCTTCAATGAAATGATTATTTTCTTGTTGATGCTCTATCTGGGTTGAGTAGACACTGGCTCATGCCTCCCTAGCAGAAGTCACACAGCAATTCTGAACACTTATGGACACTGGTGAGTGGGGCAGGCTGCCTGGCTGGAGCCCTGTGCTCAGGCTTCTGGGCCTCATGGTCACAGAGAACCACGCCTAGCTGTAAAGTACTGATAAGTTATTTAGATCTTTCTGTTGCTGTCAGAAATACAGCTTCCAAGATCCAAGACCAGGTGGTGCTGGTCTTTTTTTGGAGGTGCTAATTAATAATTTAACTTCACATAATGATAATTTTATCTCATTGCTGTTCGTGGATTTATGATTATACCATCCATCCGGTGCTAGGTGTTCCTTGAGGAGTATGCATCTCCTGCTGTCTGCTAAGCACACTGTTGGGAGAATTTCCATTGGGGAGAGGATCCCAATGAGCCATATAGGGGAAGATGGTCTGCTGAACTTATGTCATTGAAGGACCCCTATCCGTGGGACTGGACAGTGTTCTGGAGTTGCTCAGATTCTTAAGTGGGTGCACACAGGACCTGGTGATTTTTCAGTGCATCCTCATCTTGGAGGCTGTGGAAATGGGTTTTGGGGAAACCTGGTATCCCAGACTACCACAGCAAGAAGAACCTCAAGTGTGTTACATTTTGCTCAATGCCTTTTTTGAAGACAGAGAAACCTGGTGTTCAAGACACACAGGGCCTAATGCAGTGCTCAACAGCCTCTAGTAACAGCATTCGGTTTGAATCCAGGGCTCCTGCTCTACTGAGTCACAGCCTCTCAGGACATTTGGTCTCTGCAGACCCATCCTTCATCCTCACCCATGAGCACAGAGACTGGGCACATGATAGGAAGTAGTCCAGCAGCTAAGGGTCAGATCGGCAGAGGAGTGTCTTGTTGCCATACTGCAGGCAGCATCCAGATAATAATCCTAAAGGGGGACAGTGATGTGGCGGAGGGACCCTTGGGTACATGAAAGCCCTCCTTCAGTTCTCTTGCCTCTCATCAGGCAGTGACATTGGTGTTTCTATTGTCCAGAAATGTTCCAATTTCAACAGCCAAGGAAAGCAGAAGGGCTAGAACCAGAGGCAAAGGGAAGCAAGAGGCCTTGCCTTTGGATGCGAAGGAAGAGCATTCCAGAGACTCAAAAGAACAATGTTCCAGGGAGCTGGAGAGATGGCTCAGTGGTTAAGAGCATTGCCTACTCTTCCAAAGGTCCTGAGTTCAATTCCCAGCAACCACATGGTGGCTCACAACCATCTGTAATGAGATCTGATGCCTTCTTCTGCCTGCAGGCACACACACAGACAGAATATTGTATACATAATAAATAAATATTTTTTTTAAAAAAAGAACAATGTTCCAGACTTAAAGCTCTGGGACATTTGGGAGGGAGCTACGGGCTGGAGGGCTGTCTTAATTTTGTCTTTGTCTTTGAAAGCCTTTAAAACCAATGGACTTTAGTACATGGGTGAGACCCTTTGATTCTAGGCGTTTCCATTTCCTCTCCTGTATGCGAGGGAGGGCTCAGTAGAGGGTGTCAGAGAGGCGGCTGTGTCCAGGCTGAGTGAAGGGCTCTGGGGACCTCTCTGACTGCTGGATTCTCCTTTCTGTTCCCTTGAACTCTCCTTTTGCCAAGGCCCCAGGTTGGCCTTCGTCCATGCTAATGCAAAGCTAATGTTGAAGACCAGATTGGCTGTGGCATGCGAGTGTTCAGGGGCCCTCTTGACAGCTTGAGAAACCCTCCAGCCATACTGGGCAGCTTGTGCTCTAAGCTGGATGTCCCTCCTCCCAGCAATTGTGCCTGTCACTTCTCATTAGGACTGATACCATAGCACCTGCCAGGGAGCTGTGGGGGCAGGACGGGTCGTGCTCTTTTTCAGAACCCCCAGAGAGGTAGGTGACTTAGGGGTAGAGTCACTGGGGACCTGGGAGGTTTTGCCCTTCCTGGATGCACCCGGGCGCTGCTTGAAGAACAAGAGTTCACAAGGACCCCTTGGCTAGGAACCATGTGTTGTTTAGGCTTCAGCCAGAGTCTGTTTTCAATAAGCTTCAACCATGACACACACTTTCTATCCTTGGAAGCTTGAAATCATTCAAAACATTTCGAAGGTCATAGCAGAACATTCCTTGGTAATTAACAAACGTGGAAGGCTCTTAAAACCATTAATTTTATCTGTCTTAAAAATTGTCCAAATAAGGTATGTGCAAAATAAAAAAAGATTAAATTCTACAGATCTTATAACAAGGTCATATTATGTTGTTTGTTTTCTTTGGGTCTGGAGAGAGTTGTGAGCTGCTATGTAGATGCTGGGAACTGAACTCAGGTCTTCTGTAAGGGCAGGAAGTGTTCCTAACTGCTGAGTCATCTGGTCAGACCTAGGGCGACATTTCAAGTGTGTGTGTGTGTGTGTGTGTGTGTGTGTGTGTGTGTCTATGTGTTGTATGTGAGCATGTGTGCCACAGCAGATGTGTGTGAGCACGTGTGCCATAGCAAATGTATGGAGGTCAGAGGACAACCTTGAATGTTGGTCCCTGTCTTTCCACCTTGCTGGAGGTGGAAACAAAAGTCTTTTTTGCATCCGTGTACACCAGGCTAGCTGGTCCATAAACTCAGGGCTCTCCTGCCCCAGTTCTTATCTTGTTGGAGGAGTATTTGCTGTGTCTGACTTTATGTCGGTTCTGGGGATCCAAAATCAGGTCCTCACATTATGTGGCAAGCACTTCATTCAGTGGGCCATCTCCACAGCCCAGGACCACACTCCACAGCCATTTTTCCTGTTTGTTTTCCTATCTCTGACTAATACACGCACAGTGCAGGCTTTGACTGATCAATTTTAGAAGTTATTTGTCAACTTTGTGATGTAGTGAGTGAAGATTTTTATGCTGTTCACTCTATTTCTGACCATGGTCATTTTACACAGTAACAATGTATTTTTTTTTTAGTTAAATATAGAGCATTGTAATAAATGTAGAACTACGGCTCACTTAGTTCCTTCCATGTGGGCTGGGAAACGTGACTTTACTGGTCTCTTTGGGTTAGGACAATTAAAAATTTGCCTTGCCTTCTTTCTCTCTGGTCCTATAAGGGACTGGACAGTCTGTGGGTTACATGTTGGGCAAATATAAAAGGCAGGAATGCCATCTTATCAGAGTGTAACACCGGTAAGAAATAACTATAGCCACTGTCCATCTATCCACCCATCCCTCAATTCGTCTGTTTATCCATCCATCCATCCGTCCATCCGTCCATCCGTCCATCCGTCCATCCGTCCATCTGTCCATCCATCCGTCCGTCCATCCATCCATCCTTTCATCCATCCATCCGTCTGTCCATCCATCCATCCATCCATCCGTCCGTCCGTCCATCCATCCATCCTTTCATCCATCCATCCGTCTGTCCATCCATCCATCCGTCCGTCCGTCCGTCCATCCATCCATCCATCCATCCATCCATCCATCCATCCATCCTTTCATCTATCCATCCGTCCATCCATCCATCCATCCATCCATCCATCCATCCATCCATCCATCCATCTGTTCATCTATCCACCATTTATCCATCCATCTTGTACTACAAAGAAACACTATTCTCTTTTCCCACTCTTTCTACTTCCACTCTTGCTCCCAGGACAAAACTTTTTTAAATGATTATTTTTTTTTCAAGTTTTTATGTGCACCTGTGGGGGCCTGAGTATGGAATTCTATAGGGAAAACACCCCCCCTCCCCAAGTTAAGATACTGTCCTATGTATCGGCTTAAGAGTCTTAAAACCATGTTCTTTCTCCCGAAATTTGTTTCCCGAATGTTTGTTTGTTTTTTCCTTTCTAGAAGCTTTGAAGATCTTCTCTCTGTCCACACATTGTAAAATTTATCAGTACTTCTTAGACTGGATCGACCAGATCTGGTCCTCATTCTTAGATCTTGATGGGTTCTTTAACCTGAAGTTCCTTTAGTAATGGGAAATTGGCATGGTGCTTCCTCCTTCTGCTCCTCCCCCAATCATCTTCTTCTTCCTCCTCCTTCTCCCGTTCCTCTTTCTCCTCATGCTCTTCCCCTTCATCCATCAGCTTTCTTTTATTTTAGTTCCCAGACTGACACTTGCAAGAGTTAACCAGGCTTGCAATTATGTTGCATAACAAACCAATCTAAACGGTGATAACTTAAAATGTGATTGATGGTCTCTCGGATCAGTGGCTGACTGTGGAGATGGCGGGATGGCAAGTGAGGAAGCCTGGTCACACATGAACTGGACACCTCAGTCACAGTATTCATTCCGACTTCCCTTGATCTGAAGGCAGAAAATGAAGGGCTACTTTAGTGGGAGGGGCTGCAAGGTCACATGGCAAAATGTCTGAATAGTGAAATGAGTAAATAATTGGGAGAATTTCCCGCAATTTCTTTTTGATAGAGGCTCTTGCCATGGAGCCCAGAACTCACTATACAGAGAAGGTTGACTTTGAACTTACAGTCATCCTGTTTCAGCCTCTCAAGGGCTGACAGGACAGTTGTGCGCCACCATGCCCAGCTTCTACTAAATCATTTAATTCCTCTGTTCTTTCTTTCTTTTTTTCTTCCTATTTTTCTGTCTCTGTTATTTTGATCTACTTTCCAGATGTTTTTAACACTATTTTTATAATATTTGTAATGTATTTTAGTTCATATTTTTCTCCCAATTCTGGAGCCTTGTGCTCTAACTTTTTTCTTTTTATAGCATCCCATTCCTGTTTTATGAGTGCAATACCTCTTTTTATATTTTACTATATTTATTTAAGTTTCTCTTTAAATCCTTAAAAGTGTGTGTGTGTGTGTAATCTTTGATTCCCCTGGATTTTCCACCCACCTTTGATTATACGGTATTTATATTGCTATAGCTTGGAGGTCTAGAAGGTAGAGTTGCAGGCTGACCCCATAAGTCCACAGCTTCTAGCTCTGACAGTGTCTCTATACTTATGTTTCCCCTTTTGTCCTTCATGGTAGTTGTCTGAAAAATAGAGACAGAACAATAACTTTCATAGCATTATTGGAAACAGTAGAGAAGTCACTGTGCTGAGCGTGCCCAGAAGCAAAGCTGGTACTCGTGCCTCGGTCTCCTCAGATGAAGAAGAGTGGAGAAGCCCTTAGGAAGCTTCCTGTTCTCTGGTAAAGAGTGTGGAAAGTGGACTTGGATGTCACGTGCTGGGTGGGGAACTTGCTCCCTCAATGAAGACGCTCTGGCATTTGAAGCTTCCCCTACAGTGACACCCTGCTCGCGGTGCAGTTGACATTGAGGGGTGCTGACCAGGGCAGGTCTGAGGCTGCCACAGACTCCTGTGCAGACTTTGCATCCGGGGCCTGGTATCTTTACAGCTGGAGACCCTGTGGGGTTCACTGACATTTGGGCAACCGTGGGAATTAATGCTGTTGTGAGGGAGCTAGAAGTCAGAACTACCTGAGCTTCTGGAAGTTTCCCTGACAGCAGGGGGATCAGAGCTGCTGCGCTGGAGCCTGGGGAGCCTGGGGAGCTCCATACATGCTCCTCCCTTCCAGGCCACCCTCTGAAATACTGGCTGATCAGCACTCAGCTGGAAAACCGACTTGGATGCAGCTATCCCCGCCCTCCCTCCCTCTGATGACGATGTCCAGGCTGAGGGAAAATAGTGCTGGGAATCTGACCTCTGAGCCCCATTCAAATCTCTTTCTACCATCCTTGTGTGTGGGATGTGGGGACCAGTCTCCACTTCACTGGTCTCAAAAGAAGTTCAGGATGAAGTCTCTGCTTCCTCCCTCTAGACTCCTGCGTCTGCTTTCTCAGATCCCACCTTGACATTCTATTTCCATCCTGCCCCCTCTGGGGATAATAACAAGGGGCACATAATCGCTACCTGCTGCGTAAAGTAGTTCTACCTTTTCTTTGTCTTAAAATGTTCTCTTCCCATCATTTGGCCTCCACAGGCCTCTGCCATCTCCCACTACCCCCCTTGGGGGTCCCAGTGTCCCAGGTAGCAGAGCCACTGTCTGCTCCCCTCACCTACTCCTCCATGATTTTAAAGCTTCCTAGGGCATAGATTCTGACCGTCTGTCCTCCTGTTCTTAGCTCCCCGGAGCAAAATTCAATTCTCTTTCCAAGTTCAGCAAAAATGCTACTTTTAAAAAAGTCTTTCCAAGGGGGCCTGGAGAGATGGCTCAGTGGTTAAGAGCACTGCCTGCTCTTCCAAAGGTCCTGAGTTCAATTCCCAGCAACCACATGGTGGCTCACAACCATCTGTAAAGAGGTCTGGTGCCCTCTTCTGGCCTTCAGGCATATACACAGACAGAATATTGTATACACACACATACATACATACATACATACATACATACATACATACATACATAGTCTTTCCAAGTTGAGTGATGGTGGCACACACCTTTAATGCCAGCACTTGGTGCCAGCACTTGGGAGGCAGAGGCAGGCGGATCTCTGTGAGACTGAGGCTAGCCTTGGTCTATAGAGTGAGTACCAGGACAGCCAAGGCTGTTACACAGTGACTCCCTGTCTTGGGTTGGGGGGAAATCTTTCCCTGAGCAAGTTACTTGATCTCTGGAGTCTTGTTTATTTGTCTGTAAAGTGGGCATCCTGGGCCCTGCCTTACTGTGCTTTAGGGAAGAATAGATACACTAACATGGGGTTGGCAAAGCGCTGGGCACGCACACACACAGTGATTCAATGTCAGCTGTTATCATTGTGTGGGCACCCATTGTGAAATGTCTCATTTTGTCTTTTGATGTGTGTCTAATTTCTCCCCTGGATGGGTGGGCCTCAGCTCTGACAGCACATTAGAATTGCCTGAGGGACTTTTGAAAGCCATGGACTTCTAAGCTCCACTCCAGATTCACTGACTGTGAATCTCAGGGGCTGGACCCAGGCAGGGGGATTTTTCAGAGCCTTTTCAGGTTGTGGATTCGTGTATGTGTTGGTATGGGTGTGTGTATATGTGTTAGTATGGGTGTGTGTGCATGGGTGTGTTCATGTGTGTGTGTGTTCATGTATGTGTGTGTGTGTGTGTGTGTGTGTGTAGGTAAAAGTTGAGATTGGACATCTTCCTCAGCTACTCTGCAATATATATATCACTAAACCTGGAGCTCATAGTCTACTTAGGCTGACTAACCAATGAGCTCTGAGAATTGTTCTTTCCCAACCTCCTCAGCCCAAGTTTTACAGGCATGCTCCCATGGCCAGCTTTTATGTGGTTGCTACAGATCAGAACTCAGGTCCCGATGTGCAGCAGGCTCTTTGCTAGCTGAGCCAGTTTTTGGCCTCCCAGTCTGTGGATCACCCAGGCTGAGAGCAATGAGCTAGACCACTCAGACCTGAGAGCAGACATCAGATGATGACAAGTTTTCTCCCATGTGTGCATGGTTTCTGGTAGCCCATAGTGGGATCTGGTAGATCTAGGTCTGTAGTTCATATTAAAGTCTGTGTGGCCTGTAGCCTCCAAGTGTTTTCATCTCTGAAGCACCTCCAGTGATCTCATCTTACTCTTACACCGATGCCATCTTGGGCAGATGAGAATAACGGCTCAGAGTCATTGTGGCTGCCCAAGTGTCACAGACTGAGAGATGCAAAGTGTCCCTGGATGCTTGACCTCATGTCCAGTCAATATCTTCAGAGTGGGCTGGGAGAGGACTTAGTCAATAAAGTGCTTGCTTTCAAGTATTGGAACCTGAGCAACCCAGAGCTCTGTGAAGATGCTGAACGAACGCCTCTCCGTTCACATCTCTGTGCCCATAGATTAGCACACAGAGCTCATCTGAGAAGTTTATTCATGCAGGGGACCATGGTTATGTACATACATACACACCCATCCACCCACACATACACACACACCACACACAAGCATATGCCACACAGACACACACAAGTACACATACCACAACACCAACACACAAATAAACATGCATATCACATACACAAACACATACATACACACAAACACACATACAAATACACATCACACACACAAACACATCTTTCATGCACATATCACATACAAGCACACCTACAAACACACACATATACACATAAACACACACCACACAAACACATGCCACACATACCACACACAGAGACATACACATCACACACACAAACACATACACCACACACATACCACACACAAACTTAAATACACTACACATACATATAGGCACACAAACACAGCAAACACACATATACACACACAAGCACACTATACACATATACACTCAAATACCCAACCACACACAAACACACACATACTAAACACAAACACACATATACCACACACACACACACCTTATTCCATACACACATACACACACTACGCACACATATAAGCACACAAACACACCACACACATACACACACCACATCATCTCAATATGAGGTTCAGAGTAATATTCTACATAGGGCAGGTAGAGAAATGAATGTTTCTACTGAGAGTTTGGCTTCAGGCTCCAGTTCCTCTTGGGGAAATGTGGAGGGGACGTGCATGCATGCACATGTGTATATGCTTGCATGTACTACTATGTGCTGATGTATGACCATACTTGAGTGTGTCTTACTACCTGTCTGGGGAATGCATGACAAGTGTGTGTCTGGTAGGCACTGTGCACACTGTGTGTTCAGTGCTGGCTCCTGTACTAAGTGGAGGCCTGGGGGTGCCATGCCTACTTCTTATGCCACCTGGAGGCTCACCGGGTTGGCAGTCTTAGGCCTCTCTGGCTGTTCCTTTTCAGAAAGGGGTAGGGAGCGAGCCCTCTCCCAAGGCCTGAGCCTGTCCCCTCCCCCACGCGGCCCAATGCCCCCTCCTCGATGGCATCTTGCCAGAGAAGAGGAAGCAGGCAGTGTATGGAGGATGCTGCTCCCTCCCACTACCTTTAGCCTGCTGTGCCTGCCTGTCTGCCAGTCTCACGGAAATTTCCTTCGGCACCTTTACTCCCGACTGTGTGTTAATTGCTAAGTCTCTAATCTCCACGCTTACTTCTGAACTCAGGGTCAGGATCACCTTGCCACATAACTTTAACCTGGTCCACAAAGTGAGAGAGATAAGCAGTAAGGAAGCAGGTGGAAGAGGTACCCAAGACAGGGAGTGGCCATCACAAGGAGAACAGGTGCTATAAAGGGCTGCAGGACCCGGATATGGCCCTCGCGGTTCACCTCCACTTCTCCACCCCTGCATCTAAGTGGATAAAGAACTTGCTATCGTGTGGATTATGTGTCCCCTAAAGCCAGTGTCTTAAAGGACTTGACCCTAGCTGTGAACCCAGTGGGAAGTCTTCAGGTCATTGTGAGTGTCCTTAAGTGGGATTATGGGACTTTAGCCTCATCCTCTCTTTTGTTTGTCTGATCATGAGGTGATCCAAGTGCTCTTGCCAGGATGTGCGACCCTCATCCTCAGAGGTAGAAACAGTGGGCCCATCAGTCACAAACCCAACCCTTCTGAACCACGAGGAAGAGGAATCTTATTAGTTAAGTGTTTTAGGTATAAGCTACAGGAATGGAAATCTGACTACAGGCCTCATTTCAGGGTTGCAGGTCCTTCAGAAGAGGTCACAATGATGTGCCTCTTGGCACAGAGGCCTTTGGGTGATGCTCCGAGCCTGTTTGGGGTCCAGGAAGGCCGCTTCAGGGGAATAGAAGGGGTGGTCCAGAGGAGCAGAGATTCACTGTGAGAATCAGATATTTTCCCTCCATTCTTTCTCTTTAGGGATGGAAGCTCTTTTTTCTGCCTTGCTCATGACTGTCCCCCCCCCCCCATTCTTTTCCACATCCCTTTCTTGCTTGCTGCTCTTCTCTTTGGGACTTTTGTCCATGGGTCTCAGGGTTTCTTATAGCATCCTTCACAGTTCTCTTACGGTGCCGAGGATGCACTAAGGCCCATCTGTCTTTCAAGGGCACAGGAATCTTAGATTCTTATTCCGACCTGGCAGCTCTGATGCTTTGTGTCTCTGAGCGTGTGGTCACTATCCTCTGTGTTTTAGTTTATTTTACCAATAGCAACCAGAGCTGTTGCTCCACTGATGGGCATTGCAGAAGAGCTTCAGGGCTTACATGGGTGTGGACCTTGGTCTTGGACCACCCATGTTTAGGAGCATCCTCCAAAAGAGCCTTTGGAGACATTGGAAGCATTGTAGTGAGTGTTGATTAATTTTAACTGTCAACTTCCCACAACCAAGGTCACCTAGGAAGAGAATATTAGTGAGGAATCATCTAGAGGAAGCTGGCTATAGGCATATATGTGAGGGATTGTCTTAGCTGTTAATATAGGAAAATCCAGGTCATTTTGGGAGGTACCATTCCCCAGGCATGGAGTCCTAAACAGTACACAAGGAGAAAGCTACCTTACAGTTGCAAGTAGGCAGCTTGGGTATATTCATTTCTTTCTGATCTTAACTGTGGGTGTGATGTGACTATCTGCTTGAGTCCCTGCCTTGATTTCCACAAAATGATAGATAAATTTTAATTTAGAGTTATGAGACAAATAAACCCTTTCCTCTTCTGTGTTGAACATTGTCAAAATATCTTTTCATGATTCAGAAATAAAACTAGAACATACTGAGAGGTTCTTGGAGAGAAGAGGTAGCTTATAAATCTCCATCTTCAAGGACAAGTCAGATGACCAGTGAAGGGGGCGCTAGGAGAACTGAAACAGCCCTCTCAGGGACCTCCAGTGCAGGAACCACCAGGCCAGCACAGCATCTGTAAGACTGTGCGTTGCTGGGGACATGTCTCTTTAGCCCACAGCTTTTCGTCTTCTGCTTCCTGCTGATGCGTAGAGAATGTTTGCTCAAGAAATGGAGACTGTCATGAAGAAGAAGGCATCAAGTTGGCTAGAGAGAAAATTGGGTGGTGGAGCCCATTAGAGGAAAATTATAAGTTAGGATAAGGCTGTGTTATGTGGGGGTGACAGATAAGCCCCGGGCTTCAGTTTCATAGAGTGGAGCAAGCAAGGCTATTTCTCATTTCACAGTGCATCTCTCCATGAATAGCTAGGGTGATGTCGCCAGTCATGCATGTGGATGGATGAAGCAGTCTCTGTCTCCACCGCTGCCTGTCGATGTGTTAGACAGAAGAGAACACTGAGGCTCCCCCATGTGACATTTCACTCACATTCCATCGGCCACAACTAGCCACAAGACTGCTTTGGCTCATAAGTCACTGGCTAGATTGACACACAGCACCCCTAAAAGAAAGAGGACCAGGAAGTGCAATTGTACCATGTGCCTAAAAGACAAACAGATGGACATCCTCAGTGAGTGAGCAGGGGACAACATAGCTGCAGGGGATTGAAATAGGAGGGGCCAGCTGACCCACCAGCCCCTCGTTCACTCATATTCCAGAGCACCAAGCTTGCAGCTTGTGTTCCTTTAAGACTGAATCATAGCTAGCCATAAGAGCTCACAGCATTCTACAAATAGAGTGCCAACTTCTTCCAGGCTATGCTGAGCATTGGGACCATACAACAGGTTTAGTCCTACTCTGGTGGAGTCAGGACATAGATGAGAAGCACCAAAGCACAAAGCACAGCACGCAGCGCTGATACCGTAGACCCAGAATGGAATTTGGTCGGTGGAGGAGAGAGGAGGCTGTATGATCTGAGACTGCATTTGGTGGTTGCTGGTTTAGAGTGATTGCTGCCCACTGTGGTTTCTGGTCCCTGCATTTACCCATTCCTATACCCCTCCAAGGGTAGCTTCTGTAAATGGAGCCCATCCACAGGAAGAACCAATAATTCCCCTTAATCTTAAGTGCTTCATTCTGATTGCACTTTAGCGGCTGTTTGCTTGTTGATATTACACTGACCTTCTTCTGAGGGCTCCAGTTCAGAGGTGTGGAGGATGTTCATGTGGGTACAATATCTTGTGGGGAGAAATCCTTCTATTACCAGGTAGATGATTTGGGCTTTGTGTGATTCGGATTAAATCAGGAAAATCAAGGGGGTTGGGGCATTAAAATCAGAGTCAATACCAAAAGTAGCACTGCCAGGGAGAAATGATGCATATGTGTTCACTTGAGACACAACTCCACAAAGGGTTGTGGTTGCTTGTTGAAGGGCTAATCCCTTTCTGGACCCACTGACCTTGGAATAGAGTCCAAGCTCCTCAGCTTGGATAGAAAGGCCTTTCTGTGGCCACTCTGGCTTCCTCTCCATCCTCTTTTCTTTTGTGTCTCCCCTGCACAACCTGACAGGTGCCTCGGTGCCTTTGCACGTGTTGTGTTCTCCCCCTTGGGTACCCTGCTAATCTCTTCCTAGTGACCCTGCTTGTAGCACTTCCTACTCTTCAATGAGTATCCATTCCGACGCTAGTACTTTCATGGTCTTCTCTAAGCTACGACTCTTTTTGGAAACTTCTCTCGCAGTCCTCAACACATTGAATGGCAGTGTCTCATGCTCACCTCTCCCGCAGGGCTGCAGATCTATTGAAGGCTGCAGATATCCTTAGTTCTCTGTCTGTTGTATTTAGTGCTTTAGTGTCTATTTCTATAAGAAACTGGGTGAATGAATGAACAAGCTGGAAAGAAGCTGAAAGACTTCTAGTGTTTTTCCATTGAACGCAAGAATTCCCCATCTCCCTGGATTAAACAGATATGACCTGTAGCCGAGGTTTGCTTTATTGAATAAAGTTTTATTGGGACACTGTGGCCATAGAGTTGAGTAATTGGGAACTCCATTACTTCCCAGGCTATTTCTGGGTCTACACAGTAAAGTATGCCTAACTACTGCTCTACAGCATTGGTTTTAAATCTTTTCTCGTCTAGAGACCCCTCTGAGAATTTGATAACAGTGTTGGGGTAGACTATACACATACACAGGACATTGTGTATGCAAATTCGTGAAGATCATTGGCTCCTTGAAGCCCATTCATCAGTCTCCTAGAGGTCCCCAGATACTATTACCTAAGGTTAGTGACACTAAGACCCGAGAAAGTGATGGAATGTGGCTCAGAGGTGGCTGTGAGGGACTGCCACCTCTCCACCTCTCCTAAACATCAAAACTTACAACAGGGCAATGCTTGAATTCTTGACCATGTGGCATGTTGGAAGAATGCGTTCCTCCCAAATTCATCTGTTGGCACTCAAGTCCCATCATGGCAACATTAAGAATTTTGAGGTCTATGGAGATGGCTCAGCAGATAAAGTATCTGTCATACACACAGGAAGACTAAGCCCCTACAGAAAGGTCTGCTAACCCACATCAAAGGCAGGCAGGGGCAGTGGCCTGCTTGTAATCCCAGCACTTGGTTGGCTGTCCTAGTTTGCTTCCTCCTTTGCTATAATAAACATCATAATCAAAAGCAACTTATGGGAGGAAAGGGTTTATTTGGTTCATGCTTCTAGGTCATAATCTATCCTGGAAGGAAGTCAGGGTAGGAACCTCAGCAGGGTGCTGCTTACTGGCTTTCTCTCTCTAACTGTTCAGTTAGCTTTCTTACATAGCCCAGCTCTGCCTGACTAGGGGTGGTACTATCCACAGTAGGTCAGGCCCTCCTATATCTGTTAATAGTCAAGACACACATAGCCCTAGACATGCCCATGGGTCATTCTGATGGAGGCAATTGTCCCATGGAGGTTCCCTTTTCTAGATGGCTTTATTGTGCCAAGTTGACAATAAAGACTCACCAGTACTGTGATGGAGACACGGAGTCCCTAGACAATCTGGCCAGTTAGACCAGCCAAATCTACCAGCTCCAGGTATGGTGAGAAACCTTGCTTTAGGAAGATAAAGTGGAGAAAAACTGAGGAAGACACCCCATGATAGTCTCTGGCTTCAGCAGGTGCATGCAGGATGCTCAGTCATACCACAAGGACATGTGCTCAACTATATTTATAGCAGCACTATTTGTCATAGCCAGAACCTGGAAACAACCTAAATGCCCCTCAACCGAAGGATGGATAAAGAAGATGTGGTACATTTACACAATGAAGTACTACACAGCGCAAAAATATAATGATATCTTGAAATTTGCAAGCAAATGGATGGAGCTAGAAAACATCGTTTTGAGTGAGGTAACTCAGGTCCAGAAAGACAATTATCATATGTATTCACTCACAAGTGGCTTTTAGACATAAAGAAAGAGAAATTTGCCTACAATCCACAATTCTAGAGAACCTAGACAACAAAGAGGACCCTAAGAGAGACATACATGGATCTAATGTACATGGGAAGTAGAAAAAGACAAGATCTCCTGAGTAAATTGGGATCATGGGGACCATGGGAGAGGGTAGAAGGGGAGAAGGAAGTAAGAGAGGGAAGCAGAGAAATTTTCCAATATAGTTCAATAAAAACAATAAAAAGTGTACAATACACACATGAAGATGAATACACACACATGCTATACATACATGTTCAAAATGCAGTTGAGTTGGGACCATTGGGAGGTAATTAAGTTACGAGGATGGGGCTGCTATGGAATGGATTAGAGACCTCATCAAAGGGCTGGAGAGTAATAAGGAAGCCTTTCAGCCCCTTCGCTCCTCCCACTGGGTAAGGATAGGAGAGATATATACTAAGGTTTAATTTTGGAGTAGAGAGACCAAGACTTAAAAGCCACCAGCACCTTGATGGACTTTCCAGTCTTCCAAATGGAGAGAAAATTGTATTCTTTATCAATGACATAACCCCAGGTGTCACAGGACAGCAGCTGGATGGGACGAGATCATACATATGGCATCTCTGGCCCCTAGATCTCGCTCCTGTGCCTTATCTTGTTCACTTACATGAGAACACAGCTCTCATGGGGGATTGTGGGGGAACCATCCTCATACCCATCTGAACTTGGAACTTGAACACACTGGTCCTTCTGGGTCCTGAGGCCCTACTACAATGGGCATAGGCCCATTTTCTCTGCCAGCATGGAGAAGGCGGGAGGAAGGAGAGTATGCCTGCCCGCATCTTCCAAAAGAGAGATAGATGCCATGGAGCGGGGGAAGGGAGTCAGGGCAGGGAGCACATAGTTCATCACATCCAGCTTTGCTTTCTTCAAAACCAGGGGTGGGCAGCGAATGTTGGCGTCTGAGAGCTAATGAAGTCGTGAGCAATAGGAGGCGTTAGGCCTCTGGGAAGCAAATTGTGGGCCAAACGAGCTCATTTTTCGGCGGAATTATTAAATTAGCAGATGAAGGGAACACATTAGATGTTATGAATCTTGCTTTTAGCAGAGCCCTTGATAGAGGGTTGTGCAGGCACTGGATAAATTCATGCCGTTTGGATATGGAGGGAGCTGGCATCTCTGGGGTCTCCAACAAAAGTGCAATCTTCCTGAGAAGGACCCAGGTAGGTTCTGTGACTCAGGGTGAGTTCTGTGACCATCTGGGCCAGGACCTCTCTTTGAGGTTTCATTTTAAATCCCCACCGCCCTTGGCCAATAAGAGGTTAGTGCCCTTTCAGAAGGCTTGGGAGTGAAGTTCCTTACCTCAATTAGCATACAGTGGGCAGCAAGGCTTCTAAATCTGCTACCCCCATCTCCCATAAGATAGACCTCTTGGTATTGGTGGGTGTGGGGGCCCTTCGAAAGCTCAGAGCAGGAACAAGAAAGAGGAGAGGGTGGGGGTCTGGGGTCTGATGGGACTGAGGGCCTTAGGAAGGGTTTGGTGGAGGTGTTGCAGGGTGGGGAGTAGGGGAGGGAGGCGGGAAAGCATCGGGGCTGATTCCAAGTGCTGTATAGTAAGTGGGCAGATGCTCAAAGAGGAGGTGAACTGAATCCACGCCATGAGGGGAATTCCACGGGAACCAACAGGGTTAGTCCTCTTATTCAGATCCGTAGAGGCTACTCCTGGAGGAACTGGTGATGGCTGCAGCCTCAGAGGGTCGAGCTGAGGCAGCTGATCACTTACAAGGAAATGGAGATCTCTTGGGGGGCCCAGCCTGGCAGGAATGAGCTCCCCATCCCTGAAGGAGCGGCCACAACATGGGAGTGGAGCCCGATGCTGGGTCCAACAATTGATGGTCGAGAGCAGCTGCGCGTGTTCTGGCTCTGGAAGGCAGTGGTGATAAGCGTCCAACCCAAAGCTGCCCAGGGAGGGCTACAAATGACTGACACATGTTTGAACATAGAGGAGCTGGATTCCACGCCAGGAGGTTTCTAGTTGGAGGATTACTCTCAGGTCATGAGTTGGGAAAGGACTTCTCAAATCCTCCATGCTCCAGTGGGGTAGGGGTGGGGCAGGGTGGAGGAGCTGTGTCTTGAGACTCTTGTCCAGCAGTGAGATCAAGACCTATCTAGGAGAAAAGGGGAAAGACCATTTGAGGTGTGTGTGTGGGGTACTGGAAAGGCACAATGATTTAGTCAATCTCTATGCCCTTCCCAAGGTCCTCCTGTGAGCCTGAGCCTAGGACAGTTTGCCACTGAGCTGTGGAGAGCTCACCATAAGGCAGGAAAGATGAAGCGTGGCCACCACCCTTCTCAGAGAAAAGGCACATGGCCAACAGCTTCCAGAGAGGACAGATTAGGCAAGGACATGCTACCTCTACCTGGGGCATCTGAGTCCTGCGGCCTTCAGAGTGTTACAGAGAGTTTACTTGCTGGAGCCATAGGAGTCTGTAGCACAAGGATAGTGTGGATCGGAAGGCAGAGGGGCCGGCCGCATTTCAGTTTCTATGCTAGGCTGGGCTTTTAATGAAGGAGGCAGGAAATGCCATTGAAGGATGTATTTCCCCACAGGAAGGGGAGGGGCAAGATCAGAATGAAATTCTGGGAAGATGGATGGATGTGATAGTTTAGAGACCAGCACCAGAGGTGAGTCTGAAGGCCAAGGGTCCAGGCAGAGGCTCATGGCAAAAGCCCAGGGGGTATGGCAGCCTCAGTTTGATTGTGAGGTGGATCTGGGGCCAGAGCATAAGCTTCTCCATGAAAATGTGCATAGCACGCCATGCCCTGAATAAGTGATTTTTGTTAAGCACTTCTGTTTGGTGCAGACACACCTGTGTGCATGCTTGTGACTGTGTCTGGTGATATGTGACAGTCATCTCGGAAGGAGGGGTATTCATGACTGCCCCAGAGATGTGAGTGTGTGGACGTACATGCCCTGCTTGTCTTCGAGGGAAGCTGTTCTGAATACCCCTGTGCTCTCAAGATGCCCCGACAAGTCATGCAGACATATCTTACCACAACTAGAGGCCTAGATTTCCATCTGTCTTAATCCACTCAGTTCATGGTCCATTGCCACTCCCCCATAAGGAGCTGGGCCCTTCGCTTGGGACATTGTTGTAGGCAGGACTGTGTGCAGCTCCTCAGGGCCTCCCAGCTCCACTTGGGTAACAGGCACCTCTTTTTTCCCTTTTCTCTAAGGGCACACTAAGAACTTTGTCAAAGAGGGGAAGAAAAGACCTTTCCAGGGTTCCTACCAAACAGAGCTCAGAGGGTGGGCATAGAGCTTCTGCTCCTGTCGGAGGACTGATGGAAGAGGATTCCAGAGGATTCCTTCCTAGTACATCCTGGCTGCTCCTAAACTGTTTCAGCCAAGATTCCTCAAGTACTCTCTCTCTCTCTTTCTCTCTCTCATGTGTGTGTGTGTGTGTGTGTGTGTGTGTGTGTGTGTGTGTGTGTGTGTCTGTTTGTCTGTCTCTTCTGTCTGTTACGTATGACATGCTTGTGTATGTCCAAGATTGTCATCATCAGGTGTCTTCCCAAGCTTGGAGCTTAGCAATCCTGCCAGCAAACTTTAGGGACCTTCTCTTCCCCTCCTCTCTGCCTGGCTTTTATGTGGTACTGGACTCAGATCCTCCTGCTTGCGTGGCAAGTGTCTACTGACTGAACCATCTCCCCAGTCTCTGCTTTTGCCATCTATAAATCTTATTCCATTTGCTCTGAAGGCAGATTGGAGAGTCCCAGGCCTCAAAGCCCAGATCCCAGTCCTTGGCCTGCCCTTGACCCACTGTGACCCTAGAGCTGACCTTCTTTAGTTTCTGCCTCTGTGGCATGAAGGCAGGCCATTGTGTCTGGGTGTCCCTCATAGGATGGGAGACAGAAAGGCTGTTGTCACACTGAAGCACTGACTCCTGTGGCCACACTCAGTTGTGCACATTTTTGTTTTTTTTCCCCCAGGGTTGTGCTAGCAAATATTCAATAACCAGGTCTTCACAATCCCTAAAAGCGCCCTGATTTGCAGTGTTTGTTTATTTTCCTTATGCAAGCATCACACCACAACTCCTTAGAGCCCACTCCCAAGTAAACCCCTGAATATGAAGACAGATGTCCAGAATCCTCTCTTAAAAGCCTGAAGGAGCTGGCTCCCGCTTATGGCTACCTTTATTCTAGACATAAAGCAGGCTAAATGGAAAAAGAATCTAGATCAAGGTCAGGCAATAAGCACAAGGGCTCCAGTGCCCAGCATTGGGTGTGTGCCAGAAGCAAAACTGTAATGAACCAAACTGAACGAGGAGGCTAGGCACCGGGAAGACAAGGAGCGGCTCTGGAAGTGTGAAGTGACGTGCCAGGAGACCCAAATCAGGCCACTTAGGAAAGCATGAGGTACTGGTTGATGATGGACATGGTTCCCATGTGACTGGAATACGGCATTGCCTCCTGAGGCTCTCTAGTCCCAGGCTTGGCAAGGGAGGTGGTGTGCATGATGAGGAGGGAGCTGGTCAAACAGACAGGTGTTCCCTGAACCGCAGGGATGACGTCCGAGCAAGCCAAGCCAGAAAGGGCAAGTCTAATCTCTGTGATTGTTGGCGCATCAATTCTGATGATGGTCCTGTAAGGATGGTGCCAAGGGCCCCGGGGGTGGAGGGAATGCCCTGGCTGACATCATCTGCTATTTCTGGACCAATTCACAGCCTCCTCCTGTGGGAACTTCCTTCAGGACATAAATCATATAGTCTTCTTATGACTACCTCATTCTCCTGAGAAAACACAGGGAATTTGAGTTCACGGAGCCAAATGAGGTCTGGGTGTCCTCTGGAAGCAGTGCTGGGAATGGAGAGATGAGTGTGAACTCGGGAGTCACTCAGAGCAGGATTCAAGTCACATCTCTTACCCTTCGAAAGCTCTAGAGTCTTGGATAAGTCATTTCCCTATTCTGACATTCCTTTATCACTAATGGGCTCACAATGCACAAGCCCTTGAAGAATGTACTTCTGCTGGTCAATCTGTCTAAGCCTGAAGGAGTGTAGACGCCCTTTTTTGGTTTGTGGTGTGTGGTTCACAGGGCTGCAGCTGGGGAGCAACCGTGGGGTCACACGGAGCATCTAGGAGGAGCCAGGCATGCTGGGAGTGTGTGGATTGATGTTTTCTGTTCCCAGAGTCTTGGGCTTTCTTTGGAAACTCCTTGGTTGTACAGAGATCAGTAGGCACTAGGCAGCCTTCTTGAGCAGAGGTGACCTGACTGCCTGTTACCTGTGTGTTCATTGTCTGGCTCTGTCTATCTGTCACAACTGTCTGTCCACCTGTCCTGGGGAAAGACAGTAAGGCTCGTTAGCTGCCTGCTGCCTGCATCCCTGCAAAGCCTGCCCGACTTGCTGTCGTTCTATCAGTCTTGCTCAACATGCCTTACTGTCTCCCGAGCGCAGCTGATCCTCTCACACCTGGGCTCCATTTTATGATGCGAGTGACAGAAAGGTGACAAATGAGAGCAGGAGACTGACAGGCAGGAGAACACATGAATAGGGGATGGAACACTTGCACACAGGGAGTCTTGACAGCTGGGTCGTCCCCTTTGAGACGGGGTCAGTCCGGGTCTCCCTTACTTCAGGGGGATGGCTCAGCACCATTTCCCCCATCCCCGTGAAGCTAGCCTGCATCCCTGATTATAGGCATAGGTGTCCCCCGTGGAGGCTCCTAAAGGAGGAGGGCTAGTACCCATGGCAACCATGGGAGAGGCACATTCCTGCACAGGAAGAACCTTTGGAACAATGGAGCTGTCCAACACACAAAATGGGCTGTTAGTCAGGTAGTGATCTCCCTGTCATTGAAGTCGTTCAGTTATGGGCTGGCCACCCACCTGCCAGGGCTGCAGAAGGGTTCCTATTTTGGAAGCCTTGGAGAGGTGAAGCCGGCATTGGTGATGATGTACAGTATCTGATGCATGGTAGGCATGCAGAGACAGCGCCGTGCCTAGGAGGCAGATTAGACCCAGTGGCCTTATGGCTGATCCCAGAGCCTCTGCGTCAGAAAAGATGAAAGGCCAACTCCTCGCAACAGGTTATAAATTAGCATGAGCTGGGAACCCGGTAATAAAGGGCTTCCCAGAATAGGAATGTCTCCCTTTCCCTCACCCTGATTTGCATGGCTCCGGCAGGCCTCCCTCCCCTCTTCTAACTCAATTTCAATTTCAATTTCAATGTCAATAACTTCCCTGGCACGATAAGCAGCCAGGGGTTGCCAAAGTGAATGGGAACATTGAGTCTCAGTCCCGGACTGGCTTGTCTAGCCTGCGCTGTCCCTTCTTGGCCTGCCAGGCTCTTCTGAGTGCACATCTTGCCTTCTCTCTGCCCTTTGGGAAGACTTATTTTTACCCTCCCCAGCTGTCTGTAAGGTGATTTGAACAAAGATGCATTCTCTTCCTTGATCAAGAAATTCAGGTGGCAACAGCACCGGGGACACCAGGTGCAGCCTTTATGAGTCTAGGTGGGATGTGCTGAGGACAGAGAAAGGAAGGGAGCTTAGCCTGGCCCTCAGGGCCCTAGCAGAGTGGAGGGGGGCAGAAGAGAATCGCCAGTTCCAATAATGTGGCAAGTGCTTTGACCTATGGGGCAGAAGACAGGATTCTGAGCTGAGGCGGGGCTGGCTGGCAGCTTGATTGAAAAGACAAGATAGAAGGCAGGTCACCAGCTTTCCCCCTGTGGGTTAGTGCTGACTGGATTGTCACCGGGACAGGCACGCCTTTCTTTAAGCCGTAACAAGACATAGCTAGATGGTTGCCACTGATCAGAACCTTTACAGAGGGCAGGTTTGACAGGGAAGGATGGTACTGTGTACAAGGGACCCTGAATGGCAATTAACTAGGGAGAGATGGGGCTTAAAGTATTGAAGGGTGGGCTGGGGTGAGTTCCTGACCTGAAGCTCAGTACATTCTAGCTAGTGACTCTCAGTGGTCAAACTGGAGTGGATGCTGACACCGAGGAAGGGAACCCTGCATGGCGTGGAGTGGGGGTGCTGGGGGATCGGGATGCCCAAGGTACCATAGGTTATGCTCGCAATCTGAGCAGAAGGGCCAGGACTGAGGCAGGAACTGATATAATGAGCAGGGATGAGCAGGATGTTGTGAGTTGGTGCTGGCTTTGACGACTTGGCATTCCTGCCCAGCACTGACTGAGGTTATTTTGTGCTCTACCAGGAGATGCAGTTTTCAGGGAGGCAGACGGACGAGGACTGAAACCCCATTGCCTGGAAACCTTCATGAGCAGAACCCACGCCTGGCCTTTTCTTAATCAGCGCTCTGCCCAGGATGCTGATGGGAGAAGAAGAGTCTGTAGTTTGGTCCCTGGGAAGAGGTGGCTGCTGGGCTGGTTCCCTGTTAGAAAGGGGTATAGGGGCTAGCTAAGACTCTTCCCAAGATGTGAGCCAGCCTGAGATAAGGCATTGGGGTTAACCATTCCTGATTGAGGTGGCAAATCTCAGAAGCCCACAGGCATCTGCAGTTTGGTCCAGGACTGGCATGATACTTTGCCTCCATGAGCCTTCCGTTCCAGGAACTGGACCTTTGCAGAGGTTCCTGGGGCCAAGGACTCCATCTAACCTGTTCTTTACGGTCTTTCTCTCTGTCCACCTTTGGAGTCAGATGGGTAGGCAGGGCCAGAAAACTCTGGTGGAGTTAGACTCCCTAAGTCACCTCTTCAGTTCTGTTGCTGGGAGCCCTCTGGTGCTGGGACTTCCATTTGCAGAATTCTCAGTAAGGCTAGCGTGAGCTAGATCAGGACTTGCAAAGAAGGACTCTTTGGAGAGAGTTCCTGAGAAGAAACCCATTCCTCTCTCCAGCCCACAGTGGGCTCTGAACCTACCCTCCTCCCCGAACACACCTGTAGTGATGGGGTGGGCAGGCCTGCTTTTCATCCCACCCAGCTCCCACACGGCTAGCTTAGCCCTGGAAATAATAACACAGAAACTGTATTCATTTAAACACTGCCTGGCCCATTAGTTCTAGCCTCTTACTGGCTAACTCTCACATCTTGATTAACCCATTTCTATTCGTCTGTGTTTATCACGATGTTGTGGCTTACCGGGAAGATTCTAACCGACGTCCATCTCGGACGAGCAATGGCATCTGCCTGACTCTGCTTTCTTTCTCCCACAATTCTGTTTTGTCTTCTCTGCCCATCTAAGGGCTGCCCTATCAAAGGCCAAGGCAGTTTTCTTTATTTGACCAATGAAAGTAACACATAGACAAAAAACCCTCCTACACCACATACCTGTTGAACCACGACTGACCAGGTGTTTCCCAAGCCACTCACTTTGACTCCAAACTAGAGGGATCATGCCACATCATTTGAAAACTAGTGTATCCAACCTTTCCCTGATTCTGCCCTATCCCAAGACTCTGGGAAGGCTCCTTTGAAGACAGTGGAGGATGTTGGAGGAGGAAGGAAATGCCTCCCATGTACCTCTCTATTCTATCTTGCTCCTCATGGCTCCAATGTGGGGTAGGTATCCGTTGTCCACCCCACCCCCAATGGCTGAGGGGACATTGAGCTATGAGGTGGGTTAAAGGGGGAGGTACAGCCTGTAGACCGAGGAGGGGACCATCCTGTCTCAAAGCCTGCCAGGAGAAGTAACGGGTTTGGCTTCTCCAGTCCTGCTAATCAACATCACCACTTCTGTGGGCAAGGCTATGGCAAAGACTTTGGGGTGGAAGGAGGAGTCCAGAGGAAGCTGAAGGCTGGGGAAAAACCCTTACTGTAAATAACTTAAAAGGTGGATCTTAAGAGTTTAGGTCTGCATGGTGCTGGCCCTGCACCGGAGTATGACGTTAGTGATGCTGATGATGGGGCGTTTGTCAGGATGAGGGAGAAACCGGAACTTTGGAGCCAGACAGACTAGGATTTGAATCTGCCCAGAAAGAGACTCTCTCTTAGCTAGCTTCCCGTGACTGATGCTTAAGTGACCTCCCCATCCCCTCTGTGAAATATGCTACCACATCACCCTTGGAGCACTGGGCTGCCGACAGATGTTCCTTTCTCGTTAGCACAACACTGTCATGGGCTCGTGGGTACACACTCTCAAACCTGCCTGTGTCCCTTGCACTTCCCACTGTAAATGGGAGATTTAATCAAAAGTAACATATGCCAATTAAATAGGAGTGGAGAAAAGTTAACGTTTCTATGGCAATTAATTTATGCCAGGGGAAGGCTGCTCAAAAGTTGCTGTGGATTTAGATGTGGGCAAGGCTAGAGAAGACTTAAGGAAAATTAACCTTAAGCAGGGAGGCTTGGATACATCCATCGCTGTGCCTAGCTTCGGAGCCAGGACTCTCACAGGTGCTAGCTCAAGACAGAAAGACAATACTGTATTCATTAATATGCTCTGGGGAAATCTGCTTGCCTCTCCGAACTCCACTTTTCCTGACTTTTTCCCTCTTAGTTCTTGATACAGATCTCACTATGGAGCCTAGGCTGACCTGGCACTCTCCATCCCCCTGTTTCTGCCTCCCAAACGCTGAGACCACAGGCTTGGCTAGTTTTCTTGACATAAAACAATTCCCATCAAAGACGTGGAGAGAGAAGCAAACAGAGCTGGGAAGCCCTGTTCCTTCTGGCATCCTCCTTGAAGATTTGGCACCACTTGCTCTGTCCATCTCCCATAGGTGTGCAATTTGGCAAATCTGGTCGTAATTAGGGTATAAAGTCCTCCTAAGAGGTAGCCTCCTAGGGGAAGGGTCTTTTCAAAGAACACGTGGACTTTGGAACGATTTCTGAATTCATGGAACAACAGGGTCACTTTAGTAGAGGTAAAATGTCTTTATTGGAGGACATTTCTTATCACAGCACTTAGGACTAGCCCCAGGTAAGAGAGGGGTTGTTCCTCCTAACGTGGGACCTAGCCATCTCTAGGTGATACCTCTGTGTCCCTAACCCATTACCCGGGGTTCACCTGGGTTCACACACTGGAACGATCTTTCCCCAAGTCAGGGCCATCCAAAAGAAATGTACCCATGACCAGGATGTAGGTTACCTCACTTAGCTCACGGCTCTTGCCCGTAGCCCAGCTGAGGATGGGTCTGCCCAGCTGCTCAGGGTAAACACTTTTGACAGAGGTGGATCCAGCGACTCCTTCCTGCCCAGATCTCTCCAAACGCTCATCACCGGGCATCACATATACCCAAATCCAGTTCCACAAAACCTGAGGGAGGAACCCAGAGGGACTCAGTATGTGTATGCATTCCTACTTCCATGGCTAGCTCACTTCCTGTTGTGCCAGGCCGCGAGCAGCAAAGTTCCACCCATTGGTTCATCCCTGCCTCAGCTGCTCTGTTTAACTGAAAAGTCAGGACTGAATGCCATCTTAAGCATCACTTCTGCCACCAGGAAGCCAGCAACACATGCCCCCTTCACTGCATAGAGTCTGGCAGAGGCACTGATTAGAGACGCCCACTGGAGCTGTTTGCTTGTGAGGATGGGGCAGAGGCCTGGTGCAGGAGCAAAGGCAAGGAAGAGAATAAATGTGTTCTTCTTTGGGGCAGGCTTCTGTGTCATGGAAGGAGCCAGCAGGCCTGTGTCTGACACTCGTGCACAACCTTGGGGTGTTCTCGCAGTCTTTTCCTGCACCTGTTCCTCCTTTCATGAAGTGCGGATGAGGACAGCCATCCAGTTTGTTGGCTGAGACTGATGTCAATACTGTAACGTCTGTAAAGACATCTCTGCCTCCACGACTCGTTCTTAGCAAAGAAGCCAGGGACACATTGGGACAAACAAGAGATCTGGTGCATAGATCAGGCTAAGGGTAGTGGGTCCCAAACTTAGCACCCAATATCTAATTGTCCCTCTGTAGACGGCACTAGATGACCAAGTTGGAAGATCAGCCTTCTTGGCTTTTGGTTTATTGGTATTAACTGATTTTTTTTTCCAGAGAGAGAATCCATCTTGTATTTTGCAAGACCAAACCCAGAGAGCAAACAACTTGTTCAATGTTATACAGTAGGTCAGGGTGAGATCAGGACCAGCATCTAGTGCCCTACCTCTAGAAGACTAGGAGGCTGTGCATGCTTCCGCCGGCTCTAGTCTCTGCCATTTGAATGTAGACCCCAGAATGCTCAATGGCTGGGATTGCTTAGACTCTATCCAGGAAAACCTGGCGCTCTTGCTGGGGGCATCCTGTCTTCTGTTGGGGTGTCTGCCTGAGTCCTAGCAACAGCTTCTTTCTACTGACAGTAGGGTTGCTATGCCAAAGAATGGCGGAGGTGCAGACTGGCTGAGGTCCAGAGAGACCTGCAGACATGGCAACATGTGTGCTCATTCCTGCTCTCTCACCAGGCACTGGGCCTGATGTGCCAGACCCGGCCTGCATACCTAATCAATTCATCTACCTCAGCCACCAGGCTAGTTCCCTGGGTCTCTGCCAGCTGGTCAAGGACCCCTCCTTCTGCAGGACCCTGAGACCATGCTCCAGGGCTGGCTGCTGAATATTTCCACCACTCCCTTATCATAGATCCTAAGAAGCAAATTAGCTGAAAACTGCTGAGTGAAAGATCTGGAGCTGGAGCTCAGTGGTAGAACCCTTGCTTGCAGAAAGCCCCGAGGAGGGTAAAGGGGGAAGGAAGAAGGAAAAGGAGGGAGGAAAGAGAGGGAAAGGGCAGAGGAAGGTAGAGAAGGAAGACATTTACCAGAACTGGTGCTGGTAATCCTATTTGGTAAGATGAAGCAGGAGGGGAACCTGGGCTATATAGGCAGGTCCAGGTCAGCCTGGGTTACAGAGCAAGACCTTGCCTCAAAAAGCAAGCAAGAAATCCAAGTGTGGTGCTCCATGCCTTTAACCACAGTGCTCGGCAGGCAGGGACAAGCAGATCTCTGTGAGTTTGAAGCCAGCCTGATTTACAGAGTGAGTTTCATGCCAGTTAAGGCTACTCAAAGAGACCCTGTAAAAAACAAAAAAGTAAAACAAATAAACCAAAAAAGGAAAGAAGACAAAGATTACAAAGATTTTAGGGAAAATATCACCTGTGAGATGCCATTATCCACTCATTCACTGAACAAACATTTACTGAGCACTTAGTATCTGCCAAGGAGAGGACTAGGGACAAGGCACACCATTGAATACATAAGGTCCCTGCTTAGTCTCACTGTGAAAGTGGAAGGGTGAACTGGGCGGTGGTGGCGCATGCCTTTAGTCCCAGCACTTAGGAAACAGAGGCAGGTAGATCTCTGTGAGTTTGAGGCCAGCTCCATATACAGAGCTATTTCCGGGACAGCTAGGACTGTTACACAGAGAAACTCTGTCTCGAAAAACCAATCCCTCTCCCCAAGAAAAAGAAAAAAAGGGGAAAGGATGAAGGAGAAACAGGCTGTCTACATGTCTACAGTGTCTGCAAAAGACAGGAAAGGTATATATAGAATAAAACGACCTGGGCTGACACCTCCACGTGGAGCAACGGGGCAGGAGGCTGCTAAACCCACGGGGCGGAGCCTCATAGTCCGACTTGGAGCTGTCAAGGTTCTCCAGCTCTGTCCAATTATCCACTAATGACTCACAATGAATAGATTAGGAAGGGGACTGAGGACAAGGACGCTTAATTATCTCAGAGACGAGAGGAGGAAACGCTGCTGAGCGTCCCGTGACAGGTGTGGGGAGGATTGCTGAGGGGACGGGAAGCAGAGGCTGAAGGCTGAGCACATCCTGTGCCACCCGCTTCACAGCCTCTGCTGTGGCTCCTCTCACAGAGCTGGGTCCCAAGGCCTTGAAGTCCCAGGGACCAGACGTGGAGCTGAGACAGAGTCTGGATAGAGGCGGAAGGTGCAGTGGGGACGGGTACCTAGGAACTGGAAGGTGTAAGCTGCAGAGCTGGGACACTCAGGCAGGAGATTTTGAAGGTCGCCATAGGTTCCCTTCAGGTGATGCCTCCAAACCAAGGTGCAAGTCTGTGGTGGTTGTTTGCATGAGACTGTGCTCTGCCCTCAAGTGTAGTTTTAATCTGTCGTAACCTAGGTGGGCTCACACATCCTTCCATTTCTACCTGCTTCTGACACATGGGTCCCACCTTCCTCTGGTCCATCAAGCTACACAGCTACATTCAGAATGGCCACAGACAGCATCTCCTCATCTGTCACAGAGATGCCCATGCATAGTGTGAACTCCAGTGTCCCTTCAGTTGATATCCGGATGGGACTCAGCAGCAGATGGACGTACTCCTTGGCCAATAGGCCCACTGGGAGAATGAGGCTCAAAGAAGTACTCTGCTTGCTGTATGTCTAAGGCAGAGCATAAGGCCTATTTGTCTGCTTCTGCTAGAACTTCTCTGTATAGCTTGATAGCCACTTGTTCTTCAGATCTGCAATGACAGGTAAGCAGAGCTAGCCAGTGTCTACTGACACACAGGAGGAGCTGAGCTGGAAGTCGCAATGACAGGTAAGCAGAGCTAGCCAGTGTCTACTGACACACAGGAGGAGCTGAGCTGGAAGTCCAGTGTCTAGCTCCGATGAGGACCCCTCTAGCCCATGTGCCAATATTCTGAAGTGTGCTCAACATTGTTGGAGATTTTATGTGGTTTTCTCAGTCCACTCTCTGCTCTCATACCCCAGCGTTCCTTTCTAGGCTTGTGGAGCCCTGTAGGGCTCTGAATAGGGGACATCTCTCTCTCATCTCTCTCTCTCTCTCTCTCTCTCTCTCTCTCTCTCTCTCTCTCTCTCTCTCTCTCTCTCTGTCACTCTCTCTCTCTGTCTCTCTCTCTCTTTTTCTCTTCCTCCCTCCCTCAGACCCCAGGCAAGTGTCTGATTTTGAAAGAATAAGCCTTTATCTTCCATGCCTTTCTAAGATGAGGTCTTGACATTCTGCCTGCTAGTTCAGGGTGGAGTGGTGCTGGCAGCTTTTATGCCATGTTTGGCTACCCTGCTAATGGCTTCTGGGCTGTGCGTGTGTTATAGTGGCAATATAGTGGGGGCAAATCCAGCAGGAAATAGAGACAGGGGAAGTGTAGGATGCCACTCTTGTCTCGGCTTGCAGTGGTACAGCCTTGGAGGACACTCTTGTCACAGATCCCAGTGGAATCTTTTCAGACCCTCATTCTGACCATGTCACACTCCTAACACAACTGCGCTCAGACATGTAGCTCCTTTCTGAGACCATCAGGATCTGACTCCTCCATGCTTCTTTAATCTCCTGCCTCCCTGGATTTCCTATAGCTCTTAGCACATCCAAACTCTCTAATCCCAGCTAGCACCGAGTAAGGGGCTTCTGTACGCTGCTCTGTACAAGCCTACCCATTAGTACTTCATTCTGTTTCTTCTCTTTTTTCCTTTAGCCTTTGGATTACTGCATATGTCACCTCTGCCAAGAGATCCTTCAGGACTCTCAAAGGCCAGGTTAGATAGATTTCTTTCGCTCTTGTAACATCCTGTGTCTACTGTCCTGCAGACATGGCACTAGCGTCCATGGAACACACAGTTCCTTTCTTCTCTGTCACCTACTGGACTCTGAATACTAAGAGGTATCACCCATAAAGGTAATCTTAGCATGTAGCTCTTGCTATTCAAAGTATGTGGCCCATGGTCTGTCTGCCAGTCACAACATCACCTGATACCTTGTTAGCAATGCCAGCTCTCAGGCTGACCCCAAACTTGTCAGATCCATGTCTGCATTCTAACAAGATCCCAGATGATTCATGTTCCTTTTCAACTGCCACAGCCTCTGCTCTAGCCAGGGCTTTCATTAAAGGTCTGCTACCAACAACCTTGCTAGGGACCCTGTGTGGGAACTGGTTCGTGCATTTGCTTGTATGCAGTTTTGCTGAAACCTGTGAGAACAAGATCATTTTGTGTCTTTATTAACATGGACACTGAGGTCCAGAGTGATGTGCCCGGGGTCACGGAGCAGTGAGTGGTGAAGTCGGGTCCAACTGTCCCTCTGACTGCCTGGAGCTGGAGGAGAGCCGGGGTGAGGAAGAGAGATGTTCTTCTGGTACTGGCCCAGCAATGAGCTCACTCCAGGATGCAACTGAAACCAGTTCCCATCAGAAGAGGATGGAGGGGAGGAGGAGAATGGCAGTGGCGTCGGGGGAGGGGCAGTTGCAGTGTTTTGGGGGGTGACTAAGGCAGTTTAATGACTGAAATCCCAGCTTCTACTCTGGGGGCCTCTGGTTCCTCAGCTTGGTGAGGTTACCTCTTTGTTCCCTTAGCTGTGCCCTTTCACCTTCCTGGATGGGAATCTATTCCTCCCACCCTGGACTTTCCCACTGACCACAGGAGCATGTCTGCATTTGCTGGACTCAGCACAGGCTATCCCCCTTCCTGTCCCTGCAGGTCCTGGCCCAGGGCTGAGCTGAGAGACTGTTTTGTCTTTGCCCCTCTGTCCTGACCAAGATGCTTGGGATCCATTCAGAGGCGGTTGGACATCATGGGGAAGAATAGCTCTAATGTCACCCACATCCTTCAGATGAGGGAGTAAAAGTGTTTCCTGGGTCAGAGGTGACATGGCAGATCCCAGGCAATGTTTGCCACAGGAATCTAATCTTTCCACAGGGAGGGGCACTCAACTCAGAGCCTGTCTGTGGAGTTGCACCCACAGGTAACATTTGCCAATTTTATGAGAAGCTATTATTTATTGAACCCTTACCATATGCCAGACACTAGGCAAAGGCACTTAACATGCATAATCACATTTAATACTCATAATAACCTTATAATTCATTTACTATTCCTCTTATTGTCATTATTATTCTCAATGTTCAGATAAAGAAACTAAGGTTCAGCAAAGTGACATCCTTTGCCCCAAAACGCCCAACTAGGAAGTAGATTGGCAAAGATTTGAGGACAGTTCGGTCAAACTCCCAACCCTGTGCTGTTGAATATGCTTTATGGTGTATTCCTTCAAACACAGGGATCCTGTGTTGTGGCCTACGAGGAGTCTTGCGCTTCTCTGAGTGACCTAGACATGACGGTGATGGCAGCACCTTCCCCCAGGCTCACACTGTGTCTCGGAATATTAGATGCTCTGTGCTCGGTCTCTTTGTCTCGTAGAACTGGCCAGGAAGGGATTTTTTCCATTTAGTGAGTCAGGAAGCTGGGTCTCAGACTCCAAGGCTCAGACTTGTTGAGAGCCTGGGTGACAATGCTAACGTCCACACAGCACACCCCTTCCTAACTGCGTTCATGATCATTACAGGAATTCTCAGGAATTTACAATTCACCAGTGCGTTGAGGACTTTCACGCCGGGACGTGGCTAGGCTCCAAGAGACATAATCTGTGAATACTCCCTGAATCCTACAGACAAGGACCCTGGAATAGGACTCTGGGACACAGTCCTTCTCCAGCCTGCCTGGGTCTGCTGACATTTGCTCACCTTTGGTGCCCACAGCCATTCATAAGAAGACAAGAGGAAACACAAGGTCTGGCCTCCTGTTTACTGCTGATTAACCATGTGGCCTTGGGCAAGTCCCATCCTCTGAGATTCTCACCAGCAAAGAGAGGAAAGAATTTCTACCCTGAAGCCCCTTTGGGGGTTTTGCAAGGGCAGAATAAGAGGATCTGCACGTTCTGGGAAAGCTGTGTTTAGGCAGAGAAAAGGAATCTCCCAAACCTCAGCTCAGGCAGCAGGCACAGACAGTGTCTACTGAGCATCTACTAAGAGCACACTACAGAATGAACTCCTACCGTCTGCACAGCTCTTAGGAATGGGATTTGAGGGCCTCTGCTTCTGATCCCAGCTGAGTGCTCTTAATCACCAGGGAATGAGGCACTTAGAAAGCCAAGGAGGGGAGAGACTAGCTGGATGACCCAGTGGTTAAGAGCGCTGACTGCTCTTACAGAGGACTGAATTAGGTCCCACCACCCACAGAGGACGCACAATCTAGCTGTCACTTCAGTTCCAGGGAATCCAATGCCTTCTTCTGGCCTCCTTGAGCAGCAGTCATGCGTGGGGCATGCAGACATACATGCAAGCAAAATCCTGTATACATAAAAAAAAATGAACAAACTTATTTTTTTTTTAAGTAAGTGAAAAAGGAAGTCTAGAGTGGAGTTAACCAGAGGAAGGAACTCAGCTCTGTGTGCAGACTTCCCCTCTAGCCAACACATGCGGAGGGCAGGCACTAAACTGCCCACCAAACACTAAAGGTACTGACTCTCGAGTATAAAGTGTGACGACCCAAAGTGGGGTGTTTTTCACCGAAAGTAGAGTTAGCTTCACAAACAGAATATTCCGTATTGTAACCCAGGGAATCTAAAGACTCCATCATAATAATACACAGCATTCAGAATGCAACCCCCAGAGACCAGATGCAGGAAGGCTTGAGGAAACTTGACCCGTAGGAAATGATTGGGACTGGCTCTGAAGTCACGCACACGGTGGGATTCGCAGGCAAGTGTTTTAATGCTGCTTTCGTGACTGTGCTTAAGGATCTAATGAAAACCATGCTCTCACTGGATGGAAAAATAGGAATTATCTCGTAAAAAATAAACTAAAAAAAGTCATAAAGAAACAAAACGCCAAATTTATAGCTGAAAAATTTAATAACTGAAATAAATAAACACAGTCACCACTGAAATTCAGATTCAGACAGACTGGGTAATTTTCCCAAGGGCACACTAATAGCTAAATAGAATTTAAATCCCAAATCTATCTGGCTTTAATAATTGTGTTTGTAGGGGTGCTGCAGAGATGCCTCAGCAGGCTCCTGATGCTAATCCTGATGGCCTGAGTTCAAGCCTCAGGCCCCATATGGTGGGAGGAGAAAAGTGATTCCTACAGGTTATCTTCAGACTGTCATAAGCGCTCTGTGGTACCCATACACACACACACGTGTGCACACAAATAAATAAAATGTGAAAAAAATCACACACACACCCCCGCCCCGCCATCTTAGGTAGAACGCAAGAGGTTAGTGAGAACTTCCAGAGAAATTGAAGCCGAATGTGACTGTGCCTGGGGCTTCTGGAACCCTGGAGCTTGGCTCACACTCAGAGATTGCTGTGAATTTTGCCCTCGCTCCTTGAAGATGACCAGCTGGATCATCTACCCCAGAGCTGAAATTTACACAACTGCAAAGTCTGCTGTCTACCGAACCATTCCTGATTGTTTGCTCTACAGAGCAGAGCGAGGTGGGGGACACAGCTCAGCGGCCCCGCTACTTGGGCTTCTGAGGAGCCTGTAATGTGTCTCCCTCGCTGTTCTTGTCCTGGGCAAGCTGACTTCGGCATTAGTCTGCTCTGTGCTTGCACAAACGCGATCCCTTGGGGGTGTGGATGAACAGTAAGTACCTTCCCGCAATGGCGCTATCTTAACCTGAGATCCAGTTGAATCTGAGCCTCCTTTATGAGTTGGCTTTTTTTTAATGTGCCTATATTCTGTGCCAGCATGCACAGGGAAGGAAATGAAAGAGCCAGCACACATGGCTCAGGAGTGCCCACCTGAAAAGGGACAGGAGTGGGGGGAGCAGGGTGGCCCAATATCTATTGTGTGTCCCTGATAAGATCCACCTTGTTACTTTAAAGGTGAGAAATGTCAGCGGAGGCAGGGAGCGATTGCAAAATCCTTTCTAGCTGATGTAGGATGCAGGATGTCATCTGGTCTGTGAAGGCTAAAAGTAGAAGAGACCATTCCAGTACCCTCTAGGTGCTTGGTACATATATATGAAATTATGGAATGAATGTATAATGATTTTCTTCCTGGGAATTTTTTAAATATCTAAAATGGTTGTTTTAAAAAGTTTATTTTCTTTTTTTCTTTTCTTTCTTTTTCTTTTTTCTTTTTTTTTAAAATACAGGCTGTTTCAATACCATCTGTAATAACCTCAAGCTGGAGGTGACCCAAATGCCCATCAACAGTGGAATGGGTAAACAAATGATGGTGTGCTCACACAATGGAGTACTACCTAACAATGAGAACGGCCACTCCACGGTGACATGCCACACTGTGGACGGATCGCTGAAGCATGATGCCTCACAAAAGAAGGCAGACGCAAAAGAGGACCTGTTGTAAAATCCCATTTGCACTAACCGAAAGCAGCGGCAAAGCTAATCTGTGGGGTTTGAAGTCACGCAGTAGATTTGGGCTGCAGTGACTGGAACAGAGCCCAAGGGGAGCTCCGGGGAATGTAAGGTTCTGTTTCTTGACCTGGATGTGGGTTACACAGATGGCTGCGTTTTGGACATGTTTCTGAGCTTCACATTTACGATAAGTGCCTTTTTCTTAAGTTCGCTTTATTTCAGCAGAAAGGATGGAAACACATAAAGCCAGACATACTTCTTAGCCTGATTCTTGCCTTTTCCTTTGTACTTCAGAGGGCAGGTGAGGAGCCCTATGTTACAGCATATTTTCATACGTGTGAGATTCTGGGTTCCTTCCCAGCATTGCAAAACACCGAGAGGTTGAGGATAAAAGGCTATTATTATTATTATTACTATTTTGCTTGGCTGGAGTGCAGGACGGGGAGACGATGATAAGAGATGGCCCTGGGCTTTGGTGCCACCATCACCAGCCTGGGGTGGCAGGGAGGCAGGGCCTGCACAAGGCCCCTGTCCTCAAATTCCTAACTGTCTTCCTTCCTTGTTGGGTTGGTGGAGATTCACGTATCTGCAGAGTGCATGTCCCAGTCCCCTGCGGCTCTCTGGTCAATAAGCTCTTTAAGGAGCTGAAAAGAGGCGAGATCAATGAAGCTGCCATCGATCTCACCTCAGCTGCCGATTAGTAGCAGGAACGCGGCTGGCCCAGGGAGCCCCTTGCTAATGCTCCGTAGAGATCCGATTAAACTGGAAGACCCTGGCAGCCTTGGGGAGAGGGTCCATCCTGCTCAGGTCCCTGGAGGCACAGCAGGGAGGTCCTGACCCTCTCCTGTAAAGAGGCCTTTGCTATCTAGATGAGCAGCCTGAGTTCCCTAAGTAGCCTGTAGGAACCTGACCTGCCATTCCCTGGCTTCAGTGCTGTAATAAGACTGTTGTTTGGGGGTTTGAACCATTCTCTAATACAGCAAACCAGCCCTCTATGACCTGGGGCCCTCCTGCCTCTCCAGGCTCACCTCACATCACCCCTCCTGTCGATCAACCCAGCAGAATAGCCTCTGTTCCCCCACCTCACCCTCACACCCTCCTGGGGCACCTGCCATTTCTTCCAGCATGTTCTAACTGACCCTCCTCCCACCACCACTGCCACAGTCTGACTTAGGCAGCCTTCCAAGGCTCTCCGTGTACTTTCTCAGGCAGACCAACAGCAAGAATGGGCTGTAATTGCTTGTTTTCTTGTCTCCCCTGATTGTATATTTGAACCGCCTGGGAGATTTAAAAAGGACAGGTACAGATCGGGTTGACCTAGAGTGGGGTTGGGGCATGCTCACATTTACCACCTCCTTCCAGGGGATCCTAAGGCATCCCTGGGAGGGAGAACTGCCGAATTTCTAAGAAAATCGGGATGGCAATGGATCGATAATTCCCTAGGGCCCAGCACATACTGTGCTCTGGACAAAGGACACGATGCTGCAGGGTGAATCTCCTTAGTTCCTGGGGACATCTCTTCTGTAGCGAATCTCCACCTCTCTGCGGACAGCAGAAGGAACCAGGATGCGCTCCTCGCCTGCAATAGTTGAGTTCACTGGGCTCCTCCCCTCCTCGCCACATGGCACATTTAATTCTCAGGGAGGCAGGAGGGCCAGGAAGAAAACAAACTTATTGTAAAACCGGACCTTGAACCTAGAAAAGGTAAAGAGCCGAGCATGGTCTCTCAGGAAGGGTGGACAGGACCACGGTCTCACCTTGTCCCCTCCCTGCAATCTATTTTCTTGAGTCTTATTACCAGCGACTTCTTCAGGCCACACATGTTGTTGTGTGGCCACCAGTCCTGCCGACACTGTCTGGCTCCTTTTCTTACTTGTCCTCTCTCCAGGAAGCCTTGCCACTACAGCAGGCAGAGGTCACTAGAACTTTCTCCCATCTGACAAGGCAATGGGGCTCCTCTGTGACCAGAGTGTGTTCTCTAGTGTGAGGTTAGTAGAAAGGAGCTGTAGGTTAGTCTCAGTCACCTACAAGGGACAGAGTGATGGGCCTGCCTGCCACCTGTCTTCCTGGAGCCACACCTGCAGAGCAGGGACTCCTGACTCTTGAGCCATACCCAGAAATCGGCAAGCATTGTCGGTGAGATGGCATCCAGGGCAAGGCCGTGACAGGTATGGCAAGACAGGGAGAGGAAGCTCCTCCCAGACATGCATGCTGGACTTCTGTCACAGCTTGCCTTCTCAGCTGCTGTGTCTAGAGAACCAAGCACGTGTCCCAGCATTCTCCACGGCCGTCTAGCCAGGGGAGCCCATCCCAAGGCCAGGAGACCTCATTGGCACGCTCACTCCCTTGGGATGGCCAGGGAACATGGGAACCAAGTCTTGTTTTATCAGGGGAAATTTTCTGTATGAGCAGGACTTGAAACCCAAGGGGCTGGGGAGTTGGCATGGTGTGGTTCAATCTCAGAATATTTGTTTCTTCCTCCCTAATTACAGGAAACTCAAACACAGCTGGATCATGGTAGTTTCATGGCTCTTTCCTTATGGATCCACGTTTGACCCTGTTTTTCTCTCCTTCATTCACTCTTGCTAATGTAACCCATACCTTCAACCCTCCCAGTCACCACAATGGCAGTGCCCATGGCAGTGAAGGCACAGCTTCCCTCTGCTCACTGCATCTCTCTCTGCCTTCCCTGCCCAAAGTAGCCATCACTTAGACTCCCAGAGCTGTCAGTTCTGCCTTTCTTTTATATACATACTTTATCCTCATTTTATTCTATCAAAATGTTTTCCAGCTTCTTTGACTTGTTGCAAATCCCCAGCTTATGGAGGCACCTTCCTTATGAATATTGCAAATGAGAGGTGGCCATCCCATCAGTTTTAGCTTCAGCAAAACTCTATTACTAAAATCGCTTTGACTTCCAGTATTCTCTAAGGCGGTGGTGGGGAGGGAAGTGGGGAGAGAGAGGTTCCTTTTCCAAAGAAAGCCTGCAGCCTATGCTTCAAGGATTCGTGGGTTGGTTAAATAATCCCCTCCTTTCAGCCTTCACTTAATCCATCCTTGTCAGTTGCCCAAACCTTGTAAAACCAGCAGGCCACCCATAGATTATAGCACTGGGGACCTGGCTGAGCTACTCCTCAGAAGCCCTGTGTCTGGGTGGCCAAGTACCTTTTATGTGTTCTAGACCATGCCCACCCTCTGCAGGGGACAGAGCAGGAGTGGGCAGAACTGGTGTGGACAGGCTGGGGATGCCACCTGAGATATGGGAGGGTGGGCCTGATGTGTGGCTAGCGACTAACTTCACTGCCAGTGTGCCCTTCCTGGTTCGCCACAATGCTCATTACAAAGTCCACCTCCTACCCCCAC
Organism: Microtus pennsylvanicus; assembly: GCF_037038515.1. Classification (NCBI taxonomy): domain Eukaryota; kingdom Metazoa; phylum Chordata; class Mammalia; order Rodentia; family Cricetidae; genus Microtus; species Microtus pennsylvanicus. The sequence goes on from NC_134589.1 coordinate 39,197,393, forward strand.
CCAACAGCTCCTCTGGACAAGAACCAATTTTATCCATGAGTGAGTCTGGGTAATCCTCTGCAGACCTCCTATGGGAGTGGGGAGGGATGGACCTAGGTTGGAGAGGTAGGGAAGCCTTGGCGAATCAGGTTCCCTGCAAGCAGCCAAATCACTATTGCCCCCTGCTGGAGATATCCCACACTTCCCCTATTCTCTGCATCAGGAAGCTCAAGGAGATCCAGGCTGCCCTTAGAGGTCCCTCCCCATCACCTTCCTGTAAACTCATTTATGCTGGAGCCCTGGTAGGATTACCTTCTCTGGGCTACTTCTGTTGCTAAGCATAGGGAGGGAGACACTGTGCAGAGAGCGAGAGACACTGCAGGAGCCCCAGGGTCCTGCAGATCGGCTGAGGAAGGGTATCCAGAGCGCACCGCATGCTACTGTAACTGATAGTGGACTGAGGCCAGAGAATTCAGCCACTCAGTTGAGTTTCCCAGACTGGTCAAGCAGGATGCTGTCTACTGTGACTCCTGTCTCTTTTCTGCTGCCCAGTCTGTATCTGTCTGCTCTGCAGAGAGCTGCTCTTTTGGAAGTCTTCCCAGGGTCCACTAGCCCTCTCTGGTGAAGTGCTGGGATTTGCATGGATTGATCTCAGCTCATGGGCTAACACTGCCTCATTGCTAACTATGCCATTCAAGCACATGCTGCTACCTCGACAAGCCTGTCACTACAAAGTCTGAGAGTCTGTCTCAGGCTAGTATGGTTTTCTAGATCACAGACCAGACCAACGCAACTCGTGGCACATGGTAAACAGTCAACAAATTAAGCAGTTACAACTGTCACTGATCCACTGGCTCCTACTCATCTATCAGAACCCTGGTGGGGCATCCCATCTCTGTAAAATCCCTTCGCCTGATCGCTCTCTGCTGACTCTGCTGCAGCTTCATCTTGGGTTGGGCATTAATTGCTCTCTGCTACAGTTGGCTTGCACGTTTTCCCTCCGCGGATACGTGAGTTCCTAGGAGAATAGGCACGGGAGCACGTCCCATGGCGAGGCCAGTGTTGAGCTAGTGGAAGGAGGCGTGCACAGGGCTCTTCTGCATTCCCAAACTGGGCACTTCTGCTGTCTCTAAGTTCCATTATAGAGTCTGTGCTTCAGGACCTGTGTCCATATCAAGTGGCCTTCACTGCCCTCTCCTGACCGCAGAGGGCCCGACAGTTCCTGGAAGGGTGGGGGTGGGGCGGAGGCAGGCAACTAGGACTGTTGGCAGAGGTCCTGGATGTGGGTTCCTCTGTGTCTTGGTCCTCATAGCTGGGCCTGCAGGATAAGCAGCAAAGGACTGTGGATGGATGTGGGGGGAGGGGTTGAAACGAGGGTGGGGAACGAGGTGAGAGGAGTGGGCTCTCCTCTTCAAGCCACGTTACTCTGCAAGCCTCCCGGGAACCCAACACCAAGGCCCTATGAACTGTGCTCACCCTGAAAACAGCCTCTGGGGTGAACCTGGAGCCCCCTCACCCCCATGCCGCCCACGGGGGAGGGGGCAAGACTCATTCATTTGCTTATGGTTAACTCCTGCCTTCCTCAGGGACTGTGACAGATTGAGAGAAGATGGTTCCAGCTAAGAGAGTCCTATAATTATCAGCTGCGGATTATTTTAATTAAAATGCTTTGCATCCTCAGCTCTTAATTTCTAAAATGATTATAAATGTTATTATTAAAGAAAAATCCTTGAAGTGAGATCCATAAATCTCTGCCTGGGCTGAGATGACAGGGTGAGCTGGTACAGCATAGGGGACTCAGCCTGGGGCTAAGACTCTGGGGCGGGGACTCAGTCTGAGGAAAGGAGGGTTTGGGGGCTTCCATACACATCACATCCTGCCCACACCACCTTCTAGATCACCAACTGGCCCAGATCTGAAATCCGAAAGATGCCTCTGCTGTCTGCTGTGTGACAGAACAAGTCAACTCACCTCTCTGAGTTTCAAGCTTCTCTGCTTTGGAATGAGAATAACGACCATCTGGCAGGGCTGTTTTAGCACACGCTGATAAAGTGTGTAAGTCACTCGTCAGGAGAAGCTGCCACATAGCTGTTCTGTCCCATCCCCAGGAGGCCCTGGCAGTTCTCTGGAGTTCCACGCCTGCACCTCTGGGCTGTCCCTCTCTCTCTACATCTCCGAGGTGGCCACCCCAGGGACAAGCTGCTGCCAATCCCAGTCAGTTTGCCAAGGCAGTCTCTTACTTTCGGCAGCCTCCTGCATAGGGATCAGGCTCTCTGAACTAGTGTTATGGTCTTTGAGGCTCAGAGAGGAAGATGTCTAGCCCAAGGTCATCCAGAAAATTTCTTGGCAGGGCCTTTCAGCTACTGCAGCGGATAGCCGAAGCCTGTCTTTCCTTGTTACACTGTCTTCTACCGACAGGGAATAGATAACAGGAGTGACGATGGTGCTGACCATCACATGGAGGGCAGAGAAGAAGGTGGGAACAAGATGGAACGTGAGTGTGGATGTGGAGTCAGGACGCCTCACCTCTGGTCCATGCTCTCACCAGGCCATGCTCTTCTGTGCTACCTGGAGCTGACCCTTTTCTCTCCCACATTCTCAGTTTCTCCCCATGGTAAGATTGTGGGCGAGGGACTCTTCCCTGCCATGCCCTCCACACTAGCTTGAGATCAGTTATGACGATGGGTCTGAAAGTGCTTTGTAAGCGAGACAGCCAAGCAAGAGCCCATTAAGACCGTTAATATTAGTGCGTGGACTTGGCTACTGGCCACAGAGCCGATGAGCATGGGAAGACTGGCCCAAGCTTTTGCAGTTTGCAGACCAGTCAGGAACAGAAACTCTCTGCAGAGTCATTTCTTGAGTACTGCAGGAAGACCCACTGGGGGTCTTCAGCAAAGGAGCAGTAAGCAGGCAGGTTAGGGACTCTCTTCCCCAGCAGGGACAGTTGCAGAAGTGCTGGCTGTCACCCCTAGGTGGCCTTCCCTCTAGGCAGAGAAGGGAATGAGGCCCAGGGCTGGGCTGTCTGCTGTGAGATCCATCACAGGCCAAGGGTCTCTTTCCCTGGTCTGTACATCCAGTCCGTCTCCCGTTGGAGATTAACCTAGCCAGTTAGAAGGGATGAGGCCCGAGGCCAGCTCCCCGCTGCTCACTCCAGCATCTGCCTCTTCTTTCTCCCAGCCACTACCACAGTCCAAGTAACTGTGTGGAGAGTTGGTTTGTGTCCTAGGCTAGTCATTCATGCATTCGTTCATTCAGACGTCCAGGAAAGGTTCTGAAATTGCTAAGATGTGCTGGGCCCTGTGCCAAGCAGCAGCTCTGAGATGAATGAGACCCTGTCCTTGTTGTAAAAAAAGGCTCAAAGGCTGCTGTGGAGACAGATGACAGACCTGCAAACAGACATTGTATGGCCTGGGGACATCCCAGAGTCTGGATGTGAGGTGGGAGCGGACATTCAGGGAGAAACCCCTGAAGAAAAGGATGTCCGAACTCAGCTGGAGGAAGGCTATCTGTTCATACCCTCAGTATTGAGCTGGCTGGGATGTTCTGGGCCCTGGCTAACAGAGGAAGGCGGCACCATGAAAGCCTGGGGTCTGAAGGAGTTCTTGTCTGAACTGATCCCATGAGCTCAAAGGTCAGGGCTTTCCACACTCTACCTTGAGGGTTAGGAGTCAGGACCGCAAGATGGGGTTTGAGTCACAGGTCAGCCTCAAATGGGCTGCATTCCCAAGTCTCTGTCCTGGAAGACAGAACAAGCTTTCCGGGGGGCTGTAAGATGCTGATGGCAACAATGCTCTGGAAGGGAAGAGCTCACTCTCATGGCTCAGCATTTTCTTCCTGGTTTGGCTGGGGGGGGGGCGGTTCGTGCACCCATCATGCCTGGGGCCTGGAAGCACAGTTTAGGGTCCTTTCCAATGCTCTTCTACCAGTTTGTCTAATTGCCAGGAGGTCAGGGACGTGATGGTGCTTCATGGGATGTCTGTGCCACATTGGGGGGGGGAGACAAGGAGAGGGGAAGGAGAAGAGAGAGAAAGAGGGGAGAAAGGGGGAGACTTTGGACTTAGGACAGGAAGTCCTGTGCATCAAGAGGCCTCACTGCACACATGCAGGCTGAAGTGTGACCCCACACAGCTGTCTGCCACTCAGCAAGGCCTCCCTGTGCACACACGGGCTGAAGTGTGACCCCACACAGCCGTCTGCCACTCAGCAAGGCCTCACTGCACACATGCAGGCTGAAGTGTGACCCCACACAGCTGTCTGCCACTCAGCAAGGCCTCACTGTGCACACACGGGCTGAAGTGTGACCCCACACAGCCGTCTGCCACTCAGCAAGGCCTCCCTGTGCACACGCGGGCTGAAGTGTGACCCCACACAGCTGTCTGCCACTCAGCAAGGCCTCCCTGTGCACACGCGGGCTGAAGTGTGACCCCACACAGCTGTCTGCCACTCAGCAAGGCCTCCCTGTGCACACGCGGGCTGAAGTGTGACCCCACACAGCTGTCTGCCACTCAGCAAGGCCTCACTGTGCACACACGGGCTGAAGTGTGACCCCACACAGCCGTCTGCCACTCAGCATTCCCACACCATTGTTGCTTTACACCTGAAAAATCCCCCCAGCATCCTGAAGAACCCCCAGATCATAACCACTCTGTTGCTGGGTGAGACGCTCTTGGCACCTCTGTCATAGCACCTTTGTCAATATACAAACCCGGATGCCGATTTAGACAAATGCCCATCCCTGTCAATACCCTCGGCTGAGTAATCCTGGATGAGTGCTGGGATAAAGACGCTGGGAGCTGCACCTGTTAGATGCAAGCTAAGGGCTCATCAGGCCACACCTCCCTTCCACAGCCTCTTTCTCGCAGCTGCTGTGAAGAAAATGACAAGCTCTGGATGAGAGCCCGTCTGTGAATAGGACCCTTCAACATACTTCCCAGATGCACGGATTCCAGGAAAATGGCAGGTGATAGTCGCATTTCCCCAAGGATATCAGAAGCCGGGACATGAAAGGGCTATTGGCACCAAGGGCACCATTCAGCTAGGTGTGTGCCCACTTCCCCAATTCCCACATCCGTGGAGTTGTGCATTCCTTCTTTCAGAAATCAGGTATGTATCGTGCTCTATTTGTTGGCTACATAGCACGAAATCTCCTCCTTCCTCTGAGAACCATTAAGAAGAGACCCAACCCCACCAGCTCTGCCTCAGGGGCCTGAACTCGCTCCTCAGAGCCTCTGCTATGCTGTGGTTCATCTGTCTGCCTATGGTGCTAGTAACTCTTCTATAAATCTCTCACCCCAAAGAACAATTCATCCACCCAGTGTCCCCCTTGACGCACAAACCCAAGAGCTATCAGCACCATGTGAGGGAGAGGACGTTGTATGGGCTTCTGGTAGATGACTGCATGGACAGTGAACCATCATGGGTCCTGTCTGAGCCTAAACACAGAGGCAAGGTGGGGTAGCGGGAGTCTTGGGAATATCAGTGGCTGGGACCAGGAGGGTGGGGCAAGAAACGTTAAGTCATTGCCACTGGAGCAGCAGTTTAGTGCCAGGTGCTAGATGGTCCCAGATGGTCCTTTCCCGATGCCAAGGCCTCCAAGAATATGGCTAGTATTGGCTTGCCAAGTGTGGCCATTGGCTAGATTTAAATAAGCTTGCTGTAGAGGAGGCAGGAAATGAATCTATAGCCTTGTTCTGGGGCCTGATGGGAGTGAGGCCTGTTAGGAGAAAGGGAAAGGGGGAGATGTGGGGGGGGACAGGAGAGAGAAAGAGAGGGCACTCTTATGGAGTATTTTACAAGAACAGCTCCAGCAGGTGTGATGCTATACTGGACCATCCCACCCCTGTCTTCAGAGAGAGGAGAGTGGCTGGGCATACTCACAGAACACTTACTGTTTGCCACACAGGAAGCAAGGGGAAGGGGCTAGTCACCTGACACGGTGTAGTTTGCTCCGTGGATGTATGCTATGGTGGATCCCATTTCACAGAAGCCACCAAGGGGGTTAGGGAGGTGGTGATTTGCCCAAATTCTAGGATTCATCAGGAAAAGGCCAGTCTTCCTGTTATAGTGGTGTGGCCTGGGGCAGACCTCCACCCCTTGCTGTCTCGGTTTCTACACTTGTAAAACCAAGGATCCTCTTCACTGTGGAGAACAGAGATAAAACAACTTCTTATTGTGTTTAGTAGGAGGACTTCAGGAAGCTCAGGCCACTGTCCCTTAAAAGCTTGGATTCTGGACTCAGTGGGGCCTGTACTTGGTCGCTGTAGCATTGGCGTCTTGAGTGAGAAATCTGTGCTTTCTGAGCCCAAGTTCCCTTCCCTCTCCTGGGCCCAGGCGCCTGACAGATGTGCTTGGGCTGTTCTCAGTCCAGCTGTAGTAAGAGACAATGCACACTAGAGTCATGCTTGCCCCCACCCGAGCCTCACACAGAGAGGGTCTCCTGTCCTTCTTTGTCATCCCCATCTTAGGGACGAGGGGCACTTTAAGGAGGAACAATGTGGGGCCAACTTATGTTTGTGTGACTAGGAGAAGAGACCTGAAGCTGGGGACCCAAGAGGATCCCATGCTGGTCCGCCCAGAGCTATGAGAAGACTTCCTTAGGAGGTGGCTACCAGCTTCTCCACATGTCTAAACAGGGAGCATGAGAGGGGACAGCACAAGATGGTGGAAAGGACCCACCTTTGGGTACCCTCTGGCTCCAACCTCCCAATGCACCGAGGAGAAAATCTGGAAGCTCCTGGACAGCTAGCCCAGCTCTGCCTGAGCTGTTCCCACCTCCATCCGGTGTCATTCAGCTCTCCTGTCTTCTTGCTCCAGGTGTTCCAGACATTAGACTTCTGCCTCCCAAGGGACCTTTACACAGACCACTCCCTCTTATTTCTAACACAGACAGCGTCTCTGCATTCTTAAGGCTTAGAGACCCCACCCATTCTCAAACCCCCCCCCATATCTGCTGCTCACTCTGCCATGGTGAAAGACTTGTACTTTTGCATCCCACGACCCTTGAAGCTTGGGTGTGGCCCAAGATGTTAAGGTCCTAGTAACAATCTTTAAATTTAATCTTGTTGGAACCTCAATCTGTTCATTTGTAAAACTGGACAGCAGTACCTACCTATGAGGATGCCAAGGCAGAGAGTGACATGAAGGGAAGGGTGTGGCTTGCAGGAAGCATCCACTAAATGCCAGCCACCATTAAACCTCCTCAAGCCTAGTAGGGCTTGGCTATTGCATTCACATCTCTTAAGAGAGTTACAGCGAGGAAGCCGACTGAGCCTGGCTGCCTGGCCAGCTGGCTGCCTGGCATGGGGATTTGCCGTGGTCCGGCTCATGCCATGTGTCCCTGGGTTAGACACATGGCTTTCCATTGCCTAGTATGGCTGAAGAACTAGCAGTGCATGACCTCAGAGGTGACAGGAGGTTTCCCACATGGAACAGGGGACTATCCCTGCAGGCCTCCCTTAATTGGCCATTCAGAGTCCATCCTGTCTGGCTGCCTGCCTCTTCCAGTCCCATTTGCTCTTCTTTCCCTGACTGGGGACATTGACATGAGCAGCGCAGCTCCAGCCGCTGCCTTCTCACCACCTGCTCATGCGGCTCTCTCCCCACCTGAAGCCACAAATACATATGCAAAGACCAGTATATTAATTTGTGTTTGAACATGGAGCTGGAGCACTGCTGAGAGAGGGGATTAGGCTTGCGGCAGTGGGTAGGATGCAGCAGACGCTTGATCAGCTCTAGCTGTTGCTCGTTTGTTATGCAACAGTTCCTCATTTGTGTTTAGTCATGCCCAGACCCAAGATGGCCGGGGCAAGCTCAATGATGGGGCTAAGGAAGGAGGGATCGGATGGCATGCCTAGAGCATTAGAGGTGCAAGGAAGGACCCGGGAGGTCGCAGAACCAATTTTCTCAGTGATCAACTGTGTATTTTGGGGAGAGTGGCTTGGCGTCTCTGAGCCCCCTTTGCTTGGGTTAGAAGTGCAGTCACCCCTGATCTATTTGATCTGTGGGTTGTGTGTGTGAGCTGTGATAGCGGCTCTGCACACTTGCACATGGGTGATATTCTGTAATAGTGAGGTGGTATTTGCCAGCAGAACCATTTAGACAGTGGTTCTCAATCTGTGGGAAGTTGAACAACCCTTCCACAGGCGTCGCCTAAGACCATCAGGAAACAGATATTTACATTACGATTCTTAACAGTAGCAAATTACAGTTCAAGTAGCGGTGAAAATAATTTTATGGTTGGGGATCACCACAACATGAAGAACTGTATTAAAGGCTCGCAGCTTTAGGACGTTGAGAAGAACCACTACCGTTAAGAGCTTGAGCTCTGTGTTGAATTCTGACTTGGTCAGTATAGCATCTGGGTCTCGGGAAGAGCCTGTGCTTTCTGAGATAGAGTTCTCCCGCCTCTGCAGTGGGGTGCAGAGAGCCCCTAACTCAGGAAGACTGAATGCCTTGCAGTCAGGCACAGGCTCAGTTCCTTTCCTTGTGCCGGAAATCCCCAGGAACTCCTGGTAGGGAACAGGGTTCCCCTGTGGAGCCTCAGCTTAAGCACCTCCTGTCATCAGAATTTGCTGTGGGCTGTGCCTGCAGCCTGGCTTATCTCTCTCCCTGCCTCATCCTCCAGATGGAAGATTTCCAAGGGCTAGGAAGAACCTGGGGCCTGTAATCCTATCACAGGAAAACATCTGTTAATGCTGTGTAGCAATTTCCTCCAGGGTTAATATCTTCCATTTTGGAGCAAAGGATCCTTAAGAAATAAGATGCAAAAGGAAGGTGGAGCAGCAGGATATTTTAGGACACAATGTTTAGAAGGAGGTGAACCAACAGGATGTTTATGGGCAGGTGAAGCACTCTAGCCTGCTGGGAAGCTTCTTAAGAGAGGAAGGAAATAATTCAAAACAGCTTCAGGAAGTCCCTGAAACTGACCGGATTTGCTAGGCCCCTCCCTCCTCAGGAGTGTACAAACAACAAATGACTCTCAGACAAGCCCAGCAGAGATCCCAGGAACTTCCTGGTAGAGGATTCACCAGCTGAGCCACCTGGAAGGACACCTTCCAGCCTATTAAACTGCTGTAGGCTATGTGGTGTGTTCTAGGTTCCCAGCATTCTAGAGTTGTCCCCGGCGCTGAGGTTGGCCTTGGCGATTCGACTATCTTAGATTCATTTCTGCTCCTATAAGTAAACCCTCACCCATATTCCTGTAAGTAAAACAAGCAAACAACAAACACCTCTTTGGTGCACTGAGATGGGCTTTTGTGGGATCTGTGCTATGGTCTGACATCAGTTCTCTATTGGGGTGAGTAGATGGTTTCTGCATCTCCTCAGGAATTGTGTCGTACAACACTGAGCAAGCAGACTCTTTCCTGGAGCTAGAGAAGAGGCTCAGGTACCCACAAGGTGAAGCCCCTCCCAGGGGGTCCTCATTGCCTTGCTCACATGCTTGGCTACCAAGTGGCCTGCTTTCCCTCACATCCAAACCTGATCTGTCTTCCTTCATTCCCTCACACACATTTACTACCAAGACACCGCTTTTTATTCCAGTAAGCTAGGGTACTTCAGTTGCTTACAGTGGACAGCCCAGCTGATGCCTGGACATGCCTTATAGGTCTGCTTGGAGAGAGCACGGAAGAACTCACCGGAACTAGCATTCCTGTTGGTCTCCATTGCTCCTTGTTTAGTAAGTCAGGGTAAATGACTTAACCAAACCTCTTGAGGCTTCTCTTCTTTCCCTTCCCTTGCTTTCCTTTCTTTTCTTTGCCCAGCCCCCCCCCCTCTTTTGAACATGGTCTCATGTATCCCAGAATGGCCTTGTACGCCTCCTTAGCTTCCCGTCCTCCTGCCTCCACTTCCTAAGTGTTGGGACTACAGATGTGCCTTATCTTGCCCATTGTGTTGGAGGACTGAGCCCAGAGCATCCTGCATGCCAAGTGGGCTGCATCCCCAGCTTGAGCCCCAGTTTATGTACTGAGGGAAGTGAGACCCCCAGGGTTATTGCCAGAACAGAGGGCATGTGCCCTGCGCAAGGTCTAGCGTGACTCTGCACTCCATATGCCTGAGACATTGGTTCTGCCTTGGCTGAGGACCCGTGGCATCGCTCGCATATGAAATCATGGTGCAAACGGAGCCTGCAAGTTTGTTAAGAACGTGTCCTTTGGAGAAACTTGCTCAGGGGGTTATTGACTGAGAAGTCATTTGATCTCTCCGCAGCCTTCACATTTGTCTCAGGGAAATATACTTTTATTAGAGATAAGATGAGGGAGGTAATGGAAGATGGCAGAAAACTCTCTGGGGTAGTGGGGGGTGGGGGTGGTGAAGGTAGTGAAGGAGGCAGCAGCAACAGTGGCGGTGGTAGCAGGCTGGGGTGGACCTGGGCTGTTTGATGCCTCTGTGGGGAGGAAGAAGAGGACCAGCAAAGTGGGAAGAGGAAGGACAGAGGCTGGAGAAGGGCAAGGTTCAGATCTGGACCCATTCTTCCCCCTCTCTTCCTTCCATAGCATCTCCTATGTGTTTACATTGGATTCCACACCTAAAAGGCATCTTCTCCAAGTAACACCCCCCTCCTCGCCTCCATGATTGACTTGGGGGGTGCATTGCATGGCTTGGTACAGTGTCTCCCAGATCCAAAGGTCAACGAGGAGATGACCTTCGCACCTAATCATTTCTTCCTGTGGCTTCTCCTTTCTTCACTGGTGGCAACATGGGGCAGTATAGGAGAGACGATCCAACCCAGATGTGAGTGTGGATTCTCTTGGCTACCCTTGGAAGAGGTGACTGTACGCATGTTGTAGACCTCTTTACCTCTGTGTGTGCAGTGTGGTGTAGCTACCCTCCTGGGTCCCTGAACGCAAGGTCACTAGGCATAAGGGATGCTGGGGGATGTGTGCACTGCAGTCCATGCCCGTCTGACCCATGTCCAGGTCTTGGGTGCTGGGAACTCTAAGAGTCCTTAGTGCAGCAGGCTGGTGCGTGCTAGTGAGTGGACTCTGCAAATTCTAGCTCCAGGAGCCACCTGGATCAGGAATGAGCCACGTGTGACGTCATCAGATCTTTTAGATGATTGCCTGCAGCCTGTCCTTGGGCCTTTAACAAGCCTCTCCTCTCCACGCCAACTGTATGCATACCCTCTGGTGTAGTTAAAGCACAGAACAGAGAGGCAAAGAACCCTGCTCAGGCCGGCCCATGTTTGGAATCCTGTATGTGATATGTTTAACCCTCACATGGCCCTTGAGGCTGGTGCAGCTGGTTTTAGAAGTAGCATTGGGTTGCTGAAGTTAAGTTGAAGAAAACATGTTTTTGTGAACTAGTTGTGACCCCGCCCTGCCTGTTGACTAGAACGATAGGTGTTTTCCAATAGCCTGCAGGTGCCTCCTTGTCCTTCGGCTGACCCAGCAACTGCCCATCCCGCTTTTGACATAACCAGTCATAGTAAATGCCCTTAAAATGACCAATCCCTGCGGTTGACAAGCAAGCCACTGTACCCCCCCCCTCCCTGAATATGTGGTTTTTTGCCTTTAAAAGTAGCCTGTAATAGCTAGTCGGGGCTTCTCTCCCTCGCCTGGCTGAGGAGCCCATTTGTGTAAACGAGAATAAACTTCCTCTTGCTTTTGCATCAACCGGACTGGTGAATGGTTCCTTGGGGCGACCCTGAGGAGTTAGCATCACAGAGTTGGGGTCTAACAAAGTGACTTGTCGAACACGAGGGGGCGGATGAGTCTGGGGCAGGAACTCACAGCTACCTGGCTTCTCCTCAAACATGGTGTTCTCTCTCTTCCCATCTCACAAGCCTCTCCACAGCCACAGTGGTACTTAGGGAGCACAGCAGTTCTTCTGACTCAGAAAGCACACGCTTCTGTGACATCTGGACTTCGAGACACTAAAGTATCCTTCCCTGAGCTCTTTGCTCAAGGCGTCTCTAGAAAGGGACACAAAGTGCAATTATTAGTAACCATTCAGAACATGGTATAAAATTGAGGAAGCCTACAAGGAACATGGCGAGACCACAGACACACAGCTTCAACTGTTTTTGTGTGTGACCAAGAGGCAGCGGACAGAAGCAGCCATAACCTTGATCTAAAACTTAATGTTTGCCAAGAAGTAACTGTTCTTGGAAACCTAGCAACCAGTGACTCAGATGTGAAGTAGGGCAGAGAGCTGGCTGGGAACTTGGGGAGGCCAGAAATGCCATGACCCCTCAGGCCAGAGCTCTCTTTTTCTGTCTCATAAGACTCCCAATTTGCCAAGAGATTCTAGAAGGCAGCCCAGCACAGGGCTTGGGGGTGGGAGGAGGGGGACTTCAGCAGTGTGTGAATTCTGTAGCAATGAAGATGGGTTTCATTCGGCATCCAGCATCGCATGCCAACGTTTTCATCAGCTTGTGGAGAAATCAGAGAAACATGAGGGAAGTTTTCCATAAGCTGAATTTATTCATTTTTCAATACGATTGTCTTTTTTTTTTCCTTTCTGGGGAAAAGCTATAGGGCTGTAGCTTCTCTCCTTTCTAGGTGTGAAAATATGCGTTCCCTTTTGAAGAGAGACAGTGATTGTAAACGAACCGAGCCCTTGAGTATCTATACTTGGCAGTCTGTAAAACCTGGGACTTTGTGAATCTCCCAATTTTCTCTTTAAGATTTTTGCCGAATCACAAAATCCTCAGGTCTGAGGAAGGTGGGGCTCTACTTTGTCACGCAGCATTTGTAGCAATCCTCTCATTCTGGGGACAATAGTTTTTCCTGGTCAGCACAGACAGTCTTTGAAATTCAAATACCGCAACCTTCTGCTTACATTTAGTAACCTTTATGTCTGCGGAGTAACAGGCTAGAGGCTCTGTACCCAGTAATTTGGGGGAGGGAGCCGTTTCTTTCACATGGCCATGTCTTTTTGCCTTTCTGCATCTGTGGGACTCAGTATGAAGTATGCCCAGGCCTAGGTAAGGGTCTATGTACAAGACCTTACGTAAAGATCCCATCTAATCCCTTGGCTAGGACAGTCGGGAGGAGAGAGATGTATCTCAGTTTGTTCTGGATACTATGACGAATCGGCTTAGTCTTCCTCAGTTGCTAAAACCCAAAATGTCTGGAGGTTGGAAGTCTGAAACCAGGGTACCAATATGCTTCTCCTTGGTTGTAGACAGCTCTCTTTGTGTGAATTTGCATGATAGAAAGTGCTAGCTAGTCCTCTGGCTTCTTCTTTCGGTGTGTGTGTGTGTGTGTGTGTGTGTGTGTAGCTCAGAGGCCATTTTACGGTGTTTTTCCTCAAGATAACTCTTACCTTGTTTGTGCATGCATATGCGGTGTGTATGTGTTCATGTTCGTGTGCACACATGTGTATGGGAGCGCATGTGCATGTGTGTCTATGTTCATGTGTGACTGGGAACATGTGGAGGCCAGTGACTGATGGCGATTGTCTTCTTCAGTTGCTCTCTACAGTATTTTTTAAGGTAGGGCCTCTCATTGAACCTGGGGCTCATGGATGTAGCTAGGCTGACCTGCCAGTGAACTCCAGGAATCTGCCAGTCTCTGCTTCCCCAGGGTTAGCTTTCTCCATGAGGTCTAGGGATCTAAACTCAAGCCCTCATGCTTATAAAGCATGCACTTTGCTGACTGAGTCATGTCTCTAGCTCCCTCCCTTGTATTTTTCAGACAGGATCTTTTGAAGGGATCTGGGGATCTCCAATTAGGCTAGGCTAGCTGGTCCATGAGCCCCGGGGATCATACCTTGCTTTTTATGTGGCTTCTGGGCTCCAACTTCGATCCTCATGTACAGACCGCAAACACTTTATAGACTAGAACTCTCACCCAGTTCACTCTGGCCCTTCACACGAAGAACTGATTCCTTTCATGATGATCACCTCTCAAAGGGCCCTGTTTTCAAATACTGTTATACAAGGGTTAAGATTTCAGCACATAAATTGGGAGGGGCACAAGCATTCAGCTCCTGGTTAAAAGGGTGAAGGAAAAGCTAGGATCATAGGCAAAAGGTTGCCAAGTTCCCAGTGGGCCAATGTAGAAAAGCTAGCACAAAGGGTATAGAAGAGATGACATATTAGGAGTCCATAGTGCTAGACCCTCAAGCTACACGGTGGAGAATGCAGTGGGGAGAGAAGAATGCTGTGAATTCACAGTTGCAGTGGTCAATAGGGTGGGCGTGGCAGCTCTCATGGTGAGTGGAGCAAGGGCAGCAGCCTGGTAACAGGGAGCAGTGTCCTGTGCCATAACAAATGGCTGGCTCTGTTCCTGCTGCAGATGGAACAGAAGATGGAACAAAATGACCAATTCTTACTATGGTGGCGAATCTAAATTGTGCCCTTAATGAAATCTATAGTCACCCAGAGATGCCCTGGGTGTGTTTATGGGGGATTATGTTGATTAGGCTAATTAAGGTGGGAAAACAAGTCCACCATGGGTGGCACCATTCCCTGCGCTGGGATCCTGGACTGTGGAGGAGGAGAAAGTGAGCTGTGGACAAGCATTTATTGCTCACCGTTTATTGACTGTGGATAATACAATGTGACCAGCTGCCTCAAGCTCCTGCCACTGTGACTACCCCATCCTAGGAGACTGTAGCCTCCACCTGGGAGCCAAAGGGAACCCTTCCTTCCTGAAGTTGGTTTTACCAGGATATTTTCTCATAGCAGCAAGAGAAGCAATTGAGACATTTGCTTTGCCCCGGTGCTATCGGGTGAAACAAGGAGCTTGATGCTTCTCATCAAGAGAATTTTCTTGTGGAGTGACCTTCAGCTTCTCTTCTGGAACCTTCTCCTTTCCTCCCTTTTGATGTCCCCCACAAGGGAACAGATATATGGCTATAGTGTGACAGGTAGAAATCTTGACTCTTACGGGAAGGTATGGGTGAGCAGAGACCTAATGCCCAGGTGTGGTGCTGTCCTCTGCAGCAACACAGTATCATCTGATGAGAGGCTGAGCCTAATGCCCAGGCATAACACTGTACTCTGCAGTAACAAAGTATCATCTGACAATAGGCTGAGCAGTCCATCAGCAGCATTTTATTTTTATTTCTTCCACTTCTAGAGCTTGGGAGCCCAAGAACAACTTGCTGGTTGGTTTGGTACCTGGTGAGGGCTCACTTCACTTCTTGGCTTGCTAATGTGTGTGTGTACGCATGCGTGCATACACGTATGAAGGTAGGGAACGTAAGGTCACTAGCTTTCTTGTGTCTTTTCTTATAAAGCCAAGAGTTCTGTGTTTTCAGGGTCCTGCCCTTAGAATGTCACTTAGTTTAAATTCTTCCTTATGTTTCATCCCAAGTACAAATACATTGGAAAGGTATTAAGCTAGGGGACACAGTGCAATGCCTAGCCATGCTCGTGGACATCAGGAAGCCCCTCTTCTTGGTTGCCCATGGAGTCGGAGAACTGATAAGGTAAGCTCTATAGAGGAAGCCCTGGCAGCATCTTCAGACTGAGGTGTGTAGCTGGCTCTCAGTCTCCAGGAAGGAGCTGGGGGAGACAGACTGCATAGACAACTGCATAGGCCTTTAGGCGGTAGCCAGTTTCTGTGCTTAGCTATTGAAGCAGCACCAGCACCAGAACCATTGAGAATGGTCACAGATAGTCACAGAACTACCCTTGTCTTCATGTTCCTCTGGTGTCACGGGTTTAGATTCTGTCCCTGAGCCACCATGGCAGCTTAATTTTGCCCGAACTCTGGAGCAGTGTCTGTAGCCTTTCTCTTAGCGACCCTTTGGGCTGCTGGCTTTGTCCTTTCAGACTTTTGTGGCCCAAAGGGTCCTCATCCTGGGAAATGACAAATCCATTCTTCCAGGTTCTCAGGCTAAACTTCCAATGTCATTCATGATTCTAATCTCCCAGGTCACTGTCCATCATCAGACTACTGTGCTCAGGATGGAACAGAGCCAGAATCCAAGTACATACCCTCCCCTGATACATGCTCTAGCCGAGACTGTGTCGCTTCTTGTATTGTGAGTCACTGGGAGCTTCCTTGTGGGTCTCCCCAATCTCCCTCTTCTCCACCTATCCCCACGCCCATGCCAGGCCTGTCTTTGACATAATGACCCTGTTAATATGAAGGCTGAGTTATGTCATTCATCCTCTCCCAAGTCCTACAATGATTTCCCTTCTCTGTGAAACACAGCCCCCCCCCACATACACAGACCATATAACAGATAAACCTCAAATATATGCTAAGTGAAAGTAGCCAGGCATTAAAAAAAAACAGTATGTTGTGACTGTACTTGTATGAATCTGGAGAGACAGGAAGCATGTGGTGATGTGTCCGGGATGAAGGTGGGAAGTGGGCCTAAGGATCAGCAAAGGCTCTTGTTGGAACGATCATAGCATGCAAATATTCTAGCAGTGAATTGTTGGCGATGGTTGGACATGGTGGATTGATTTAAACTGTTGAACGAATGTTTAAACATTTACAATGGGTGAGCTTGTGTGTCGATTCCATTTCATCCAGGCCATTTAAGAAGTTCCCGAGTGGAGGCTCCTCATAGTTCTTGCTCAGAAGTCCTGGAGAAGTGTGGTGAGGTGCAGAGCGAATCCGGGGGCTTCCGCTCCCTTCCTGCTGACTGTCAGGATGGACAAAAGAGCCCCTCTGCTCCCAGAGTGGATACAGCTTTACTGACACCTCTGGCTGTGGATGTGAGCTCCAGTATGGAGACCACATAGGGTCAGACCTGCACTGAGCATAGAGAGGAAGGGAGGGAGACACGGAGAGTGGCCGAATATCGGCGGGTGACCAGCAGGATAGATCTGGAGTCAGCAAAGACTTCGCGAAGGCAGAAGGGCAGCCAAGGAGGGCAGAAATGCAGGTTGTGCAGGGTCTCAGGACCGCCGCAGGGAATAAGAAGGACATTTTACAAATACATCAGGGGAAGAGAGATACTTGAAAGCTGCCTGGCCCATTAATAAATGAGAAGGGAAATAAAATTAATGATGATGATAAAAATGGCCGAGCCGCTGAAGTGCTTTGTAAAATTGGTCTTTAACAAGGAAAAGAAGAAAAAAAAATCCAAGGGATGGGTAATTGGAAATGGACAGAAATCTTGTCTATAGAGCTGATGAAAGGGAGGGGGTGAATACTTAGAACAATTGGGTCATGTCTGTGGGCTTCAAACCACCCTGGCCGGATATAGACCTTGGATCTGGAGAGAATGAGCTGATGAAGTTATTAAATCCTTGGCAGGTGTTTTAACTCTATGTATTTTGGGGGCGGGTGTGGAGGTGTGAAGATTCCTAAGACAGATAAAGGAGGGAGAGCCCAGTCTCTGCTGAGGTCCTGGGTGGAGGCACCATGCTGGGTGCCTTACATGTCCTGCTAGCTTTTGGGGGCACCCCCACAGATCTGTACAGGGTCATGTTAGCCCATTTTAAAGACAAGAACTTGGAGGATCAGGGAGTTCATGTCTGCCCAAGATTATGCAACTACCCAACTGTGGGGGCAGGATGAGAACCCACACTTTTTTCCGATTCTAAACAAGGCTCTTTTATATTAACCAACTACATAGGCTAAGTCTCAATATCTGGTTCCACACTTCAGAGAGGCTTCTACCTGCCAGCCTCCTCCTTCTAGTCACCCCTCTGTCCCAAAACTTGCTGTTTCCGGTGACATTGACTCAATGGTTGGGGAGAAAGTTTCAGAGTTGACACATTGAGGAGAAAGAAACGAGGGTGGAGGCCGACCTGCAACTACACGCAGGAGGGTGGGGACAGGATGTCTCAGGAGGGTGGGGACAGGAAAGAGGCACCAGGAGGAAGTCACCTCACTGCAGGTGTCCAGAGTCTTGGCCTTACTTTTATCCTCAGCCTTAGCTCTGACCCTAAACCTGCCTTCTGGGCTGTCATTCAGGGTGACATCATTTCCTGTCTCTACCGCTGGGCAGTTAGATAGACATTACCGGGTGAGGATGGAGTGGGATAAAGTGTAGGATTAACTGCACACTTCCTTCCAATCCCACCCCACCTGAGGGCTCATTGCTCTCGGGTCCAGCGCATAGTCTGATGGGAACCCACCTGTGGGCAGTCACAATCCCTGTCTCAGCATCCTCCTGCTCCTTCCTATGCCTCCGCTGCGTGAGGACTTTGTTTCCTCGTGTCTTCCTCTAGACTTCTTGAGACTTGCTCTGGTCAGCAGTACATTCACAACGTCCTAAAATGGGCAGGACTTGGCTTTATGTGGCCAGGCGTCCCTTCTTGTACGTCTTCATTGCTATGCGATACACATGTCCTAGCTAGACCACCATCTTGGGTGGAGGACAAAGCTTCAGGGAAGAGCAACCGCACCAAGCCCACCTTTTGGAGTACTGGTTCTCAACCTTCTAATGATGAAACCCTTTAATCTAGCTCCTCATGTTGTGGTGACCCCCAACCATAAAATTATTTTTGTTGCTACTTCACAACTGTAATTTTGCTATTCTTATAAATTGCAATGAAAATATCTGATATGCAGATAGTCTTAGGTGACCCCCCATGAAAAGGTCATTTGACCCCAAGGTGTCGTGACGCATAGGTTGAGGACCACTGCTTTAGTGGGAAGCAGGGCTTCTCAGCTACTGTGATTCAAAGGATAATTGCCCAGCTGAATTTAGGTCAGCTCAAAATGAGCTTGGTTGAAAACCTTTGGTTCCAGACACTTATCAACACACACTACTGGGGTTTTGTGGTTATTTGTTACGTAGCAGTAGCTAACTATTACACAACTGTGGACATAGTGTGCCTTTGCAGCTCACCAGGTCCTATCTAAAGCCTCTTCTATTTTAAGTTCATTAAAATCAAAAGCAAATGATCGAGCACCCAGTGAACGCCCCTTCGCATGAGAGGCACCTAGTGAATGTCCCTTCCCACGCGAGGCAGGCTATGGATTTTTGTCTTTGAGGAGCTTTGAAGAGCTTTGTCTGGGGGAGGCAGGGAAGCAAACAGGATTGTAAACAAGGATGTTGCTGAAGGGAAAGTCCTGGAGGGAAAGTCCTCTGGGGCAGGCAGGTCTTGGAGAAGGAACAAGCTGCCAAGGCAAAAAGAACATCATGGATGGCATTGGGGACACCACGTTAAGGGGGCTGAGTGCAGGGGCAAAGCCCAGGTTTAGCCTTGACATTTTGAAATCCCCTGACCAAATGTTGCGTGTTTGTTTATTTGTTTGAAGGCATTGACCATGGCACCCGATGACCAGGGACACTCCATTCAATGGAAAAGTGGCACAAGATGTGATAAAACTCAAAGAAACTGAAGGGAATAAAAGACTCTCGGTGTTCCTGCCGATGCAATAAAGAGCTTAATCCGGGCCCACCAAGGCGCAAAGGCAATTACACACCCACACCTGCTCCTGAAGTCAGGCCAGGTCCAGAGCGGCCCTCGCGGAGTGGATGGGAATGTGGAGTTGAAAGGGCCTCTCCTTTGCTCCTCTCTGCCCGGCATAGCTCTTACCTGTCATCCCTGGCACCTCCTGAGACATAGGCCTCATGGCTTCTGCCCCTCACTGCCTGTTGAGTGCTGCTCACTTTCTGTGGGAGGGAGGGGGTGGGATGGAGTGGGTGGGGGTGGGGGTGTAGGAAGTGAAGAGGAAAGGTAGCTTTGGAACCTTTATGGAGGGCAGTATGGCCATCTCTTTGGTCCCACCCCTTTCTTCCCTAACATCTCCCCCCCCCCCCAGGAGTGAGGTGCCTAGCCCCAGTGTGTGTGATTTCAGAGTTAATCTGTCTGCACTAATTAAATATTGATGGCTGTTAAATATTCATGGGGCGTTTTAGCTGGCAGGTTTGATGTCTCCAGGCCCTGCTGGTGCTGGCTGCAGCTCTGAGGCTGGAATATATTTTTGGCTGGTCACTCTGTGTGTCTCCCCTCTACCCCCATTGTTGCTGGCCACGGTTTGGGGCTCCCTTGTTATATGCATTTTTTGGTTCCCAGATATCAGGTCCGTCTTCCTGAATCTTGGGTTTTAAGCTTTTGGGAATTCCCATCTGGCCCCTGGTGTACAAACTGAGAGGCTTCAGCTTGGGTTGTGGGACACCTGGGAAGTAATCAGAGAGACTGTAGCCTGGGGTGAGGGAGGCGCAGAGGCTGCGGAGAAATCTGTTAGACAGGGTGTCTCCAGGGTGACTCTCCACGAGTGACTGGGAACGTGGGGCTATGCGAGATGAAGCTGGACACAGCTGCAGCCTCAAGGAGAAGATCCTGGGGGCCAGCCGTGAAGGGAGTGAGGCACACTGTGGCAGAGATCCCAGGACAACTTCCGAGAGCACAGTTTCAGGCAAGCTTCTGAGCAAAGGCTGGGCATTAGCCGAGTCAGTGGAAGGCACCTAGCATAGAAGACCTCTGTCAAGGAACACCATGAATGGGCACCTGGACTAGAGGAGGAGGTGGCTCGGCGACCTCTGGCATTATCATTACCCTGTTTCCAGCTCTGAAGCAAGGGTGCAGAAACTGATAGAATGATCAGTCATCTCACGGAAGTTGAACTCGAAGCAGGGATTCAAGCCCCACTTCTGGGTGTAGAGTTCACCCTCTCACACATAACAGGTTCCAACAAGTACTCCTCGCTAGCTATCTTTATTTTTCCATAAGGCTTTTGTGATTCTGTCGTCTGCTTTGACAGAGACGGATCCTGGGAGGGTGCCGCTCGCATGGGACCCTGTAGGGCCCACAGCACAGTTCTCCTTGCTTGACTCAGAGTTTGCTGCTGCTCCTTCCTCTTTCCACAGACACGGACCGTGCACCATGTTCTATGGACACAGAGTCAGACAAATGAGACCAAAACTTCACCCATTCTCTTTTACTACCCCTGGGGAGCTAAGAAAAACAATGAACGAGAAAGAAATAGATCTATCCTCCCCTCCACCCACCCATGAATCTACCCATCCACCCGTTTGCATCTGCCCACTTATCCTCCGTATATCTACCAATCCATCCACCCACCTACATATTCACCCACCAATTTATATGCATCTATTCACCTATCCATCCATATATTCATCCATCTGTCCATCCACCCATCCATCCTTCAGTCTTTCCATCCTTCCTCCCGCCCATCCTTCCATCTTGATATAACTGCCACAGGGAAAAGGGTGGAGCCAAGAAGGGAAGTGGGGACAGGTGGCTCAGGAAGGCCTTGCTGGGTGGGTTCTTGCGTGTTTGGACTGTGAGATTCAGGAAGTGAGAGTGAGGACTGGGAAGAGGTAAATGGAGTAGTGGGTGTTAAGAAAAGAAGGAAGGGTATTCTGGTGTGTGAAATAGTACTTGGCCTGATTGGAGATGAAGGGGACAGAGTGGATGAGGTCGGGGTTCCTGGAGAAGAGATGAAAGAGACGCGGTAGAGGTGGTGGCTTGTGGAGGCCCTGTGCTCTTAGGAGTTCTGTGACTTCTAAGATGGAAGCCCTTGATGGCCTCTGGAGAGGAGAGATGGAAAGACCTGTCTCGTCATTGTTTAACAATATTGCCCTGGCTGTGGTGAGACTGGACAGAAGAACATCGTGGAAGCCTAGCTTCAGGCAGAACTTGGGTCCTGGCATTGGGTCCTCCCATGCCTTGGCTGTGATTGGAGCCTGCATAGTGCTTTTTGGCAGGCCTTATCTGCCCTCTAGTGGTCGCAATGAGGAATGCACCTAGTGGAGTTTTTCATCTCTCTCTTAGGGCCATTTTGTAGATTCATTTCAGCAGTGAGTACTGGGTGCTGGCCAGCACAGAAAACAGTGAAACAGCCTCTCAAAATCTATTATCTAGTGGGAGGAAAGACCTGCTAACCCAATGTTAAGACAATGGATTCAGCTGGGGGTGGTCTGAAGTATCCAGGAGACTGGCTCTTAACTGTGAAGTGGGAGTGGTCTAATTGCACACAGTGCATCAGAGGCCTGAATGCACCAGGATGCTCCCCATGACATAGACAATCCACACACACAATGCATGCTCTAGTCCAGATACCAGCGAGTGTAGATGTTGAGGAGGTCTGCTCCAAGACTTGGTATCAGTGGCTATAACAGAACTAACGAAGAAAACATTGGGGTGTGGGGTGGAGCTATTACGATTGACTAGAAGATGAGGAAGATGGCTCTTCATCACTTCCCAGAGGCTGTGGGTCTCAACCTGCTGTGAGAGGAGAGTTGGGATTTTCCAGGTGGAAAAAGAACAGATATAACAAAGGAAGCTGGTTTGGCTGTTGAACGTGGGTTCCCAGGATGTCCGCTGGGTGTGCCTGAGGCAGCCCGGTGTCCACGTGGTCTCCATGTCATAAGTCACAGAATCTGCTCTGCAATGTGCTGCGGTTAGGTGTGACAGCGTTCAGGGCTTGTCTAGGCCCAACAGCTCAGTGTGGTTGGAGTGAGGGCTGAGTGGAACAGGGCCATCATGGGGACATGAGGGTTCACTGACAGTTCCCAGCAAGATTCTCTCCCCAGAACAAGAGCAGGGAATGGCAGCAGTTGCTGAGTGGAAGTCTCCCTTGCAGTGTCCAGAGGATTTCAGGCTTGGGTTAAGAAAGGAGAGGAACCTCGGGGCTCCAGGAGATGTTGAAGAGAGATGTGAGTTCTTCCTATTTGGGCCAAGAGCCCCCGAGAGGTGATTTGCCTCCCCGATTCTTGAATAGATCTTTCTACAGCCAGAATGAGTAACTGGGTTGTCTGCATGATGGGGCAGGTTAGGGAAACTGAGGTTCAGCTTGAACTTGGCCATGCGTGGGCCAGCTGCCTCCACTGGCTCTGGCTCTGGTTTCTCTTTGTATCCCCAAAGCTCACGGGACAGGTTGTCTTAAGGCACTCGGCAGCCTAACCTCTCTTTTTGATTTGCTCTGGGAATCCTGCCCCAGGGAGCCCCGAGGAAGGACTAGACAGTGGCAACTGACTTTAGGATGAAGCTTATCTACCCTCTTATGGAAGACAGTCCTTAACACATGAATCATTAAGACTGGAGACCTCCCCCGCCCCCAGCATCTCCACTGGGATCTGTGACACCGGACCCTCAGAAGGCTCCGCTCTGAGGCCCCTGCATGCCAGGCTGAGTCTCTGGAAAGCAGGAAGCAGGCTGTGTGTAGAGAAAGCAGAAAGGGCAGAGCCCGGAGCCATCAGGGAACGACCGTCCTGCTATTTACAGATGGCTTAACTGAGTAGCTAGAGATGACAGCAGATGTGGTGAGACAGGACACAGAGAGAAGGGGCTCTAACAAGACACCCCCTCAGCTACGTATAGTGATTCTTAGCTCCCAAAGTGGGTCACCACAGACAGGGAAGAGCGCCTATTGTCCCCAACAATGGATTTGAGGACTGAGCAGAAGGCTCATTTGGCAAGGATACACTGTGTAGTAGACACCGTGTGCCGGCTCCTATTACAACCAGAAGAGAAAGGCATCTCTTCTGATAGCTGGCAGGAGGATGCTAGGGTTCAGAGAGACCAACCATTCAAACTAGCTGCTGCAGGGAACACCCGGGAGCAGATTTGATTGCCTGGTCCAGATCTCCTGTCTTTTGATGGGAAGACGGAGTTGTGCCCTCTCATCTGCCCCTTATTTCAGAAATTGCCCATGGGTCCCTTTCTACATCTCCCACCGGCAACAAATACCATTGCTTTTTAAAGCAACACTCAGAGAGAACTTGAGAAGGTTCAGTCAGTGAAAGTGCTTGCCTTCAAGCATGAGGATCCGAATTTGATCCCCAGCACCCTGGTTGTGGTGGCACACACTTCCAATCTCTGCTCTGAGGGACAGAGGCAGGACTTGCTGGTCAATACATTTAGCTTTATTGGCACACTCTAGATCAGTGAGAGACACTGCCTCCAAATGTCCCAAGATGGCTCTTGCAGAGAAACACCCAAGGTTGTCCTCCGACCTCCTCACACACATGAGTACATGTACACTCACAACAGTACACACATGCACTGTATGTATATGGACACATACATATTTAGAAACACACACATATACACACACATCCCATACACCATACATACACATAAAGCACACATACATACACATACACACACTGTACCACAAAACATACATACACACCTCATACTACGCACACACACACACACACACACACACACACACACACACACACACACCACACTACCCACCTCCCCCCACAGGAAATGGCTTAGAAAGAAAAGCCCGGAGTGGAAAGTGAAATCACCCTGCTCCCCATTGCTCATGTTGGGGGGTTCATTTACTGCCGTGGTTTGTCCTGTCTGTAATTCTGTCTTCCTTTCTCACACAGCTGAGTTTATACTGACTGTACAGTTTCGCATCCTGCTTCCATCCACACCATCATGAGTATTTTCCATGTTATTACACACATTTCATAAACTCCGTGCTGAAGGCGGCAAGCCGCAGAGCCAGGCTTGGTGGCTGTACATTTCAATTCTGTACAATTTCTCATGGCTCTATACACTGCCTCTGCCTTAGAAAGCAGCTCCATGGAAGGTATTTTGATGCCTAACTTGGTTTTCTTGGCTGGGACAGGGGGAGATTCTGATGTACTGTCCAGAGGGTCGGCTTACCCACAGTGGACACAGTTGTGGGGACCCTGGGAAGAAGGCCAGGCATCCCTGTCCTCTCTTCACATCCTTCCTCAAAGACACTGCACACTGCCCCCCCCGTGTGTGTGTGTGTGTGTGTGTGTGTGTGTGTGTGATACGTGCAAGCGCGTGTGCACATATGTGTGTGGCATATACGCATGTTTGTGTCCAGGCACTTGTAGAAACCAGAGGAGAATATCTGGCATTCTTTATTTCCCCGAGACAGGGTCTCCCACTGAACCTGAAGCTATGCTGGTAGCCAGCAAGTCCCAGGGATCCTCTTGACTAGGTCCTAACAGTGCCTAGGTAACAGTAGTGTGTGCAGCCTTGTCTGGAATTTGCACATGGGCACTGAGACCTGAACTCAAGTCTTCTAGTTTATGTAGCAAACATCATTTACCTACAGATCCATCCTTCCAGCCACCCCTGTTCTTTCCCTATTTTTGACTGCTCCTTCACAGCCTAAGTGCTGTTTCCTAAGATTCCACCATTAAACCCGCCATTCTAGACAGGACACAGCATTGATCAAGAGTAGAATTTACTGGTTCAGCAAACAGAAAAGCCCCTGGCTTCAGGAAAAGCTGGATCTAAGAACTTCGCCAGTGTAATCCTGGACTGTAGCAGTCTCTCAGCTCCGCGTCTGTTGATGACTCTGTCCTGAGACCCACATGCCAGCAAGAAGACCAGAGAACCTTGTCACCACGCCTGTTGCAGACCATCAGACAAGGGCAAGATGAAGTCCAGAGCTCACTCTGATTGCGTTAACTCAAGTAGCTTGCTTATACCCTGTGTAATTACTGTCCCCAGAGACAGGGCCTGCCATTAAGATTAGGGAACAGGGGCTGGCTTCACTTGACCCAGCATCCCTAGTTAGGAGAGGCAGTCCAGGTCCCTGGGAAGTGTTCATGCATGGGTAATGTCTTTCAAGAAAGGGGCGTGGCTATGCTGATGGGAAGGAGGGGGAACAAAACTGCCAGCACTGCAGTATCTCAGGAGGATGCTTTCTTCTTTTGGAGACAAAGTCTTACTTCGGAGCCCAGGATGGCCTTTAAGCCTTGATCCTTCTGTTTCAGCCTCCCAAATTCTGGGATTACAGAGATGTACCTTCACACTCAGCTCTGGGAGACAAATCTCATTTCAGTAGCCTCGCCCCTGCTGTTACAAACAAGCTCTCTTGACAGCCTGCCTGAGAAAAGCTACCCTTCATCCCTGCCACTCTCAGGACAGGGAGCTTCCCTCCATCCAGGCCAGCCCACTCCACTCTGGCTAGCTCACTCTACCCTGGCCAGCCTGCTCTACCCTGGCTAGCGAGCTCCAGCCTGGCCAGTTCACTCCACCCCGAGCAGCAATAGCTGTGATGATCAGTTCTCTGCAGAGTTGGCATCTCTGCACCTCTAACCACACCTAGACTCTGTCCTCCCATGGATGCCCCAGGCCAGGAGGCCTAGCATACTCTCCCGTATGAGGCAGGCCCAGGCTGCATGAGATATAACTTGATCATCTCTCCCTTTTATCTCATTCTCTGCAGACATACTCCGATAGGCCAGGTTAAGACTAAGAACTGACCAAGAGGCTGGGGGGCTGATGCAAGAACACACATTCACAGTTTTTCCAAAAGATCACAGAAGGCTGCCGGAGCCTCCTCTCTAAAAAGCTGCCCTGAAGTGGAGAGATGGATTTCTGTTTCTAAATCATTCCCTCCCCTGGGGCTCATGTGAATTGCTCCTTTAAACGGTTTCAGGCCCTGGAAACAAAATAACAAGCCCAGCCATGAGTTATGTAACAGGATTTAGGGAGGTTTGTCACACCTCCCTAAAGGGAACCCTCCCCCAGAAAGATCGCTAAGTATGAGCCACAGGGGCAGTAGCACCAGCTGTGGGGTTGGCTGGCTGTCACCTTCTCTGTCTGTCACTATTGCCTGTCATTCAAAGCCAGCGCTATGCCCTTCGGACAGTACCCAGCCCATCATGGAGTCCAGCAGGTCACAGCTCAGGTAGACCATAGATATCTGTTTCCGTCTTGGTGTCCCCACAGAGTTGCATGTCACCTGTGTTTCTTTTCTGTAACCCCAGGGAGCCATTATTCAAGTTGATAGTCATCAACTCCCTAGCTGGGCGGCCTTCAAGACTCTATTACAACCTCTCTGATAGCCACAAGCAAGGGACCGGTCAAGAAAATCATCCTTAGACTAGACTTCATGCGAGTCAAAGGCAGGTGGCTGAACGCTGGCAGTTCAGGGCAACGTTTGCTGCTGTAACAGCTAAGGCCAGGGTAGGGCTTTAGATACTGCAGAGGTTCATCTACAGTCTCTGTGCAGATGGAGACACTGGGTCAGGTTGCCAGGAGCCATCCTTGCTCTTCCTATACCCAGGCTACTGGATGCTCTGCCACCTCGAGTGAGGGGTTTTCCGTGGAGAAGTTGAAAGGATGGTCTGTACTTCAGGTCAGCAGAGAGGATCGGGAGCAGAGAGGAGAGCAGAGGGGAGGGTGTATAGGGAAGTACCGGCAAGTTTGTTTGTTTCTGTCCATTGTTTCATGGTTCCGGGGTAGAACTTAGGACAGAGCTGCATGTGGCTGCAGGAGGCCCTGGAGAATGCAGTCCGGCCACTCACCCAGCATGGAGAGAAGAACGGAGGTACAAGTGAGCAGAGAGCTGTGTGTTACACTATCCCCAACCCGATATCAAACCCAGGAAATGGGACCATTCCCAGGGGACCAGAGAAACTAGAGTGTGCATCTGGGGCAGGCATGGAGGGAGGGAGCCAGACAGAGAAGACATCCCTGTGGGCACTGTCTCGTGGACACTCCTCCCCTGCCATCCTGGGGGCCCCAGGCCTCAGGGGCCCTTTCCTGACTCTACAAACAATCTGCAAGGTAATACAGGGACTTGAGAATCTGCAAGGCTCTGCACTTCAGTGTTGGTCTCTCAGCGGCAAAGCCTGTGCCTCGAAGCCCTCTCCATAGAATCAGCTGGAGAAACCCTTCAACGTTAGCCAGATTGTCTGGGAGGGCGGAAGGTTGGCAGGGCAAGTGAGGCTCTGACATCTAACTCAGACGCACATGGAAGGAAGCACAGGACGGATTTCTGATAATGCGGCGATTCCCACAGAGCATCTCTGACTTGTTAGCAACACTTTATCTGCCACTCCACATCGCATCCACTCCAGAGGACCATCGCAGACTCAAGGACCCTCTCAGGCCCTCAGCCCATTCTGTTGGCTGCAATTAGCTCCTCGTTGCTCTTGGTGAAGGAGCACTTGGTGCCTTGTGTCAATCTGTAAGAGAGGGATCCTCTCAGGACAGCCTCTCACTCCTGACCCTGGTCTTCAGGAAAGCATCATTGCGCCCCCGTCTCAGATGTTCCTGCTGAACCTTTTCCTTGACTCTGTCTAGAATAGGCTCTCCTCCAGGAAGTCCTGGTCTTTGGAGAAGGATATGAACAAAGGGCTGTGTCTAGCTGAGCCTTTTGCTTGTTCTTGGTTATGCATCATGACTTAGGGAGTGGGATTGCCTCCCTCCCTTCCTTCCTCTCCCCCTCCCTCCATGCCTGCCCCCTTCCCTTCCTCCCATTTCTCTTCCACCCCATCCTTCCTTTCCCTTTCTTGTGTGTATATGTGGAAGACAGAGGCCAACCTTAGACATCACTCCTTAGGATCAATCCACCTTATTATTTAGTTATTTATTTGAGACAGGGTCTCTCACTGGAGAGCAGAACTGCTGCTTAGGGGAGGGTGACTAACCAGCAGCCCCAGGGACCTGTCTGTCTCCACCTCCTCAGTGATGGGTTATAAGCATGTGCCACAACATCTGGCATCTTACACGGTTCTCACGCTCGCACAGCAAGTACCTTGCTGACAGCTCTCTCGGCAGCACCAACAGAGGAGGGCTCTGGGAAGCGTTTGCCCTGCTGTGTTTGCAGGCTCGCTACTCCTCTGAGTCCCTTCTTTGCTTATTCTTGATAGCGTCATGACTTCTGTCTCCATTTCCTCATGAAGGCTCCCGGGTTCCCCCCTCACCTTGACAAACAAAACAATTCGTTGAATTCTAACAGCACCCCTCCCCCAGCTTTTACACACCAGGCCTGCAGCTTGTGGCTTTTTGCTGTCATGACTTCTCAACTCTGACTCTTGGCTCACCACATACGCGTGCATGTCGCTCGGAACCAGGGTCCTCTCTGTGTCCATTTGCTGTACTCTACTTATGAACACGTCACCAAATCCAGCAATTTCAGGGACCTAGTAATAGATTCCAAGAACATTCCACAGCAAGCAGCCCCTATAAAGTAACAAGAATTCTTTCTTACTGGAGGTGGCCTTCGGGATAATGATATTCACTCAGGCTGCAACACACCACAAATGTCGCTATCCAGGGCAGACAGCGCTGGCAGAACTCAGTGGAGGCATGTGTTCTAGATGCGTGGGGACAGGTGGAGGAGAGGAGGGGGAGGGTGATGGACACAGATGGGGGGGGCTCCTGGGCAGGGGCTAATAGGTCCTGGGTTCCATGAAAGAAATATCCTAGCCGGGCTGTGGTGGCGCACGCCTTTAATCCCAGCACTCGGGAGGCAGAGGCAGGTGGATCTCTGGGAGTTTGAGACCAGCCTGATCTACAAGAGCTAGTTCCAGGACAAGGCTCCAAAACCACAGAGAAACCCTGTCTCGAAAATCAAAAAAAAAGAAAAAGAAATATCTTAGATTCTTCAGGTCCTCTAAATCTGTTGTGATAGAGAACACACACACACACCATGCACACACACACATGCACATGCACAGATACACACATTCTAAGTCTGTATAACTATTGCTTATGCTGCTTGCCTGCCTAGAATTGTTGGCCTCCTAGAACAACCCTTTCCTCATAAGCTTAACTGAGACCTCTTATGTCATTCACGACACTCAGTCTGTGTGTGTGTATCTGTGTTTGTGTCTGTGTGTCTGTCTCTTCTATAGACTGCAAGGGTCTGGCAGATAGGAAGCCTTTATTTCTCATTTCAGTGTCTTCATCGTCTGTGACAGGTAATCAATACTCAATGAATCTTGAATGAATGGCTAAAATTAACACACAACTTAATGTAAAATCTTAATGAATGTTAAAAATTGAAGTGAGTTATATTTCCTTCTAAGTCCCTTCCTTATCAATATCCAGGAAGGCCTCTGTTCTGCAGCTAATGATGACTATGAATATTTCATAGGAATCCTTGCATAGCCGCCACGCCCCGCATCGGCCATGTTTAATGGCCCGTGATATTCCACCGCCTTAATACGTCTCACTCAGCTAGGTCGGCCTCCACTTCTCTAGCCTTTGGGCTGCTGGCAATTCCTGGTTATTATAGGTATCACGCTGCTACCGACATGCTTTTCTTACTTTGGGGATAATATCAGAGTTTTTCTTTTTACCAAAGAAGGAATTACTGGGTCAGAGTTCCGGCAGCCCTCACGTTGCCTGATTACTGATGGAAATTGGTGCAGCCTCTCTGCAGAGCAAGGCTGAAGAAGGGCTTTGCAGTCGCTGCCCACCTTGAGTTTTATCATATTTATTTCTGGGGGCTCTAATGGGCACATAACTGGACCTGAAAGTTGCTTGGATTTGAATTTTATTTTCTCACTGACGAGACTGCACCTCTCTCCATGCCATGATTTACCAGCTCCATTTCCCAGTGTGATTTTGTTCCTCTCCTTTGACTACTTATCAGAAGAATCACATCTCAGTCCATCCATTATCAGTTTGGGGCAGCGTGCAGGTCTGGGAAGGAGACCACGTCAGACATAACAGATGCCACCGCTTTCCCTTTCATATTTATTTTTATTACGTTGTGGTGCAAAAAAAAATGTTCGTTCTGATGCATTTGAAGCCATCCATCAGAGCTCCGATGGTATCTGCTTCTTCAATAGCTGGGGATTTATCTTCTCATCGGCAGCAGGGGTAAGAGTGCCGGTTTCTTTTCTCCAGGTCTGCCACAGATTAACGTTCACTTACAGTCGAACTTGACGGGCAGGCTGTATGGATGTAATGACTCCCTGGCCTGTTCGCCACCCAGCAATGTTTATTAAACAGCCATCTCCTCTTCCCAGTGTGAATCTTTGTTGGTCCAACATTGGTTTTGCTCAGTTCAAATCCATCTTGAGCCTCTCTCGTCTTCACTTCTGCTGTTTTCGGGTGCGACACAGGATGGTTTCCGTGACTGCCTGTCTCCATCTTAATCTCTTAGAAGGAATCTGCAATCTTGGCCATTAAAAGACAAATTCCTTGACTGGTTTTTACCTGAAAGAACAGGCTGCGGGCTGTCGGATTCTATTAGAGGACTTAGGAGGATTTACATTGAGATTACCTTCACTCTATATATTGACTTTGGGACACAGCATATGTACTTGGGGATTACAATTAGACCAAGCCTGGAAGGCTCCCCAAAGAACTCAGGGCTTCAGACAAAGAGAACACTTGTTTTTCTTTAACAAGGCACGAGGCTCAAAGGGCCACAGGGTCAGAGGTGGAACTTTCTGAATACTGTCATTTTCCCTAGCCTTCCCCACCTTTAGTCCAGACACACAGGTTAGAAGCCTAAGAGGGACCCTTGCATGACCTTATGTCCCAGGGGAAAAGTGGCAGCGGGTGAGGATGGTGAGCCGAGGATGGCATAGAGATTCACACCCCTCCAAAAGCCTGAACCCCACAGAGCGTGATTCCTGTCACATTGGTGTCAACGTCTGTAAGGTCTCTCCCTGTGCTGTGTCTTTCGGTGGCCTTCTGATGGATCTGAGCCACTCCAGGCATGCCAAGTGCCTCAGTCACCCGGACAACTGAGCAGTCCTAGGTCAAGGCATCACAGCTGTGGGTGCTGGTGGCGACAAGTCTCCTGGTTGAATGTGGCTGGGTTCTGCTGTGATTCCAGGCTCCGTGATCTCGCCCCACCCCGTCTTTCCTCCTTGCTGCGCACTGGTTATTCTGCCCAGGCATGGCCCGTTCTCCCAGAGCCCGCATGATCCTGTTTGTTGGTTTGTTCATTTCTCTCAAAGTCACCCTTTCTCTGGGCTGCTCTACATCAGGATTTGATTGTCCTCCACAGCCCCTTCCCTGGTGACATGGCTGCTTCTCAGCCCTTTGGTTTCTCTTTCCTCAAGGCTTGCCTGTGTTTGCTGCCTCATTCCTCTGGATCCCGTGCGTGGGAAGGTGGCCCTGTCACAGCACAGAAGCTGTGCTTACCCCGGGAGCATGTGGCTTCCTGATGTCAGAATCCCCGACTTTCTCACTCCCCATTTCTCTTCTTACACACTGAGCCGAGGAGCGTGCCATCCTAGCCTTTTCTCTGGCCATTCCTTCCCAGGTTCAGTGCTCTTGGGTTCCACTCATGTCTTTGGTCTTCGCCATTTGAAATTGCTCTTTGCCTGCTCCCTTCCTGACTGTGGTCTCCCTGGCTGGGTAGCCGTGGGAATAACTTGTCACGGCAACATCTTTAGGCTCGGGATTGCTCCCTCTGGTATGGCGATCCCTGTTTCCCTAATGTGCACTCCGGAACCCAGATGTCTGTGTTCAACAATGCCTTGTCACTTGGTGGCTTTGTGACCTTCAATAAGTGTTTTTACACATCTGAGCCTTGACTTTCTTCCCCCTGGGGTATTGGTTATTGCTACAGCATAGCTGGCTGCCGGCCAGATGGCTCCTTCAGTTGGCCTATAGGATGTGGCTCGCTCAAGTCTAATTGGCTATCCCCGGTCCATCTCCAGCTTCCATTGGCCCATCCGCAGAACAGATGCTGTGGGACGAAGTGTCAGGACGGATGCTGTGGGGTCAAGTGCCAGGTGCCTTGTCTTCTTCACTCATGGTTTCCCCAGGCAAGACGTTGGACTCCTAAGAGCTAAGCCATGTGTCTAAGGTCTCACAGCGCTACGTAGGGGCACAGCCAGATTCAACTCCGAGGACCTTCTCTTCTCATCCCATGCTTGTGCCTTCTACACACGAAAGGTGGTTTTCCTGATGGGAGTGGAGTACAGAGTAACAGCGTGTAAACCTTGAATGTGATCATCTGGCCTTCATGGGTAGATTCTTCATCCAAAACATCCCTACTGGGGGCACAGAGACACTTGTCCAGTAGGCAAAGACAGGATCATTCTGCTTCCCACATTCCAAGCCTGCAGTTCAGTGAAGTTAAGTGATAAATTGCACAAACAGTGAGGGACCAGTCAGTCACACAGAAGTTAGAAGCATCCCCAAAGAAAGCCCTGAGAAGGGAGGTGATTCAGAAGGAAGTATTTAAAGAACAAAGATGTAAACACAGCATATCATATAAATTTACGGGATGCTGTCATGCCGGTACTTAAAGGAAAAAGTATTGCTGGTGATGGCCTCTATTAGTGAGAAAGAAAGAAAACGGGGAATTAAGTCTCCGCTTAAATAACCTCAGAGGCGCACAAATTATAAAGTGAAAGCGAGGTGGAAAGAGTAATAAACCCAAAAGCAGAAATGAGTAAACAAGAACATAAAACTGAATTTGAAGGGCTGAGTCAGTACCTCTCACATCCAGCCATGAATCAGGATTACCCAGGATCCTTGTTTGACCCATCTGAGTCAGACTCGCTGAGACCCGGACCCCGGAATCTGTATTTCTGGCAAGTGCATTAGAGTCATGCAACCAGCAGCACCCCTGGGTGTGTTGGGAGCTGTTGTTTATACTCATCTTTCTCTGAGGAGACAAAACGGGGTCCTTGGCTAGCATCACTTTGGGTGATGCATCTCCTTTCTTCCCTCCATGGGTGAAGGCCCTGGGGCTCTAGTCTCTAGATGAAGGGAGAACACCAGCCCTGACTGTGCAGATTTGGAGCCTGGAGAGATGGGTAGCTTCCCCCTATATGCCTGATGGTTACCCATGAAGCAGTGGGCTTCTTGGCACTATACTTCCCAGATGGTGGGTTGGAAGAGAGGGTATGCTGGATAGGTTTTTGTCAGCTCAACACAAGCTAAGGTCTTTTGGGAAGAAAGAAGTTTTTCCATAGGATTGACTGGTAGTGCATTTCCTTGATTGATGGTTGATGTGGAGGTCCTAGCACATTGTGGGCAGTGCCACCCTTGGGAAGGTGGTCTTGGATGGTGTAACAAGACAGAGGAAGCCAGGGAGAGCAAACTTGCACGTATTCTTCCATGGCCTTTGCATCACCAACCCCTGCCTCCAGATTCCTGCCCTGTTTGAGTTTCTGTCCTTGCTTCCCTCTGTGATAGACAGTGGTGTGGAAAATGTAAGCTGTAACAAATCCTTTTCTCCCCAAGCTGCTTTTGTTCATGGTGTTTTTCACAGCAGTAGGACCTATAAGTAAGACAATGGGGTAGGCTGTTCCTCATAGAGAGACGGTAAGGCATCCTATAGACAGAAACAGAGGGGCAGACGGGAAGAAGTTCCAGTATCCTTTGAGTCTATTTCTTTTTGTTCCTAAGAGCCGGCTGCTTTGGAACCCCTTTGTTTCCTAGAGATGCTCACGTGTATGCACATCGTTTAGGCATTATACCCTCCTTGGCAGGGCTCCTGTTCCCTGTACCAGTAGAGCCTAGCAAGCACACGAGTTTTCCAGGTGCCTCTCTTTACAGGTCCAGGCTCCCAGTAGCCCCACCCACACAGCCATCCTCAAAGTGGAGTGGGAAGAGCACAGTAACACTAGTCTTGCCTCTATGCCTGGGTCACCATGACGCTTTCTGCGTCCTTGTGTGGTAAGCCTGTCATACGTCAGACTCAGCTTTCTTCCCTGCAGCACACCTTCCTCAGCTTTAAGGTCAGATCTGACCACGTGGCCTGATAGCCACAAGGATGGGTATAAAATGCGTGACTTTTGGAAAGTTGTAGAATAAATCATAAAAATAGAACCTACATTAATAACATTTTACATTTGCTGTCAAGGAGGCTGTGAGCAAGTGCTTATATAGCATAAAGCTGAATATTTAATCCAGACTGGGGACAGTGCTGGTTCTGGGCATTCAGAGACAAGTGGAACGTACTCGCCATTCCATGGAGGAGACACACCCATGAGTAAACAGAAACGGCAAATGTCAGGTCCAATGGACGAAGCAAGGAGGTGATGGAGACAGGGGTACAGGTCTAATTGGTGGAGCCTGCCTCGAAGCAGAAGCCACTTTTCCTGGGTCCAAGACAGGCTCATAGGCCAATCAGGTAGTGAGAATACATGGAAAGGTACACACAGGGTTCATCCAAGGAACTCAGTCATCAGGCTCACGAGAGACCAGGGGGCCTGTGCAAGGGCGGTGGAGAGGAAGGCTAGAGGACACAGGGAGAGGCTGGCCTTGGAGGGCCTCTGGGGACTGTCTGAAGCCCAGACTCCATCTTGCTGGTGAGAAAAGCAAGGAGGAAGCTTAAGATGGGAAATAGTCTTGGCAGATGTACAACATCTTGTGTTATTAATTATTTCTAGCTTTCTATTCTGGGCCCAGGGTAGGACTGCATTTCTTGATGTCCTTGTGTCTGGATGGAATCCCGTGGCCAGGAGACATGAGGGGTCATGACATATGTTACTTCTGGATCCAACTTCCGATTGCTTATGTAGGACCTGGTAGCGTTTCCTCTCTATGTCAAGATCATTGTTAATGTTCCAAATGGCATTCCACTGGCCTGGAACCTGGAGCTGGAGCAGGCAGGACCCTGCCCCCCCCCCAGCCCCTGCTGGACATACATTAGGAACATGCCATAAATCATTGTGTGGTAGGAGACACTGAGATTTGGGCTTACTTGGTACCGTAGCACATGGCAGCCTGTTCTTGCAGATATAGAAGACTTACTACTCATCCCCCACATGTGGAAAGGGGTGGGATGCTGGCAGGGGAGGCCTGGGTGCTGGGCCTGTTATGGGTGCAGAAGAAAGATGTGAACATCCGGGGACCTGGGGCTCCTTACACAGACGGCCCTTAGACTCCATTGGTATCTAGGTACTCACATGACCAAGATCCTTGGCTGTCCCCAGCTAACCTTACCTCATCCATGCTTTCCTCTGAAGAGGTAGGAAAATGCGAAGTGGGCCATCAAAGGTGAGAGCCCAGAGATACGACATGTTAAAGCAGCCTCGAGTTTTAAAGCAGACACATGAACTTTCAAAATGCAAATCCCCCTCCGGCTAAGTAAATAGAACCAGTCCAAGAAATGGCACACAGGAATCCCGAAAAGTAGGATCAAAGAAAAGGGCTCAGAGGAAACAAAAATACAATGGAAAGGCAGGAAATACAGAGAAAGAAACACAGAGTTAATGACAGGCCTGTCTTGACATCCACCCTGCTTGTAGTATTTAAAACATAGCCTCCCAGCCTTCACCCATCCCACCATGCAGGAAGTAGGAACTGCCTACTGGTTGTGCCAACATCATGTGTGGTCCCAGGACTCATGCCTCTGGGCCATTCTGAAGCCAGCTCTGCCTCCTTGGTGCTTCCGGTCCAGAAAAGGACGCAGACAAGAGAGCGGTACCTAAGCCCACCAGGCTAGATCGCTGTACCACTTTCACCTCGGAGCCACCTGACTGCGCACACAGCAGCCTGCAGACGCTGAACATATGCAATAAAGATGATTACATTTCCAGAGACCTGGGATGGGCCACAGGACATCATAGAAAGCAGATCTCCTGTTCAATAATCATCGGAGAGGCATGCATTATTTAAAGTCTACAAGGAGGCAATTTGTAACATTCTCAGTCACAGCAGAAAGGAAAAGGAAATGACTGTTTCCTACACCTGAGCCCAAACATTGCCTCCTGAGTTCCTGCTGGGGAGACTAAAAGGCCTGTGGTAGCTTACATGATTCCCAGAGCAGAGAGAGGACAGGAAAGGGAGGGAGGAGAGGGGTGAGGGGGCTCCCCTCGGGACTGTCCTCTGGCTTGGTACATCTGGGCCATCTCTTTTGTCTAGAGCCTGATTCCCCTCCCCTTCCCTCCCTGCATGCTATAACATGCATGTTGGTGGTTCTTTCCATGCCACATAGGATTTAGAAGACATTGCAGGCATCTAGACCTGCCACACGTATGCTTATGTTTTGCTTTTAGATAAGGAAGTGTGGGTTTGAATCATAAACATTTGGACTCAAGTTTGGATCGGTGGCCTTGGCAAGTTACCTCATCTAGCTGAGTTTCAAGGTTATATACATGTATATGTATCCTAGAGACACATATGCAGGTGGATGGATTCATATATGAATATACACTTATAAAATACACATAGGTACATTTACAGATATATCCATGTGTCTGTGCATATGTGTACGTGGTCATGTATTCACACACACATGCACACACACATATGAACATGGCCTGGCACAGCCACTGATATCTTGGGGAGCCATGGTATCCTTTCTGTGGATAAGCTCCCCCTCCCCCGTCGCCTTGGCTTAAGGTAGCCACTGAGGCTCTGTGTGATCTGAGGAATGGTTTCTGGTAGGGATCTAGACAACCACCCCAACCAATCTTTTCATGTTTTTTTTTGTTTTGTTTTGTTTTTTTTGGTTTTTCGAGACAGGGTTTCTCTGTGGCTTTGGAGCCTGTCCTGGAACTAGCTCTGTAGACCAGGCTGGTCTCGAACTCACAGAGATCCGCCTGCCTCTGCCTCCCGAGTGCTGGGATTAAAGGCGTGCGCCACCATCGCCCGGCCCTTTTCATGGTTTTTAAATACCAGTATCAGTACTAAACCACTTCCAACTGCCGCTGAACCTGATGCTAAGTAAAAAAAAAAAAAAAAAGTGAAATCAGGCAGCTGACCACAGGTGTCACTCTAGGCCAGTGAAAAGGTCGCTTGCTCTTTAAAGTGACCCTAGGGTCACTGTCACTGTGGTTCTAGGCCTGACAGAGGTCAGCTCCACAAGGCTAGCATCTCTGAACACTGTCTCTCTTTGGTTTTTGGAAAATGTTTAAACTTCTCTTTTTTTTTTTTTTTTTTTTACAAAGAACGTGAACCTGCCTGTTTGAAACAAAATCCTCCATTTCTGCCCTTTTACTATCAAGATGACTGGGGACTAGCTTTGTGTCAGGGGAGAGGCACAGGGTCCCAAGCCTGCTGTGCAGTGGGCTCTCTCCTAGGGCATCTGTTACAGTGCTAATTCACAGACCATGCTGTCTGTGCCCTGCGTGGGAGTTCAGAGAGAGTGTGTGAAGGCCAGTGGCAGCTGTCATCTGGCCATAGAGCCAACGCTTCTGGTAGAATTATCAGATGCCTCGGCTGCGCAGTGGGGCGATGCTCCTGTGTGTGCGCATGTCTTCGGATGGCCTCCCAGCATGGACAGCTGCCTGACCCATGCCCACTTCCTTTCTCTGTAGATAGGACCCTACTCTTCACTACTTGACTCCAGCAGCCTCCTACACCCTCCTGCTCTTACCCTCATCTTTGATTGATTGGCTGCCCGGGTCCCGTGCACCTAGCTGTGTGATCAGCTTTAATCGTCGACACACACAAAGTGTAGCCCTGTGATGCCTCAGGATGAGACTGCTTGGAAGGAGAGAATCTGAACGGTTGGTTGCGGGGGTACAGGTGAATCTAAATTTTTGACCTTATAACTCTTTTTTTGTCAGGCACCATGAGTGACAGAGGACACGAGTCTCAATGGGGCCTCTGCCAGCTCTGGGAAGGGGAGTCAGGCCTGGGAGCAGGGGGCAGTCAGTACTAAGTCAGGTGAGATATCAGTCTGCCTCGTGTGTGTTCATAGGTGTCTTCTCAGGTAAAGCATAGTGTTAGGCTCTTAAATAGAAAATCCCCGATCTAAAACACGTTGCGCATGGACATGATGGCAAGTAGGATTTTACAGCTGACCTCACGCTGCTGGGTCAGAGCCAGAGCGGAGGTACCCACTGCTATGGTGGTGCATACCTATAGCCCTAATGCATTCTGGGGGCTTAGGCAGGAAGATGGGAAGTTCAAGGCCAGTCTGGGCTACCTAAGTGAGAGCCTGTTCTAAGAAACAAAACAATGAACAACAAATAACAACACACTAAAAAGACGACAGGAAACAACCCTTGGGCCATGTGAGTTAGTGGATGTGGAACTCCTGGGTCCCAGCCCGAAGATGTTTCAACGTCTACAAATATTCTAAAACCCAACAACAACACCCATTCCCCCAAATAAAACAAAAACAAAATATGCTTGGTGGTGGTGGCGCACACCTTTAATCCCAGCACTCAGGAGGCAGAGGCAGGTGGATCTCTGTGAGTTCGAGGCCAGCCTGGTTTACAAGAGTTAGTTTCAGGACAGGCCCCAAAGTTACAGAGAAACCCTGTCTTGAAAAACCAAACCAAACCAAATCAAAAACAAAAACAAACTATGAAACCCTGAGGCCTGAAACACCTCTGAGTGCAAGCATTTGGACAAGGAAGAGTCAACAAACAGCATCAGTTCTTCATGGCGGTCTCCAGCATCTGAGTGATGTGAGGAGATGATGAACCTGTGCCCGTGGTCCAGCTGCTGCTGAACCTCTGATGCCTCCTAACCAAGGCAACCTTCAGGGCCGAGAAGCAGCAAAAAAGGGGATTCGGTGACACTGGAAATCAGGAATTTCCAGGAGCTGGTAACTGGTGAGATGGGTCGGTGATGGACAGAAAGGAGTCAGTGTTTGTATAGCAGTGTAGAGATGTTCTAACTTCCTTTCTGTTGCTTTGACAAATCACATGGACCAAAAGCAATTTAGGACAGGAAAGGGTTTATTTGGCCTTCACTTCCAGGTCACAGTTCATCACTGAGGGAAGTCAAGGTAGGAACTCAAGGAGAAACTGAAGGAACCATGGAAGCATGCTGCTTACTCACCCACCCACTGCTCAGGCTCAGCTAGTTCTCTTAGAACAGACCTGCGTTCCGAGGGCTGGCAATGCCCACTTTGGGCTGGGCTTTCCTACACCAATCATCAGCTGTGACCTGGGTAGAGGCCAGTCTGATCTGGGAAATTCCACAATTCAGGTTTTCTCTTCTCAGGTGATCAGATGACTGGAGGTTGTGTCAAGTTGACAGTAAAAACCAGCCAGCACAGCTGGGGAGGAGACTGGGGAGGGAGAGGGAGCTGGTGTAGTCAACCAGGCGGCACACTGATGCAGAAAGGCCACGTTACCACCAAGACAATGCAATGTAGACTCGGAGGAACTCTCACTCATCCCACCTAAGTAAAGCGTATTTATTCATTGCTTAATTGATCATCTCTGTGCCAGGCATTGACACAGGCTCAAGCCTGCTCCCGAGGAGGGGCTCCTTTTGCCATTCTTACTTTGGATATCTTCTTTACTGTTATCTGCTTCCTTCCTTCAGAATTTCCCTTGATGTCAATCATCAGTTGTCAATCACAGACAACAGAGCCTGTGACTGAAATGACATTTCCACTAAGGCCAGGGAATGCTAACTGACAGCTTGTGGTGGGTACCTTTATGCCAGCTCAGGGTCTCCCTGTCATGGGGGCACAGTTGGGGGAGATGGAAATTCTTGTCGTTTTGCTCATCTTTTCCTCCTGTCTAGCACGTGGCAGATCCTGTGGTTGCAGCTGTAACACAGCGCTGATCTTGGCCTGGGTGAGGGGGAAGTCACACCCTGCAAGGACAACCCTCTGAAGCCGCTGGTGCTGTCATTGACTGAGGCTCTCAGTGGTAACCATCAGCATGTGGGAAGGTGGAGGCCACACCCACCAGCTGTGTGGTACCTGCATGCCACTTCACTTCTCTGTCTCATTTCCTTATCTGCAAAAGTGGATGGGCGAACTGTTATCTGCTTTGTAAAGACAGCATGGGAATTCCTACAGGAAGCCGGCTGCAAAATGCTTGGTACAGCCGGGCGATGGTGGCGCACGCCTTTAATCCCAGCACTCGGGAGGCAGAGGTAGGCGGATCTCTGTGAGTTCGAGACCAGCCTGGTCTACAGAGCTAGTTCCAGGACAGGCTCCAAAGCCACAGAGAAACCCTATCTCGAAAAACCAAAAAAAAAAAAAAAAAATGCTTGGTACATCATAGTTTCTTTCTCCTGTCAATCATTCTATAGTCCTTGATTAGCAAGGGCTTCCCATTCCAGTGATGCTCATAGGAGTTCATGTATCCTTCTGAAAGTTTCTGTGGCAATGCATGGCTTTGTGTATTTTTGTATAAGCATAATACATCTTTCTAAGACTTTAGATTCATTTTCTATAAAAGAAGAACAGATTGCATGGTATGTTTTTTTAAATAAATGCCTGATGTAGTTTTACTCTCAATATTTCGCATTCCTTTTGTGAAGACCATAGCTTCAGAGAAAGTCTCAACACTACCCACGATCCGTGAGAGTCAGCACACTTCCCCAGACCTCCCCATATTTGTTTATACAGACTTTGGGTGGTCAAAGCCCCCACAACTGCCTTGTGGTCTCTTCACTGTTGTGTACAGTGCCAACATCTACAAGTGGTGTGTGTGTGCGTGCATGCATGCACACATGTGTGTATGTGTGTGTGTTATCCACGCCTTTATTATTATTGTCGGGGGATTCATGTTTGTAGATACAGAGATTAGAGGCAACCTTTCCCATTGTTACTCAGTGCCATCCATATTATTATTATTATTATTATTATTTTGAGATGAGATCTCTCACTGGGCTGTGGGAGTGGGCTGACTAGTCAGAAAACCCTAGAGATCGTCTTGTCTCCACCTCTCCGGTGCCAAGATTATAAGCATGTTCCATGACGCCCAGCTTTTTACATGGATGATTGGGTTGAACTC
Source organism: Microtus pennsylvanicus (assembly GCF_037038515.1). Classification (NCBI taxonomy): domain Eukaryota; kingdom Metazoa; phylum Chordata; class Mammalia; order Rodentia; family Cricetidae; genus Microtus; species Microtus pennsylvanicus. The sequence continues at coordinate 39,238,526 of NC_134589.1, forward strand.
CGGTCCTCTTGCTTATATGACAGGCATTTTACCAACTGCGCTCTCTCTAGCCACCATATATCTTTATACACACACACACACACACACACATCTCGATAGGTTCTCAGAGCCTTGTAATAGTCTACCACATTACTGTTCGGTTAGTGAGGAAAACACACACCCCTTTTAGTGTTCCAACCTTTGCTTGTGATTCTTTCTGTGTAAGACAAAGTCTCCGGATAGGACACTTCCCGTGTCAGTTCCTGTGTCCTTTCAGAGCACCTAGAGGGACCAGAGCATCATATAAAGAGGCTCACTCTCATTTTGAGTTCTCTGCTGAAGATCAGAATTCGATTTCAGGACTTCGTCATTTCTTCCTCTCTAGGCTATGTGGGTGGACTTTTCCTATTTCAAAAGCATGAGCAGCAGTCTCAATGGGTTGCTTCTGCACCACGTGGGGGAGAAGAATGACCATGTTTTACTAATAGAACAGTTAAAGTGCGTGTCAGTCACAGATGATTGAGATAACACCAGTGTTTGTGCTCACCGTGTGCACTATAGATGCACAGTCTCACCATCTCCTGCTAAGAATAATCGTCACCCAAGCATAGCAGAAGGGAAAGTTAAAAAAGCAAAGATGAAGTGACTTATCCAAGTTATCAGGAAGTAACTGATGGTCCTACTCCAGAGCCCAGGTCCAGGCTAAACCCCTCATATTTTGGGTATTCTGGACAATTCATGTGACGGCGCCTCAGCTTCTTGCTTGTGAAGTGTTAGTGATAACTCTAGTGAAGGATGGAGATGGGACATGAGCCAGATGGCTTCTGTAACAATCACAGGTGACATGAGGTATGTCCCCAGGATCAGTTAAGGACCCCCTTTCTCCTGCCCTCCCAGTGTTCAGTTCTCAGCCCTCAACAAAGCTTGATCTCAGAAAGTTTTCTATTGAAATGTTGGTGTTCCATATTTAGATTGTTATTTTGACTACTGAGTTTATGTTTCCTGGGAATACCTGCTCCTCCCCCTTGAGGCAGAGGTGCTGGCGAGAGGCCAGAGGCGCTTGTCTTAGTTCAGTTGGTGAATAAAACAGTAGGCAGGACACTTTGTAAGGGAACCCAGGAACCAGAAAATACCCAACAAGACCACTCAGGCAGACAGAAGAAACACTGCTTGCTCAAGCAGGACAGCGTTGCAGAATATTCCTGTACACGCTGTGAAATGTATTGCTGCAATTGGTATAATAAAAAGCCGAGTGGCCAATAACTAGGCAGAAGGTATAGGTGGGACTTCCAGGCAGAGAAAGGAAGAGGAGGGAATTCTAGGTGTGGGAAGGTTTCCAGCCAGATACAGAGGAAGCAGAACATGCAGGAGAGGTAAAAGCCACGAGCCATGTAGATTAATAGAAAAGGGCTAATTTAAGTTATAAGACCTAGTGAGAAACAAGCCTAAGCTAAGGCCGAGCTTTCATAATTAATATGTCTCTGTGTCATGATTTGGGAGCTGGTGATCCAAAAAAAAAAAAAAAAAGTCTGCTATAGGACGAGAGAGAGCGCGAGAGAGTGAGCGCCAGCCACTCCTCCTGCCTGTTTTCTGAGCTCCTCACAGGACATCTATCTTGTTCCTATCTAGCTCCAGAGAGTATCTGTCCCCCAGTGCCACTGTGAATTGTTCCTGAAGCTGTGATGGGAGAGAAAGGTCAGAACTTCTAAAATGTCCCCTTGTGTGCTGTGTCTGATTTGCTGGGCTACCTCCTGTTCAGAACAAAGCCAGGGCCACTTCCCACTGTACCCCAGAGTTCAGAACAGCACGCTGCCCCCACAGTTTCTCCCAGTTTCAGTTTCCTCTGTCTGATTCTGTTGGCTCCTAAGGAGTTAAAAAGTTAAACAGTCTCAGGAGTTTGGCATTTGGATGGGGAACGAGACCTGAAAAGTCACCTACGATTTTCCAACCCCGTAGTTTTTGACCTCTTACAGATCTCACTGCACAGGACCTCAGTCCTTCAGAAGTTTGTGCACACACACGTGTCTTGACCCTTGGTGTCTGTTTCTGTAAAGGAGGGAGAATTAAGACATATATCACTTGTGCTTGTTCCTAGAGTCACCAAGACATTGCAGGCAAGCACTGGATGTCACATGTCCCCATAGAGTCTTCCTCAGTATGCTGTGTTGGTGGCGGCAGTGAGGATGAAGACAAAGTCAAAGGTGTTCACACTGGTGGATGCTCTACGGCCACCACATAGCTGACACTAGGTAATTTTTCTGTTGTGTATATGTGAGTGAGCATGCTTGCTTAGGTGCATGTACGTGTGTGTGTGTGTGTATGTGTGTGTATGTGTGTGTGTGTGTATGTGTGTGTGTGTGTGTGTACGTGTGTGTGTGTGTGTGTATGTGTGTGTATGTGTGTGTATGTGTGTGTGTGTATGTGTGTGTGTGTGTGTGTGTACACACGTGGTGTATATGTGTGGAGGTAGGAGGTCAGTCTTGGATGTCATGCCTCAGGACCTGTCTACCTTATATTTTGGTGTAGAGAGTTAATTGGCCTGGAACTTACCAGTTAGGTTGATTAGGTGATATCAACAGACCAGTGAGCCCCAAAGATCCTCCTGTCTCTGCCTCTCTGTTGCAGGGATCACAAGCACGTGAATTACAAGCATACCCTTGATTTTTTTTGAAACCTGTGCTCTGGGGATTGGACTCTGTGCCCATGCTGGCATAGGTAGCACTGTACTGACCGAGCCATCTCCCCAGGCCTTCCCCTAGCCCTCAAGTTACCCTGTGCAGGTTCCCACTGGTTGAACTCTATGGCTATGACCTTTCATGGTAGTGGCTTGTGTGGAGGACAAGGGAGCTGTTTGTTACAAGAGTGTTCATGGGAGCTTGGATTGGACTCCGCTTTCCCACAGAGCAGTTGAAGCAGGGCTGGTGTAGTGTTTGAGGCCCACTCAGACCTTCAGGGTCTCACCAAAGCAATAGCGCTTGGGTTCATGAAAGCCGCTGTCCTTTTAACCAACAGCAGAGACTCCAAGCTTAGTGGCTCCCTTCTAGAAACCACAGCATAGCTTATCTGCAAGTCATCTCCCGTTCTTTGGTTCCAGAGTGGCATTAGAGATGGGAGTCTTGGGAAGGAGCTGCCACCAAAGAATGGGGTTCAAACCTGGAGGGGACCCCGTGGCATCTGACAGGGGAGGCAGATCAATCACGTCATCTCTGTAAGGCTAAGCTACAATTGCCCTTCACTCTGGATCACAAAGCAACAAGACAATTTCAAAACGCATGTGTTAAATCTCAAGGTTATTATATAATTAAAAAGTTTAATACCTCGAACAATAAAAAGCCTATATTTAAGTAGCTTTCCCCCTATAAAGTGTGGAGGGTGAAGTTCATGAGAGGAGAGAGGAAGGGGGCAAAGATGGAGATAGAAACAGAGAGAGCGTTCAAATATCATTTAATGCCTAAATGTCACGGGCTTAAAAAATTCAGCAGAATTCTCATGCATTCTTTCCCACAGGGGGCTACCCTTTAAACAATGACCTTTGGAGAAAAAGAAAACCAAGCAAACAAACAGCTTCGATGCTGGTGACATATGTCCTTTATCGGTGTGGACATATCACTGCTCCTAGCAGCGATGAATCTAATATCAGTCCAAATGGCCAGCATTTTGGACAATGGCTCTTGTGTATCTCTCCAGGCTCTTGAGGACCACATCTGTGCGGGGGTGATTGATTCAGCTCTGGGTTCTTCCATGATGAGATAGTTTCGATAATTGCCATTTCCTGTGGCTGTAAAACATTCCAGTTTGACCTTCTAGCTGCCATAAATGATTTCTAGACCCTGGAGGGAGGCAGGGGTGGTGTGCAGAGCAATCTAAAGGAACACGGATCAACTGAAGCTCAGGTGCTCACTTCCTAAAGATCACAAGGCGGGGTTCAGAAGTTGGCACCACCTGGAAGAAAGGGCACGGGACCTGAAGACTGAAGACATGAAGTCATGCCCTGGGGGCCATAATAAACTCTCAGAGGGAGCCATGGGGCCAGAGAAAGAGTGTTTTCAGGTGATAGCAAACAAAACAGGTGCTTTTGTAGGTTTTTTGGAAGGAGCCAACGGTTCTTCTGAGAATCCCAAGGAGGAAGTTACCTTTGTGACTTCCACCAACTGCACCAGGGCAAACTGAAAAATTCCTGCTATTACGTTTAAGCACATAGGCATGTGGAAATGACCTTCCCAGCCTAGTGTAGTGTAGGGTCAGGGTAGCTGGGATTGTTTTGATGGCATTTCCATGTGTGCAGTCTTGCCAAAGACAGTGGATCACCAATTGCTGAGGGGGAGAAACCAGAAATTTACTATCAGAATGCTGCTGTGTCTTGGGTGGTTGCAAAGATCCCTTTTCCAGTCCTTTGTCTGTCTTTGAAGACTCAGGGGTAACAGCCCAGTCAGGCACTAAAGAAAAAGTGGCCTGCAAGCCAGGGTTTGTTCCTGACTGCCCCTGGTGCTTTCCTTTGACCCTGTCTCGACTATATTGTAATAACTCTTACTGAGGTGCCCAGTGACCACTGCCAAACCCAAGAGGCCAGTCCTCTATTCTGATATACTCATTGGTGCTAGACGACATGACCATTCCTTTCTTCCTTTCTTACTCCTGAACTCCTTCCTTCCCACGGCTGCTAGAACACCTGCAGTTTTGTGTGTATAGGTGTCTGTGCATGCTAGAGCTGTTTGTGCAATGAGCGTGAACCAGGGAGCCTTTTAAAGGAGCTGTGCTGTTTTTGCCACTACCACTAAGTCAGGAGCCTTCTGTTAAAGGAATTGTGCCTCTGCTTCATTCTAGCAAACATTCCCACCCATGAAGCCGTGCTTAACTCTGGTTTGTGTGTGTGTATGTGTGCGTACGTGTCTAGAATTTCTTCCCAAGATCTCTCAGGTTTTATGTAGATGTAGCAGATCCAGATTGGCATCCAATTTTGTGAGATGAGACTGTTCATTCATTTCCCAGCTGCCTTGACATGAATAATAACACAGAAACTACTAGGCAGTGGTGGCGCACACCTTTAATCCCAGCACTCAGGAGGCAGAGGTAGGCGAATCTCTGAGTTTGAGGCCAACCTGGTCTACAAGAGCTAGTTCCAGGACAGGCTCCAAAGCTACAGAGAAACCCTGTCTTGGAAAACAAAAAACAGAAACCAAAACCAAAAAACCCCACAGAAACTATATTAATTACAATACAGTTTGGCCTTAGCTCAGGCTTCTTATTAACTAACTCTTACATCTTAAATTAACCCATACCTATTATTTTGTATTTTACCACAAGGTACGTGGTTTACCGGTAAGGTCCTGGGGCATCTGTTTCCTTCTGCAGCTATATGGCTTCTCCATGACTCTGCCTACTTTCTCTCGATATCTCTGTTTGGATTTCCAGCTTGGCTTTACTCTATTAAGCCACTGGCCAAAATAGCTTCTTTAATAACTAATGGTAATAAAACATATTCATAGCATACAGAGGGGAATCTCATCTCAGCAACTCAATTGTTTTTGATGCTCAGATACAAAATCCTTGGCATTGTTCTAGACTCCTCCGTCCTCTGGTTCTAGCATGCAATACATCTGTAAGTCTTTCAGCTCTAAGTTCAGGACACACCTGATGCTGATAACACTGTCTGCCCTGCTTTGGCTCAGAGCATCATTCATTCTCTGTTATTGTTCTTCCGTCTTTGACCTGAAAGCAGCCAAGAGACTTTCACCAAAAGAGTTTAGCTCTAGAGTTTTTGCTGAGAGCTCCCTCTGCTACAGACACACTGCCTCCCCTTCTTTTTCCACGTGTGCTTCTGCATCATGGAGGGCCTTTGCACAGACTCACTTCTCTGCATGGAGAACCCTTCCTCTGGATGACGGAATGACCGTCTTCCTCTTTCAACATTGCTTCAATATCACTTCCTAATGAGCCTTCTCTGGTCACCATTTTCAAATGGCAGTTCATTTTCTGACCTTACGTTCATCTTGTCTCTCTGTGCTGCCAAGGGAGTGGGTCCTCTCTGTTTTGCTCATTTGTTGTAGCTCAGTACCCAGAACAATACCTTGCACACAGGGATGCTCAACCCACCGTAACTGAAGGAATAATGAGATACTAGGACCAGGTCTGTGGGTGGGAGCACTAATGTAGCTCAAAGATATTCATGGTTCTCAGGAGAAAACAAAGACCACAGCAGTCAGCAGGGGATGCTGTGGGGGTTTCTAGATGGCTACCTTGTTACGCTGGAACTCGTGCATTTGAACCAACTATTTCCACTGCTGTCACCCCACACCAGACTCCTTGCTCCATGCTTTGGATATACAAAGCTGACAGGAGTCAAATGATCATGGGAACAAATTGAAAAGTAGACTCAGAAAAGGGCAGAGAGAGTCAGGGCTTTAGGGGAAGCTTCTACTGGTAAGTGATGCTTGAGCTAAGAGGGATGCAGGATGGACTCTTGCCTTGGTTATGGATAAATGTCATCATAGTGATGCTGGAAAAATCTCCAGAGGGCTGATCTTCACTGGGCTTTGAAGCCACGTGGCTCCGTATGTCACATGACTTTACCTAAATAACCCTCCCTTCTGTTTCCAGTTTTCTCATCCGGAATATGAGAAATTTGGGTCCCAGACTCTGATGGTTAAGCTCTGGATTAAACACTGGACCTCTGGCTATTTTTCTCTCCTTCCTGGGGATGTGACAATCTCCCTGTCGTCTCAGTTCCCTAAGGTATTTCCTTGGCACCTTGTCATATTTTGTCTTGTGTCTGTGTTTTTTCACTAAGATTCCTGAAGCAGACAGTGTCTTTATATAAAAATCTCACTTAGCTTCTACTGGAGGGCCTTGGACACAATGCGCTCAGTAAGCATTTGCTGCATTGGTGGCGTGTTGTGGCCCAGGATGAAGTGGACGCTGGATTCTGGACAGAGTGTGTCTGTGGGTTTGTCCTGCTTGTCCTCTGTCGTACAACTCCAACATCCCTGTCCGCTAGTGGGAACAAGGAGACCACACTGGGTTCTGTGTAGAGGAAAGAGAGTGGACACGGAAGCCAGGTAGGTCACTTTGGCCATTGTCAGCTAGGCCGTCTTTGCCCCACTAGCAATCTAATTTTGGCCTTCAGTTCCTTTCTGAAAGTAGACGTCACCCTAGCTCATCAGGGCAGCAGAAAAGTCTAGGTGGAGTGATTCACACCAGGCTCACGCTGCAAACCCAGTTATATCCTGGACACATCCTGGTGGGGAAAATAAGGTCCAGAGATGGCACTAGAGGTTTCTTGCTTTATCCAAAAGAGAGTTTAAGGGCATGGGCAACCTTAGCATCAGCTTTCCTGTTGTGACAGCAGGCTCAGCATCTTCCTCTCTCTGTCTTGCATTTATTCCATCCTCACGATCATCTTTATCTACAGAAACGAAACAGAAACTGCCATGTTTAAGGCCACAAGGACTCAAGACCACAGATACAAGCATGCTCTGAGTCACCACATTTCCTGCCGCTAGGACACCTGCCCTCGGTGTGTGGGGCCAGATTGAGGCACTCCATTGGTGCATCATGGGCCTGGTGCTCTCTCTGGGCAGCCCCCAGGGCAGATTTTAAGCCAGGAAACTACATGCCCAGACCAAGGGCGGCCAGTGAGCCCAACTGCACGGTAGTCCCTGGGAATGAGCGCGAACCAGGAAGGGATTCTCCAAGGGAATGTAGCCCTTATGGATCAGTTGGAGATATTAGGTTTCAAAGCATAACTCGGATCAGTAGCTTTTGGATCTAATATCTGTCCTGTCAGTGACCAGCTGCGTGACTTTGACAAACCAATTGCCTCCTTCGTGTGGGTTTCTTCCTCTGTCAGGGGGGGTCAGAGCAGTTATCTGCAGAGCTGTCGATTAAACAGCCTCCACACCAGCCCATTACAGCCACTGCTGTATCAGCTGTTATTTCTGACCCGGCTGCTCACTGTGGGAGATTCTACCATGCCACTTCAGAGACGAGACGGCTTCAGCTCAGGACAATGGAGCTGTCGTCTTCACGGGTGGAGGAAGGCACAGGGGTCATATTCTCCCAGATCTTACATGCCCTCCAGCCACTGATGGACCTACTGGAAGCTTACAGAGCGGGCCTGCACGGGACTCGCCATACCCACCGTGGCCTGCAGCCAGCACCCTATGCTGACCACTAGAGGTGAGGCCAAGCTTCACCCATAGAGGGCTTTTTTTCTCAAGCTACTGATGGCTTTGTTCCCTGTGGCTTGGTCCTCCTCAACCACGCCTTCTGTGAAGTCCCCTGACACCCTAGCCCCACCAGTGGAGGGAGGTGGGGAGATATCCTTGAATGTCCCACCAGGAGTGACTTTTACTTCTTTCCTTCTGAGTAGTTTGCTCCTCCTCTCTTGTAGACCCTCCCACTTGGGACTTCTTAGGCGTCAATTTCTCCTAGTCTGTGTACTGCAAAACAGAAGGAACAGGGTGGGTGAGTAACTTTTTCTGGGCTACACAGCAAGATGGTTTCTGTGGGCAGTCAGCGCCTCGGTGGCTACCTGCAGCAGTGGGTGGTCCAAGGAAGGATAAAGACCCAAGCCCATAGGGGTTCCACGCACCTTTGCTTCATGAAGAGGGGGTGAAGAAGTATCTATTTTTGCTCACTAGTTGGTGGGTCCACTCATCACAGGGGAATTCCATCCTCAGTCAGTTCTGGTCACTGCTTCCCTGTGAGCACTTTGTCTAGGGTGCTGGTATCAATATAATGTCCATTCCCTCTCAGTTCCCATGACCCTGTGCAGTTGACGGAGCTTGCTTCCTCAGGTTAACAATGCAGACGCTCAGAAGGATCTAGAGACCAGGGCCACAGCTATGGTTGAGTGTCTAGATTCTACATTTAGTGCTTTGACCATCACTGCTAAAATGGGCGGGGTGGCTATGCTTTCTACAATGCTCTGAGGAACAGCTTTGCAGGAGAAGGTCTCAAGTACCATGGGGACAGGCATTGAGTACCAAGTCTGTTCTAGGCTTGGCTCTAGCTCCTCCAGTCCTCTCAGCACCCTGTCCAGTGTCCTGTATGGCCAAGAAAGCCACTGCCCAGAAAGGGGACTGGTTCAAGGTCAAATGCTCTTGGTGGAAGTGGAGACTGGTAGCCCTGGTTCCTAAGCATTGGTCTCTCCATCTGTGGCAGAGAGGGTGGTTGGGATGGGTTTGCATCTCTGCTCTATTGTGAGCTGGTCTTAGGCAGTGCAGGGTCTAAATGAGCTTCTTTCTTCTCCTTCTAGGCTTTAGACCATGGGAGAAAGACCTTGAGTGGAAGCCAATGGGACATCCTGGTGCAGTGGGCACTTTGTTAGGGCCTGGGCTGCTTGCCCTTCTCTCCTTCCTTGACCTTACTCTCTTGGCTCTTGAGCCACGCATGGCTCTCTTTTCTTACTGGCTCCATCTGCCCTAGCTCACCATCTGTAGGTTTCCACCTCGGAAAGGCCCTTCTGTCAAAACGCTTATCAGCTTCCTGTGGTTAGTCTGGGCAGTTTTGTTGAGCACATCTGAGTCACTGTCCCCTCCTTGGATCCCACGGACTTGGTGCTTGGATTTTTTGTGGTCCCCTTCCTCTACCCCAGTGAGTGGCTGCTGTTCCACTCTGACTACCTAACCCCTTTGGCGACTTGCTCTGAGCCTCTTACAGGGAGGCATTCACTCCAACCCCCTCTGCATTTGCAGAGAGCCAGATGCCTTCCTGAGGACTTCCAGACACAGCCTTACTTAACTCTGGTCAGAATTAGTTAGTTCCATTTCTCTGAAGGGTTCAGAGAGGTCAGGGACCTGGCAAAGTTTCATCTCGTTCATTTCTATACCAGGGTTCAGGCTTCAGGAACTCTCAGGGGGGAGACAGTGACAGAAACCAACCATGGCAGGCTGGGTAACAAGGGCTAAGGTGGATGCAAGCAAGGAGGGGACCTTGGGTGCTTGGAGGAGGGTTCTGAAGAAGACTAGGACCCCGCTCTCCCCCAAGGCCACTGGAACTACATTGTGTGTGAAGTTGAGCAAATTCTGGTGAAGACAGAATCTTGCAGGCTTTGGAAGCTTTGGAGCCCTTAAGTTTATGAGGTTCTATTGTCTATTTTAGGGTCTTAAGGGTAGCTCCTGTTCCTGCTGGTGCCACAGCTCTGGGTCAGAGCTGTGAGGACTGCTGTGGTTGGAACCTGACCTTTTCCTGTGAGTGTTTGTATTGGGCGAGGTGAGCCCTGGCTGTTGGAAAGAGGTCACAGGATTTGGCTTTTGCAGGTTGTGCTTGGCTTTAGGGTCTGGCCTTCTACTCTGCCTCTGGGTCCACTGTGATGTCAACATCCTCACCCCACAGGCTCCCACTGCTGCGAGCTACCCCGCCCTGCCTTCCCTGCCACCATGGGCTGCAACCCTTGGAACCATTGGCTGGAATTACTCTTTTTCCCTTACGTTCTTTTTGTCCATTTTATGGCCACAGGGAGGCAAAGCCCCTGTCTCATTTCACTTTTGGGAGCACCCTTCCTTCTGATACCCATTTTAGGAGTGTTGGGGGCAGGACTGGAATGAGGCTGGGGAGGAGAGAGTCATGAGGCCTACCCAGAATCAGTCTACTGGTGCATAGTCATCAGGGTTTTGCCCCTTCCTCAAAGGAGAGCTAGCTCCAACCAGGGCCTCTAGAGATTCATTTGCTTTTTTTTTTCAGGTAAACCAGCCCCACCCTTTTGGAATATTTCCCTGTTGGAAGTTTGTTAATGCGTTCCCTAGGTACCAATCAAGGAGGTGCAGATGGAAGAGCTTTGTTAAGTTGCTAGAGGGAATTCATGTACATTCCATTTGCGGCCAACACAGGGGATTAGAGAGACATTCTCTGGAAATTTTGAGGTTTCTTTGATGAACTCAGTAATCTAGTTGTTCAAAGTTAGGATTTGGTTTTCTTGTTAAAAGGAGCAAGTTTTCTCGGGGTGTAGTTCTGTCTTGATGGTGAAACTTTTGCCTTAACTTTACCTTTTAAGTGAATTGAAACAAGATCTCAAAAAACAAGAGATGCTGTATTTTGTCCAGACCATGGCATCTTGTTGACGTTTATTAGATCTGATTATTTTAAGAAATGTCAGTTTTTATCAAAACAGCTAAGTTTTTTTTTCCTTGAAACTATACAACTGTCTCTGTTTGCCTTCAAAATCTCTAAGCATTTTGGTGCTGTTTTCCAGGAACTCATGAGCAGATCTAATCAAGTGTTTAAAATCTTTTGACACTTTTGACAACTCCCTAACATCAATGTCTAAATTAAGTCTTAAAAAAAAAAGACCCAAAACCTCAAATTAACTTTGAGAGTTTCCAGAAATGTTCCTGAAATATCTCAAAAGAACTTATTTTCTTGCTTTATCAAAAGAGAGATGTTTAAGCCAATAGGGCTTCTTCTGTGGTCTGTATAACATGGTAGGTGTTGTCAGGGGGTGTGTGGGGTCCAGTCTCCTTTAGATCATATTAATATTTGATATGTGGGCCTTGATGTGCAAACTTTGTAGAAGATTGACACATCCTGGAATCATGTCATTCACCATTTTAATTAATAAATGAAATGTTGTCTGTCACCCAAATCATCAAATCTCCTTGCTTGGAAGCTTGGTGCAAGAGATTCATTAGAAAGATTCTGACAAATCCTGCTTTCTGGTTTCCAGCACCCATGTCAGGTGGCTCACGACTGCCTGTAACTCTTGCTCCAGGGTATCTGATCCCTGATCTCCTCTGCAGGCACTCCTTACCACACATGTAAACACCACGCGGGGGGCGGGGAGTGAGAGGGAGACAAGATAGAGAATAAATCTTAAAAATTTTAATCATTGACTATGTTTGAAAAAAATGGGTTAGACTCTAGAAGACTGTATTAACACAGTAGCCACTACCCTATTATAAAACATGCAATATATATGTATATAATTTAACTGAGTCCTAATTTTGTTTTTTACCAAGTTTCATTAAAACTCTAAACTATCTTTTTCCCTAAGTCCCTAACACTGAAACTGGATGACTTTAAGTATCAAAAAAATTTAGCACAATGGATCATGCATGGGCAGCCTTCATGCCTGTTGAGATTCGCATCGCCCATAGAGTTTGCCAGAGCATATGATGATGTAGCCAGAGGGCCTTAGCTGCCGTAGCCACCCTCCATTCAAACTGTTTTGAACTTACCTTGAGACTCAAGGGGCAGCTTTGCTGTCTGCTCCACATTTTGAATGTGTTTTCCCTTTCTTTTCTTCTTTTTCTTTTCTTTTTTTTTTTCTGAGAATGATGCCTTGAATTTCCTTCAAGCAATAAAAGCTAGTTGCAGTGGTACCCTCAAACAGAAGTGCCTGTCACCTTAGCAAAAACTTATACTTTAAGCCATAAACACATCTTTATGTTAGTTAATTATATATTGTTGCCTCAAAGTTAAAGGCTATCGATGAACATGTGCTTATTTTTCATCAGATGGACTCCGTCTCTTCTGTTGGTTTATTTAATTGCTTAAAAACAGCTCCGGGGACTCTCTGCTCTGGGTATTTTCATCTTTGACTATTATTCCTGCAGCCACATGCTCTTGTCCTTAGGATGCTCTGTGCTCTCCAGGGTTCCAGCAGCTTTCCAGCAGCCTCTCTTCTATTACATGATTGACGCCAGCACTAAAGAGGCTGGACCACTCAAGACCAGCCACCCAAAGCAGAATTCAGTGAGGCTGGCATGGACCTGAGATTGTGCTGGGAAATAACCAAGTGTGAATGTAGTGTTTGCTGACACTCTCAGCTACCTGGGAAGAGGAACAAAAGGGAAGAATTGCCTAAGTTAACAAGGACCAGATCCAAAGACTCCTTGAGCAGACAAAACTCTCAGGCCTTTAAGTAAGGCTTTCTACTTGAACTGTGAACACAAGCAAGACTTAACTTGGGTCATTACATGTAAAGACTTAAAGTCAGAAACAAAAACTAACCTCAGCCTACCATAGGCAGCCAAGGAGCGTGTGATTACGTGGCTGGGGCTCCAGACAATGGAAGCTGAAGAAGGCAATTTTGTAATAGCCGTCGCTTGAGCCATTTTACATTTGCCTCTATTTTTCCTGCCACCACTGCCTCAGCTGCGTCGTCACCGAAGCACTAAGCCTCTTTTGTTGGTTTAATTGCTTCTCACTCAGAGCTTTTAAAATCTGATTATGAGATAGTTTGTTATTTTATCAACTAGTGAACAGTCAGTGTTCAGTTTGAGCAGTTCCATTTGTTCTACAATATCACCCAGACGTATACATCCAGACATACGCACAGCTCAGCCAGTGCATGCTCAGTAACAGCATCTATGGCCAGCCTCAAGAAAATGTACTCTGCTGTGTGTGTGTGTGTGTGTGTGTGTGTGTGTGTGTGTGTGTGTGTGTGAGAGAGAGAGAGAGAGAGAGAGAGAGAGAGAGATTTGAGGAATGCACATGGAAGTCTGAATCCTAGCATAGAGATTGCCCTATCATCAGATGTGTGTGTACATCCAAACACATGCCATAAAAGATATGCACATCATGGGCACGCAGGTTTATATTTATCGTGTAAGCTTTCTTTAATATAATGATTTTTGTAATTTAATAGTTACCTGAGACAATTAACTGATAAAGAGAAAAACTTGATCGTGGGATCTGCCGCATTGTCTTTTCCCGGGGCTAAGCATTAACGTCTGATCACCTTCCAGGTGATCACTGATGACAGACCACAGTATGATTCTACCAGCGTCCAACTGGGTAAGCCTAGTGAGTTTACTGGGCTTGCTCTGGAGCATGGGGGAGGGGTTCCTTCTGGAAGTGTGGCTGATCCCCTAACCACCACATTACATGAAGCTCCACCCCGTCAAGGATGGGAACCTCATGGAAGCTGCACTACAGCATCTCATCTTCAGTTAACCTTCTGCTTCCCAATTAGACTAGCATCTCCCAAGATTACCTGCAGCTGGGGGAAGGAATGGTAGGGCAATAGCTGGAATCTCAGGTGAGAGTCTCCTGGCTCTCCTTTCCTCCATGTGCTAAGGAGTAGTAATGGCTCTATAAGCATTACCATAGGCTTGGGTACCACTGTATTTCTGCTCTAGTTGCCATGGCTACTGGTACAATTTCAAGATGGCATCTGGTGAAGAACAGAGGCTTCCATTCAGATGGCTTACACTTTGGAGGTTCCAGGCCATGAATTCTTGATTTCATTGTTTTGAGTGAGACATCAGGGAGAAAGAGAGAGAGAGAGAGAGAGAGAGAGAGAGAGAGAGAGAGAGAGAGAGAGAGAGACATACACAGACACAGACACAGACACAGACAGTCCTGGGTCCCGTGGTCTCCTTCAAGAACACGTCCCATACCCCATAATGATCTAAAGAACTGTCACTGAGCCCCATCTCTTAAAAGCTCCTCCATTCCCGCCTCTCTGGAACAAGTCTCCAACCCTTGGACCTTTGGGAGATATTTAAGATGCATACCGTAGCTCTGATTGAATATGGATTTTCTTTGCATCGCATTTTGGTCAGCTACATCTTTGAAAAAAGAGGATCTGAGATTTCCAGAAAGAAAACTTAAGCCAATAATGGAATGCAGTTGCATGCTCATTAAGTTACCAGAGGACAAGGAGAATAGCAATGCCCTGCGCTGGAGGCTCGATTGTGTAAGTCAGGGTCTGAACAGAGCCGGGATGTTTTTGTGTGGCCCAGAGAGCAGGGCTGGGCTCATGCTCTCTTTTTAACATCCTTCTCCTTCAGAAAGTTAATTTAAAGAAAACCATCACAAGTAGAAAATGAGACTTAGGGAAAAGGAGTCATAACAGTGTTATTTGGAAATAACCAGCTAAATGCCTATAATTAGACACATAAATATCTAATACCCAGCGTCTAAACAGCCAGCTAAGTATCTATAATTAGATTTTGTCAGCCCCGTTTGATGAAATATCTTTCAGTCATCACCATGGCAATTATGGAAATTAAGGAGCATCACAGAAAACATTTATGGTACAGCAGTGGAAAAAAGAGCGCAGGAATCGGTTCAGGATGATGGGGGCAGCGTAAAGATGCCCCCGCAAAGATCTAAGCAATCGGAGGTGAGAATCGGTCCTCTGATGTTCTGCCACAATTGTTGATTTTTCATTTGCATTTTCTTTCACGTTATCATGAAAATCTTCGACTCCAAAAGTGACCCGCGGTATCAATGGTAAATCAAACCCAAGCCAGCCTGCTCACTATGCTAGAGTCTGACCTACCTGTGAGCCATGGAGATGCAACCAGCAGTGTGTGGAGAGCTGCATAGACATCTACTGTAATGTGTACCCTTGACATTGTGAGCTTCTCAGACTTAGCCAACAAGAGCATGTGTGTGTGTGTGTGTGTGTGTGTGTGTGTGTGTGAGAGAGAGAGAGAGAGAGAGAGAGAGAGAGAGAGAGAGATTGAGATTGATTTTGGAGGTCAGAGATGACCTTCAAGTTTCTTTCCTTGATCGCTCCCTACCTTATGTTTTGAGGCAGGCTCTCTCACCGAACCTGGTGGTGGTTCAGTTTCGTTAGCCAAGAGGTCCCAGAGAGTCACCTTTCTCCAGCATCCTCTATGCTGGGTAACAGAATCACGCCACAATGCTTGACTTTTTTTATGTGGATACTGATGATACAAACTTAGGTGCTCATGCTTGCATGGCAGACAGTTTATCAACTGAGCTGTCTTCCAGCTCCTGTCTGCGAGTCTTAAGTGACCAACGACACAGTGGGAAATGTGTGGCAGGCCAGGGCCTCAGCTTAGTCCGTCATCTACGTGCCAGTGTAGACTACTTCCAGGTAATTTCTATTTCTCCATCTTCTGCCCCAAAGATGAGTCTTTCCAGAAACAAGACCATCTCTTAGAAGCTGAGATGCTGGACTCGCTTTTCAATGAACTATTGCTGTAATCTTTGGTCACCAAATAGTTCCTACTCCTTGAGAACATAGCGTATGGGACTGCAGCACTGATCTCAAGGTTTAGGATCAAAGGAATAGGCAGATGCTGTAGAAACAGTTTTTTAAGAGATGGTGGATCTCTGACTCCAGGTTCATGACTCACTTTGTCCCAAGACCAGTCTTGCATTTCTGCCTGGTTCCTGGGTTCTTCTGACTGCTAACCTGACATTAACAACCATAGCTCCATGAATGATCTCATTGCTCATAGCAACTCTGCCAGTGCATTGCCCTCAGCTCTCCTTAACTCAGCGTAAAGATTGTCAGCATGGGTTGACAGGCCATTTATCCGTCTTTGCTTCATTCTTTCGGAGGGGAGTGATAAGATGACTTTGTGTGTCAAGAACTAAAGGAGTCAATGTCCAGGAAAGGAACAATCCAGATGCTGTAAAGTCTGCAGTCATCTGTTCGCTTGCATGCATTTGTACACACATGCAGGCCTGGGGAAGGGCTTTGTAGGTGACCACCTCCCTCTTAGAAGATGAATGGTCTCCGGAAGTCAGAGGCAGGCCCTCTGCCTGGTTGTTTCAGCCACTGATAGAGAACTACCTCAGCTGTAACCCCTGTGGCTTTTGCTGTCACCAGGAACACTCAGTAAGGTGACAGACATGTACCAGGAAGCACTCTGTAGATGTACTGGCCTGAGTTCATCACTCCCTTATGAGGCATGCACAACCCAGCTGAGGAACCAGAGGCTGGCAGAGGAGTGAGAGGAAACCCCTTTGTTTGATGAGGTCTCTCACAGCCTCCTCCTCTTTCTTGTGGGGCCCTGAGGGCAGGTGTGACTCAGCATCCTCCCCAGGCTGTGTGATGTGGGAACCACAGGAACTCTGAAGTCAAACTTGAATCCCAGAACGGCTCATTTTCAGCAATGGCAGCTCCCCTGGTTTTCTCATCTAAAGTAGGAGGTGGGAGAGGCTACTGACCCTCACGGGGTAGCTACACTAACCCAGCAGACGAATATGTACCCAGAGCTTAGCTTGGCACCTCCTAGGTTTTCACAGAACGCTTCGAGTGGCTCATTTTGATTTCTTAAAGGATGGAAAAGAGCCAGAACATTTCTGATGAGAAAACCTAAAGGGGGTGATTTAGCTCATCAGACAGAGCAGGTGAGCTAGCCAATAAAATGCGCCAATGCAGTGTGAAAGTCCAGCAGCAGAGCCATAGTATACCAGGGTGCAGCTGGGGGCTGCGGTATGGGTTGTCCCTCAGATCAGCAGGGAACAGAGGGACCATCCAAAGCCTGGAAAACCAGTGGTTCGTGTAAATAAAGGTCAAATTGTGTCCTTATATTAACATATGCATGCATGCACATGCACGTACAAAACCCAAACTCTAGGTAGTTAAGTTTTTTAAAATTTTTTAACAGAAACTTTAATACATATTTTTAAAATTTGAAGATGAATGCTTTTGCGTAGTGTTGGCTTTAGTTTTTTGTTCTTTTAATATAGGCCTTCTAGCCAAGGCTAACCTCACACCCTGTCAGTAGCAGAGAATGGCCTTGAACTCCCAATTCTCTTGCCCCCACCTTCTAAGTTATAAGATTATAGGTGTACACCGCCACACCTGGTTCATGTAATGCTGCTGGCCTAACCCAGAGCCTCTTGTGTGCTAGGCAGGCACTCAGCCAACTGAGCGAGCTACATAACCAGACTTCAACCTTGTATCTTTAAACAAGAATTAACAGGAAGGACGGACATGTGTGATAAGATCATGTTTTCTCTCAGAATCCCAGAGAACCTAGACAACAATGGGGACTTTAAGAGAGAAGACATACATGGAACTAATCTACATGGGAAGTAGAAAAAAAACAAGACCTCCTGAGTAAATTGGGAGCATGGGGATCATGGGAGAGTGTTGAAGGGGAGGGGAGAAGCAGGGAGGGGAGCAGAGAAAAATGTAGAGCTCAATAAAAATCAATAAAAAAAAGAGGAAAGAAAATGAACAATAGGCCCAGGCTTTCTCCTCAGGAGAGGGACATGAAGACACTTCAAATTTATCCTATGCACATGGGAACAACCTGAGTTAAGTCAGAAAGTGATAAATAAAACCTAAGGCTGAGTACAAACACCACACACACACACACACACACACACACACACACACACACACACACACAGATTATGTTTTCTCTTTCAACCTGAAACTTCACAGACGAGAGAGTGCTCATCACACACGTCCTAACAGGATTAGTGAGAGAGCAGAGGAAGCACTCTCTCTTCCTACCGTGGGAGGCCGTGTTCTCCTCTGAAATGATTCAGACTTTCCTTTTCTACACCGCTGGCTTTGGGTGCAGCTAGGGGAACCCTGCCAGGTACGGCGGGTGACACATCCCGGAAGAAGCTTTACAAACATTCCAAGATTCTGCTCATCTCCTTTCTGCTGGGATCTTCTGCTGGGAGGATCTACCTAAACAAAAACTGCCATGGCAGACTGGGCTCAGGAACCAGACAGAGACAGACATGCAGCAAGGACCTAACCCTGACCACAGCCTGCCACGCGGGTGCAACTGACCGGCAGACTGGAATGCAAAAAGAAAATGTTTACTTTTATAAATGACGGGTATTTTAGACCATCTGTCACTGCAGTGAAACCACACTGTGTAGAAATGGATGCCTAGAAGTAGGTATTGCTGTCTGTTTATTTATTTATTTAGAGATAAGGCCCTGATATATCAGGTAGCCCAAGATGGTCTCAAACTCACACTCTGCCTGCCTCATCCTCCTAAGAGTGAAGGACCATAGCATCCCTTCCGCTTTCCCCCACCTTTTAAAAAACAACATTAGAAATGACAACTGTAAAAATGTATGTAGTCAGCCCTCCATATCTAGGGGTTCTGCAGCTATGGGTTTAACCAATGACAGATTTAAAATATTTCATAGGAAAATGCATCTGTATTGAATATGCACAAATGTACTCAACAGGATCTCCCCGTACGGTATAGAATAGTTACTGTTTGCACAGTGATTGTAAAACATAATACTTGTGATAGGCATTACAAGTATTCTAGGTGTGATGGAAACGAGATGAGAAGAAGGCACAGAGGTTATATGCAAACATTGCACTACTTCAGAGACTTGTGCATCCTCGGATGCGAGCATCCACAGGGTGCCCGGTGCCAATCCCTTGGGTATACTAAGGGACAGCTGCAAATATTGCGTTGTGTGCAGGGAAAATTGAAAGCCAAGAGGTTTGGGGGTAAATAGGCTACATTAAGTTAAAGGATTCAGAGAGAAGAGAGGGGAAATATGATCAGATGTGGGTGCTTTACAAGGTCTTAGAATTTGTTCTGAGTCATGAGTCACATGGGCTTGTGGCATTATTAAAAATAACCATGACTTTAAAGAGAGAATGCTGAAGATTTGAAAGTCCATGGACCCCTGGAGCTGAAGGGGTCCTTAGACATTAGCTCCTCTGTTTTATGTTTCCAGTAAGAGAATGGGACAGTTACCCATCAGGTGAGTGGTACAGCTCATCCCGGAGATCAAGGATGTCAGACTTGCTCATCTCACACCTACCGTGCCCAAGCCAGACTTCGTCTTTCCATTATCACATCCCCAAATCTAGTTCCCCTGCCACTCCTGCGGAGGTATTGCAATACACCCACGCGAGCACTAGCTATTGTCCCTGGGCCAGATGATGATGCCACTGGCGTCTCTTTTGGACTCCTGTCTGTGAATATCTGGTTCTCCATCCTCTCTTGCTCTCCAAAAATAACCATTTTATCCTAAAAATTCTACCTTCTGTACAGTTGACAGAGAATCTTATCTTTAAAAGAAAAAGAAAGGAAAGGAAGAAAGAAAAAGAAGAAAGTGAATTCAGTTCACATCTCGACTGAATTCCACGGCTGGGCTTGTAATACACAAAATGAAATTCAAGCCACCCCACCCCCAGTTCTCACAGCCGTCTTCATGGGAGCTGGTCCCCACTGCCCTCAGACTTCAATCCTCATAGTTATCTCCCCCACTTTACAGTCTACCTGCACTGCCTTCTCTTCTGGAACATTCCAGGCAGGTCCCTGTGGATAGCAGATGCTGCCAGGCCTCGCTCATGTCACTTAGTGAAGCCCTCCATTCCGTATACATCTAAATGCCTTCATCTACTGAGGACTGCTCTGCCCTTGAGCAGGAGCAGCCAGGAGTGCCAGGCAATCCTTCATGAATGGTAGGAGCTGGAGCAAAGCCTTCCGGCTCCCCTCTCCTGGGTGGGATAACTCAGGTGTGTGCCCACAGTGCTGCCCACATAACTTTTTCCCTGGAGTGTCTGCTTCCCTTGCCCGTTGACCTTCTCATCCCTTCTCCCATAGCTCTCAAATGAACAGTTTCATGGAACTCTTTGTCTAAGAATCTTATTCAGGGCATAACATAAGCTAAGATACATTTGGCCTTTTATGCTTGTTAGTCTAGTTCAGCCCCTCTATTTTCCTGGCTTCTTGTCATTCAGCTCAGATGCGAGCTCCTTAATCTCCCCTCTAGACATCTCTTTTTTGCTCTGCTCCCCCTCATTGACTCAGCCAATTGGAAATAATCTCATTTCTATATTAGCTTGCTTGAAAAAATTAGGGCTTTCACACAGGTGTAAGCTCGGAGGACAAGCGTCCAGCGCATCTGGGTCCCCAGAACATAGTGGATATCCAGTAACTATCCGCTGCCTTAATTAATGAGGGGATCTTGCTGGGAGAGATGTCAGATGCTGCCTCGGGAGTGAGATTTATAGGAATCTCGCGAGTATCTGCATTTCTAATCAGCACAGCAATTGCCGGCGTGTAAATGGATACTGTTTTGTGTTTTTGAGTGCCTGATTCTCTTTAGTGGGTTTAATCTGCCTCCAAGTACTTTAAAGTGCTCACAATTGCTTGGCTAATTACAAAGCCCGATAAACTCTCCATTAAGGCATATCTTCTAAGTACTTTCAGCTGATAATACTGTTACCAGGAATTACATATGACTGAAGTAAGAGAAACACATTTATTTAATAACAGCCTTAAATTATTTCAGTTGATGTGCCTGAATGAGAATGGGCAGACTGCAAGCACCTGCTTACTTACACACACAGGTAAGAGGCTGGCTGGGGCCAGCTCAAATTAAACCTCATCTTAAGAGGTGGCCTTGACCCAGCCCGTGCCCCCCTAGCATAGACCTGCCCCATCCTGGGACTAGCAGTCTTTTGGGTCTG
Organism: Microtus pennsylvanicus; assembly: GCF_037038515.1. Taxonomy (NCBI): domain Eukaryota; kingdom Metazoa; phylum Chordata; class Mammalia; order Rodentia; family Cricetidae; genus Microtus; species Microtus pennsylvanicus. The sequence continues at coordinate 39,259,626 of NC_134589.1, forward strand.
CAGGGCTGTGGTTTGGAAACAGGAGTCTGCATAGTAACAAGGTCATATCCGGTCTGATGAGCTTCCCCAGCTATTGGGGAAGAGTCTCTCCCTGCTGTGTGTGAAGTTCTTCGCATGGATCTGATTCTCATGGCTTTGGGTGGGGGCTTGTGCGCCTTGCAATGTCTGTGAGTCTGAGTTTCATCATCTGTAAAGCAGATTTACAATAACTTTTCCATGTAGTGTCCAGAGCTTAATGTTACAAATGAGAAACTGTACAAAAGCGATCGAGGAAGCCACAAATCAAGGAGGACATGCAAATGATTCCTGGCCTTCTTGCTTGGTTAGCCTTCTCTGTCATGGTGAGGTTGTAATTCCTGGGCCCCATGAAAAAACATTGTGGAATAGTGCAAAAGGCATCCGTATAGACTTGGGAGTGACATGTCGAGGAGGCAGGGCTTTCAAACTAGAAGACTACGCAGATGTGGAGAATGGCTGGGAGAGGCGCTCTGTGTGTGTGTGTGTGTGTGTGTGTGTGTGTGTGTGTGTGTGTGTATGGTGTTTAGGGATGGTCCAGGGTATATGTGTATGTTCCTAAGGAATGTGCGTGTGGATGAGGTAATGTCCATGTGACTGAGAAGATTCTGGGCTTTTATAGCTCTGTTTGTCACAGCCTGAGGTACGGCAGCTAAATCCCTAGGCTCTGGGCCACTGACAAAATGGACAGCTCTGGCTGGTGCTGTATGAGGCTAGGACCTCAGAGACTAGCCAGGTAGGTAGGCAAGGGAGTGGGTAAATTGCATTGTGAGACCAGAAGCATATCAGAGGGACGGGCAGAAGGTATCTCAAGAGTTGAGGGTTGGAAGGAAGGTATAAAGATGGCCCCAGGGAAGAGATGGTTTTGCCAAGGGGTTGTCAGAAGAGTGGCAGCTTACCAGGCAGAAACGGGGTGAAGACCATCCCCCTTGGGAGATCATCATAGGCAGGAGTCTGATAAGATCAAGGTATATCCTGCAGAAGGGGAATTCATCCAGGCTGTGTACATGAGGTCACAGATAGTATAGGGTGTGGTCTGATGAGGAGACATCCAAGTTTGCAGTCTGGGCAGCATGCAGAAACAAGTTGACTGATAGCAGGGATAAAACCATCTAGAACTGGCACCTACACACAGCTTGAATGGGTGTCCACCACCCCAGTGTCTACCTTAGTAACTGTGGACTGTTTTTCTGTGCCTCATTTTTCCTTGTTTGTAAATTAGGGGCTGAGAATAACATATTTCTGGGGCTGTTAGGAGGTTTGGGTAGGTTGACTCATGAGAAATGCTCTGACACCCCGGAAACATTTGCTAGTGTTGGCTACTGACTACTAAGAGGACATCAAGAGTACGCAACGGGCAAAGGACTAGGAGCCTCTGCCAAGTCTCAAAGCAACGGAGGTTGGTGGAAAACCAGGAAAGCTGTGGGCCATGGCACTCATGGCCAGGGACTATTTCTGGACGGAGATGGGCAAGAGGGTCAAGGGTGATGCATGACAGAGCAAGACAATAGCCAGAGGTCACTGGGGTCAGTGACATCGTTATTTTGGCAACACAAAGGAGCACAGCCAGTGTGCAGATCATTGAAGTAGAGGAGAGTGTGGGAGGGAACGGGAGAAGATGGGGTCTGGGAGGGAGTGGGAGGGAACGGGAGAAGATGGGGTCTGGGGGGGAGTGGGAGGGAACGGGAGAAGGTGGGGTCTGGGGGGGGTGGGAGGGAACGGGAGAAGGTGGGGTCTGGGGGGGAGTGGGAGGGAATGAGCCTCCTTGGGAAGGGGTGGAAGAATGGGGGGAGTGGGCGAGGAGACACTGGGATGGAGTGGGAGGGACTGAGAGGCAGTGGGGGGGGGATGGGAAGAGCCGGCCGGCCGAGGGAGAGGTGAAACTGTGGCAGTGGTTTGGCTGGCAGCAGAGGCCAGGGAATGGCAGCGGTGGCAGAGTGATGGCTGAAGCCAAACACTCAGTCCGTCCAGCCACGGTTTCTGCTGAGGAACTTTCCCTTCTATCAGCAAGTAGGCATCCATCACTTATAGATGAGGACTCTGCTGTATTCAAAGTCGAGCTAGATGGAGCCGGGACGAAAGCCAGGCTGCCCATGTTTCCTTTCTTTCCCAGGTGCTAGTACGTCCATAGACACCAGTGGATGAGCAAGAGAGTAAGAGACACCGGGAGCCATCTTCCTACTTAACACACCCGAATGACAAAGGTCCATCCACTGATGGTGGCCTGGAAGAGGAGGTAGGAGAGAAAGTTGGTTAAAAAATCCCTTCCATGGGTCCCTAACCTCTGACAGGCTGGGTTTCCAGCATTCTGAATTAAGATGTCAGATCCAGGTGGGAGGAGACATCTTTGATGGAGATTAGCTTTAGCTGGAAGAAGTGGGCAGGACAGAACTCAGGCCGGGAGGACGGACACTGTACTGCCCACAGCAGCCTTGCTGCAAAGCCCACCTCAGTCTTGTGAGGCCTGCCTGCCCGACAGAAGCTTAGACCTTTGACTCTGCAGGATGACGGAAGCTAGGAGGGTTTAATTCAGATGTCCTGTGTGGGAAGTGAAATGTATCCCCTGTCTCAGTTAGCAAGTGTCTTGATGTTAAGGACTTGAAAGGCTAAGACCTCAATGGTGGGATTTTGGAAAGTTGCCTTTCAAGACAGGAAGAGGGAACATAGGATGCGCAGTAGGAAGTCGCAGGAGTTGCTTTCGGGGAGTAATGGAGTGGATCCACCCCAAAGGAGGTGACACCAGGAGGATAGGGAACCTGAAATGACCCTATCCGATAGCAATACTGACGAATATCTTGCATATCATCATAGAACCTTCATCTGGTGATGGATGGAGATAGAGACAGAGACCCACACTGGAGCACTGGACTGAGCTCCCAAGGTCCCAATGAGGAGCAGAAGGAGGGAGAACATGAGCAAAGAAGTCGGGACCACGAGGGGTGCACCCACCCACTGAGACAGTGGAGCTGATCTATTGGGAGCTCACCAAGGCCAGCTAGACTGTGACTGAAAAAGCATGGGATAAAACTGGACTCTCTGAACATGGCGAACAATGAGGGCTGATGAGACGCCAAGGACAATGGCATGGGGTTTTGATCCTACGTAATGTGCTGGTTTTGTGGGAGCCTAGCCAGTTTGGATGTTCACCTTCCTAGATATGGATGGAGGGGGGAGGACCTAGGACTTACCACAGGGCAGGGAACCCTGACTGCTCTTTGGACTGGAGAGGGAGGGGGAAAGGAGTGGGGGGAGGGGGAGAAGGGTGGGAGGAGGGGGAAAAGGGTTGGAGGAGGGGGAGGGAAATGGGAGGCTGGGAGGAGGTGGAAACTTGTTTTTTTTTCTCCTTTTCTCAATAAAAAATAAAAATAAAAAAAAGAAAAAAAAACTCACAATATACAGCTGGCATGTCTCCAATGTCACCACCGTGGAATGCTTAGTTTTTGAACAAGGTATTTGTCAGTCGTTATCAGTTTTCCCTGGATTCTGAAAACCCATCCCAGCCAGGGGCGAAGAGTTGGTAAGACACAGACCACAGCCACACATCCTGGCAGTGTCTAGAAGGCAATGGCCCTGAGCTCTGGTGCCCCCATATGAACTTGGCCTCATATTCTTCTCTGCCACTGGGGAAGTGTGGTTTGCTCACCGTTGCTGAGAACCAAGATCCTGCAGATTTAAGACTGGCTTTCGAGAATAGCAACAGAGGTATTGCTGGCAAAGTGATCGAGGCATGATTAGATAGGACAGGAGTTCCAGCCCATAGCTGGAGCCTGCGCTAGATACCTCTGGGAGAACTCTTGCGTCATTCCGTGGGCAGAGGCCTTTTCAACCCAGTGTGCCCATGATGACGCACAAGTCCAGGCAGATGAGTAGACCGGCGGCTGTTAGGGAGTGGCAGTCTGGATTAAAATGCAGTGATAGGGCCTGGGGGTGGGGGTGAAGTTCAATGGGAGAGTACTCACAAAATGTGTACAAAAGGCCTCAACTTTGAGTCCTAGCACTATGAAAAAACAAATCAAATTCAGTGGTGGGTGCTCCCTGCACCCCATCAGAGTGAGAACTGTGAAACCGTGCTGGAAGCTGACCTGGCTTGTGACTCTGAACATTGAGATAGCAGAAGTTTCCAAGGTCAGATGAGCCCAGCCCTGGTTATAAAATCTGTCTAGGAATAGGCAGGGCTGACTGACATCTGGGTGTCTTTCCTAGGACACCTCCCCCCCCGGAATACTGGGCATAGGACATATTGGGAAATGAGCTGTTGACTGTGTGATGTCCCACTGTTCTATCTGCTCCCCCAGGGAGGGAAGGGACTTTCCCCAAACTCCTAGGCCTGTCCCCTCAACTAAAGATGGCCTTGCTGGTTTCAGTGGGCACACTGGAGTCACTGTTGCCACTTCCTGTCCCCCACGTTCCAGCTATGTGGCTTGGAGATGCTCAAAATGTTTTCTCCATTCCCTGCAAAGCTGGGCCCCATATTCTGGCCTCCAGATGGCTGTGAGGATCTGCAGTCCCAGAGCATCCAGAGGGACCCATTCCCAGCCTCTTTTCTCCTTCTGTCTACAGCCAGTCTCTGCAGTCATCAACATAAAGTCTTAACTCGTGAGAGGGATTGAGAGGCCGGGATACTGTTTGAGCCCCATCCCTGAGTCTTCATGTTCTTGTTTTGGCCTCAGGCTCATCACCTGTGCCATGAGCAGGTTCACTTCACTCTTCTCAGGACTCTTCTTGGTCTATGGGAATGGGTTCCAGAAGGAAAAGGGGCTGGGGTGCTCCTGGATCCCAGCCTATATTTATAGTATGTGATGCCTCAGGGACCCATTGAGTCCACAGGGACTTTGCAGGCCATGGCCCAAGATGTAGAGTTCACACTAGCACCCTGCTCACAAAGCATCCTGGGGTTCCCAATGTCCTAAGCATTGCTGAGTTTTGGACTGAGGTCTTCCTCCCAGGGAGTAGAGGGTCCAGAGGCAGACCTCTGCTCTTTATCATTCTCGGAAGGGGAAGGGACATATCTGGATACTCCCAGCATGGCTGTTACGAGCACCGGTGCCAACTTCTGATTTTAGGAAGGCCAAGGGTGATGACTTCGTCAGTACTGGAGGCACAGGGATCTTCCCTTTCCTGGATACCCAGAGAGCAATTGGATGCCAAGCTGGGGAGGATTATATGGATTACTCCAGCTGCCCTGGATCCAGAATACTCAGGCATCTAACAGGTTTCAAGCCCTGTCTTTTGATTAAAGCTTCCCAAATGGGCCCATCATGAGTTGACCTTCCAGGCAAGAGTGCCCATGTAGGCTAACCTCCCTGCCCCGACTACTTTTTTGGTGGGGAAATTGAGGTCCAGTGAGAAGTGACCTATCTAGGGTCCTGGAAGATTCTTGATTCTCACTTCTTTTTTTATTATTTCTAAAGACCAGCTTTCCCTCATTCCCTGCTGAATGCTTCCAGCCCCGCACCCACGCCTCCTTCTTTCCTGTCCTCAGCCTTCAGCCTGGGCCTCCCAAGTCTACCCACGAATTCAGGCATGCCTTGTCCCGAGGAATCCATGAGTGACAGTCAACAGGGGCGAAGGAGGAGCCTTGTGCGCATAATCTTGTGTTACTGGACTCTGGCTTCCTCCTTGTTGGTTTGAAGAACCCGCCTCTGTATCTGTGCCTTGACCTCACTGCTCCCATTGTCCTTGAGGACTCTGCCAGGCACTGTCCTGAGCACCAGTCTTTGACAACACACTGAGATTCTAAGCAGGGAACCTTCACATCCCCTGTAAAGGCAAGCTCAATGCTTTAGCAACCCTCAGACCCATAAGTAGCATTCAGAGAGTCTGGGTTGGCAGCCTACAGGTTGGTCCAGAACCTGCTCAAAACCACCATGCACCATGGCAGATCCGGACCTTCTTCACCTTTGGACACATCCCACTCGCATCCTTCCAGAGCCAGGTGAAATACCTACGGAGTTCTCAGCCTTGGAGCACACACTGACGACAGTTGGTGCCCAGTTGCTTCGTGGGTGCTCTTTCCTCTGGGTCTGGCCCTGGAGTGCAGAGCTGTGCTGCGACCCCTTCTCTTGCCTCACTGACCAGGCAGGAACTAGTAAACAGTGGGCCCTCAGAAGATGTCCACAAAGAGAATGGAGGATGTAATCATGGCTTGCACAGGGATCCCACATGTGATATGTTCCCACCCAGGAGCTGCAAGGTCTCCAGCATTGGAACGCAGTATGAACAGATACAGTTTAGGACTCCATCTCCTTATTCTGATTCCACGACTGGCCACCTAGGTAACTCCTGCCTGTCTACTAAGTCTGAGGCCTCCGTGGGTACAAACCTTTTCTTCTTCTCACCTCGAGTACTTGCTGCATCCCAGGTGTGATAAGACCCTAGCACAAAGTGGTCTACTAGCATAGAAGTACTTACTCTTGCTCTCCAGGAGGCCCAGGGAGGCTTCCGAACTGTGAAGAGCCTGCACTGGATGACTCTCAGCAGGAACTTGGGATGGCACAGCCTGCCAGAAGTCGGTCATATGAAGCATGGACAGAAGGAGCGGAAGGTCTGGGCACCTGAAGACGAATACTCCAGTGACCTGGGTCATCACTTTGGGCTTTGCAACTGCAGCCAAGACATTTGTACTTCACCCTGAGCACAACGGGCTGGGTTTTCAGGCTCAGAAGCACATTCAAGGCACATCACGGCTGGTGAGGGTCACCTGCTGTGACAACCAGGGCCCCCTTCTTCCTGCCTGCTGTAGTGAGAGACACTTCTGTGTCCTCTGTGCTGCCACTGATCCATAGACAGGAAAGGTCTCCTGTGAAGAATGAAAGAGTCCAGTAGCTGAAAACCAGAGACCAGAAGTAAGGGAGACAGGGCTTAGGATTCTGTGGTGTGTGGGTGCTGAGCATCCTTACCGTGAATGGACTTCCATTTACCTGATGCTGCCTGGGACTGATAGCAAAGACCCAGAAGGACACTGTGTCCACACCACTAGGGACACAAGCTTGACCTTGGTGTCTGTGGACCAGACTAGTAGAAAAAGACTGGAGACTGGAACCCAGTTTGGGAGATGGTGACACTTTCATGACTTCACCCATGGGTGGCAAAGAGGATCCAGTTTTCAGGATGATTTCAGTGAATTCTGCAGCCTCTCCAAGATACTGTCTTCTCTAGAACACTTCCCATACTTCAGCCCTCCTCTGAGATTTACCTCTGCAGAAACTGTGAGTCCCCTGAGATTCACTTGGCTCCCTAGTACTTGACCTGTGTTAGGTGCTCAGTAGTTTCTGATGACGCAATTTCCCTTCCCTTTCATCTCCTCTTCCATCTCAGGGAACCCTTCCAACCACCCACAATTAGGCTAAGCATTAGGAAGTTTATTTTGAAAGCAACGAGGAGAATTGTCCTAGGTCCAAGAGGGAATACGGCTGAGAAAGCCTGTGTGACCTGCCCAAAGGGAAGCTAGAACTGAGGTCTGACGTGATTATGTCTGGCTCGAGGCACGGCTCTCTTCCTCTCCCTGAAGGAACGAATGGAGGACCCCACCCTAGAGATGGACCAAGCCTCCTCTGCAATGCTGCCTTGCTGAACACATGACAAGGGGCTGTCTATAACCCAGTCTGGAAGGGCCAACTGACCTGTAATTGAATAGCATGCGGTAGGTTGGGCTGGGCTGAATGCCTCTGGACAGCGTCAGCCTCCAATGGGCGGACTCATCTTAGGTTAATTCGACCCTGGCTCAGTGCCACCTGGTTCCCATCCTCACCCAGTGGGAACCTAGCAAATGAAAGATGAGTGACAAGCATTCGTCTAGAAGCAACGAAGAGAAGGTTTGCTTGTGAGAATTATAGCAAGACTGACCCCTGGGATCACTTACTTCTTCAGCAATCCATCGTGGGTCATTCTGCTCCTGCTTGCTCAATTCCACAGTGATTTTGTTGAGCTATTACTTGGTCCGGGCCTGTGGGCCCTGACAACCATGTTGGGGTACTCATATGTAATATGAAGTTGTAGAATGGTAAGAGCCTACCTTTGACCACTTCCTTCCAGGTGCTAAGGGAACTTGAAAAGCAACGGCATGACAAAGTACTGATATGTCCTGCTTTTCTGCTTGGGAATTGGCTGTGGCCATAGTGTGTGTGTGTGTGTGGGGAGGTGGGCAGCGAGTCGTTGGAGGGATAGCTCCAGGAGCAGAGGAGGAACCAGGAATTTTCTGGGCAGCTGTGTGGTCCCCTTCTTGATTGCCTAAGACTAAAATGTCTGAAGTTGCATTTGGCCGGTTGACATACACTCACAACTCCCCTCTGCCAAGACCCCAGGGTAAAGGATCAGAAACACATCAGCCTCTAGAGACAAAGGCATATCAGAGAGGCAGCACTAGGGTGGTGATTTTAATGACTTTTTGGGTGGCAGGAAGCAGTAGGGGGCTGATTGGCATTGGTCCAGTAGTGTAGAAATCATGAGAGCTGATTCTGTTCTTAGATACCCAGGGCTCAAGTCCCTGCACCCCACGCCACCCCCATTCTCAATATAACATCGAGCCCATGACTTTCCTCTTCCTAAAGCCACCGCCCACCCTCTCTACTGTGAAGATTTTATCTTCTGGTGCTTTGACAGTCACCCGGAGTTCTCTTAGAACATGTACAAGCACTTGAGTTTTGATTCTGACTCTAAAATGGAGCCAAGATATTCCCAGTTTTGACAAAGCTCCCTCAGGAATGTCAAGAGTCATCACCGCTGAAGGTCTTGAAAGACACCTTCAACTCAGACACGCCATGGTAGCATGGAGGGGGGTCCCCATGGAAAGATGCCAGAAGCTAAGGACTTGATATTGCCCTCCAGATGAAGGGGATTAAGAGGAGCCCAAGATCTGCCCAATGGCTTCTGTTGAAGAAAGGTGTTTGAAATGAGTGTACTGGGTACCCGGGGAGTTTGCGAGGAGGGTGGGTTAGGTAGATGTTACAGTAGGAATAAAATACTGGAGACGGGAAAGTCAGTGGCAGAAGGGATGGCTGGTACGTGACTCTTTGGGATGTAACAGGAAGAGCTGTGGCTGTCCAGTGGGCTGTACTGCATTCGGCTGGCAATAGGTGAAGTGTATTCCTCTGTACCTTGGCTTTTACAGAGTCCTTCCTTGTCTCCACAGCAACATGGTGCTTACTGAACACTGCCCTGGAAGGGTCCTTTAGTGTCCCTGGGTGTCTCCAACATTTTCCTGTGCTCTCCACATGGCATATCTGTCTTTACTGAGTAGTCATGCTGGATGGCTCTCTGCAGTTTGTAAGCTGGAGCAAAATGGCTCAGGTCAGGCTTTGCACCCATTGGCAATTGTGTTCCCAAGGGTAACCAAGGACCTGGGACAGAGTGAGCTGTGAAAGGGCTGGGGACCAGAGATAAAAACAGAAGATAGCAAATATGCTGGCCAGACATTTGACAGAGAGGATCTTATTTTGAGTTGTGTATGTGTGTGTGCATGTGCGTGTGTGTGTTTCTGTGTGTGTATGTATGTGAAGGTGCACATGCGTGTGCGTATGTGCATGTGAACCGTGTGTGTGTGTGATAAGGTCTCTCATTGACCTGGCACTCCCCAAATAGGCTAGCCGGGTTAACCAGCCAGTTTCAGGGATCTGCCTGTCAGCCTCTCCAGTTCTGGGATTACAAAAGTTTGCCACTGCCTCCCCCCCCACTTTTTATGTGGGTTCTGGGCATCTGGTCCTCACAGCATAGCAAGGACTTTGCTGAAGGAGCCACCTCTCCGGCTCCTCACTGCGTTCTTATCACCCACATTTGAGATAAGGGCTGGTTCTGTGTTTGCAGGGATGTGCAGCTGAGATACGTTTGTGATATTGCTGATTAGCAGAGCTGGGATCCACATGCAAGCTTGAGCTTGCTTTGATTCAGCTCATCGTAGCTTGGGCTCTGTCCTTCTCCAGCTCCGGGAGCTGCGTGGAATGGAATGATGTGGGTTAGATGAGCTGTGTGCAGGCCACTTCCTCTCTTTCACCTTTCTTGACTTTCCACTCAGCCAGGACAGCTCCCACGTATTTTGTCAAGAATGTAAAGATAGGTATCTGCCTTTGCACTTGGGGAACTTCCCAAGACATCAGGCACCCAAACATACATCGAATACTACCCCAGAGAGCTGAGGAAAGGACTTTTCCATGTGGCCATTGGGTATGAGCTCCTTTTCCCTGGGACTCCCACATCTTCCTCATGGGCTGGAAAGCACCCCAGGCCTCCTGATATAAGCTCAGTACAAGATGAGGCAGGGGAGAGCTCTTGGCTTTACCAGGCATTCAGTGGTTGCTCCAGAGAGGCCCAAACCAGAAACCCATCATCATGAAAGTCATCAGCATGGCCCTGATGTGTCTGCTGCTGGCTGCCATGTGGCCACAAGATGTGGACAGCAAGAGCAGTAAGTGGTGGGGTTCCTGTACTTGGCCTGGGGAGGGAAGAGTACAGACAGGTGTTCTGGATGTAGGGCAGAACTCACCTAGTCCTCTCACTGGCTCCATCTCTGCTCCCGCCTGGAGATGAGGGATGGAGGGCATGAATGGACTGAGGGCTCTGGGCATGGAGGAGGTTGGGCTAGGGGCAGCCATCTACTGCTTTATGTTGAGCTCAGACCTGAAACTCACCCCTGATTCTTTTTTTTTTTTTTAATGACTGCGGGGACAGACCTGGGCCAGGGTCCTCTGGGTGTGATCCTAAGCCTGGCCCTTTCTTGAGAGGCACTTTTTCTTTTGAGAGCTGAGCTGGCTTCAGTGTAGAAGATCCTTACTCAATAGACACTTGGGAGGGACTAGTGGGGGTTGTTTCAAACAAGCTGGGAGCCCTGAAGCCCAGAGGAGGAACTGGGTCTAGTTTCCACAGTGTGACAAATGGCAGGCAGGGGTTGAAGGAAGAACCACAGGAGCTAATAGCTGGAAAAGCACTAGACCTTTCTATATGGCTAAAGTGGAGTTTGTGTTCCATTTAGAGAATACTGACCTAACAATGGACCCAAGGGTTTGTGAGCTAGGAAGGAGCGAGGGTTAGAACAAGAGACTTTGAAGGTGGGATGTGGGGAGGGGAGTATACAGAATGGCAGAGTTGGGGGTTATTGGACTATGAAAGAGGACCAAGGAGGGGATGCAGGAGATTGTGTAGAGAGGGACTAGCTAACTACTTCTTGGGAACACTTTTTCCCCTTCCTTCTGAGCTCTTGTACAGGTTCTGTCTGCAAACCGTGAACTGCAATGTCCTGCGTGTAATGGGGTAACAGGTTCCCTAGAATGTGAGTCTAGAACCGTAGAGCTTAAGTACTTGTATGGTACAAAGCTCTGTGCTTGCGATGGGAGACGGAAACTGAAGAGGGCTGTATCTGTGGGATCTCAGTGTACGGACAGGGGTGTGAGCTGAGTCAGGGGCTCAGGCTGGCTTGTGGTTAGTGTCTCCACCCTCTGCTGGTTTGTGGGGTGCTTAGCTCTGACCCCCTCAGCCTTCTGATTATTCTCCAGAATTGAGTGGCTGGTGAGGCAGGGCTGCACCATGGCCCTCTGGATATGGTCTCCAAGCCTGAGTCTGTCCTAGCAAAGGCTTTGTGGGTTTTCCATTTTAATCCTTGTGTGTTTGGGAGGCTGAGGTATGGGTGCTAATAATGGTCTTCCGTGTTTTTCTTCTAGTGCACGTGGCCTCCTCTCGCTGCTGCTTCAGCTTTCTGAAGAAAATGCCTCTCCAGAAGTCAATCCAGTGTTACAGAGAAATCAGCCCCTCCTGTTCCCACCGAGCTGTTGTGTGAGTGAGCACTGACCAGCCTCTAGTTTGGGGAGGGATAACGCGGACTGGAATGAGAATAGCGGACACTAGATGGCGCTGTTCTACAGGAATAGGGACTCTTAAACCCAATCAGGCAAACTGTGGTGCAGCGCCATGCTTGATCGCAAGGGGGAGCATAGGGCTTCCCAGGGGGGAGTTCCGATTTATTTGCTTGAACTCCAAATAAATCAGGACTTCCTCCCCAAGTGCAAAGGCAGATAACTATCTTTACGTGAAGCCATGATTATATCCCATATTATCTAGCCAGAAGGAAATGCTTAGCCAAAGCGACAGACAGGCTGGAGCTTTGGCTCAGTGGGTAGAGTGTTTGACTGTCCAAGGAGTTCATATTCCCAGCCAGCACGCAGGAAGTAGAGCAAGGTGGTGTGAGATTGTTACTCCAGCAGGATGAGGCAGAGACAGGCATATCCCACGGGTTTCTGGTTCTGACCTGACTGAAACAGGTTCAAAATTCAATGAGAGACCCTGCCTCAAAAAGCAAGATAGACAGACAATGAATTGAGGAAGACTTCTTACCAACCAACCTGTGGCCACCACCATGAACACCACACACACACACACACACACACACACACACACACACACACACACACATTTACCAATTTGCCAAGCTGCATTCTCGAGGGGCCTTGGACAGGAAACTCTTCCCCTACCCTGTGCTTTGGCTCTGGTCTGTAAAGAGGGACAAAGCAGAAACTTGCCTATATCTCAGGGTCATTAGTAGCCGGGTTGAGGTGACTCGCACACCAGGTCAGCATTTTGAGGCGCTTTCCTGTTATGACTCCTGCTGATCCTCTTAGGACATACATTTTGTTAGAGAGAAACTGAGTTTGGGGAGGCAGAGGTGGTTGTCTAAGACCATTGGCCAGTGGGAGGCAGAGTTGGTTTGTGGAATGAATACCAATCAAATTAGGAAGTGGACAGATGGAAAAGAATCAATCTCTCCTCTCCTCTCCTCCCCCCCCCAAAACACACACACCTACACCACAAACCCAGAGCAATGTGTGGGTTCCGAATGGATACACAAACACTCAAAGCGGGAGCAGGGAGTTGTTCTAGGATGGCGAAGTTTTATCCTTGTTACGCATCAGGATGTTGGCCAGCTCCTCTGCCCCAGCCCCATAGAGGGAATCCTAGTCCCTAAAGGAGGGTCCAGGGGTCCCCAATAATCAGCTCCCAATGTGACACCAGTGTGTCTTCAGATCATATACAGTCCCTTCGTTCACAGAGTGGGGAGCTCAGGGGCCTCTGAGTGTTCCAGGTTCCTAGTGGGTGACTCGGGCCCATGTTCTCTATTCACAGATTCAGGATGAAGAAAGGTCAAGAAAACTGTGCCAAGAGTACAGATGCGTGGGTTCAGCGTTACCTGAAGGAGGTGAAACCCTGCCCGCGGAGGTGAAGCTGAGCTCCGCCTTCCCATCCTGGCCCCAGAGACTGGAGCGTCCCTTCACTCAGTCCCCCACCCTCCAACTGCCGTCACCCTCTGCCCACTGTTACAGATGCACCCTTCTCAGTCACGTGATAAGCTATTTTATGGTACTCTGTCTGTTTAAATTATGGAATCTTCAACACCTACAGCCTCTGTTTCTTGGACTCCATGAGGACTTCAGGGTTCAGACTTGATTGAAATTGGGGGGTGGAAAGCAGGGCCTAGAAGGCTGGGGGCAGGTTGGACCTGGGGCCAGGGAAACCACTACATAGGATAAGTTTTGATCCAGGCTGTGCTATGGCCTCTCTTCCAGCTTTGGTGGTGGAGGGAGCCATAGTAGAACAACCACTGGCACAAGGCTGGGTTCACACTGGGATGGGAGCCCATGTGATGGGGGTCCTGCCTGCATCCCCAAAAGCTCAGGATGGGGTAATGGTAGCCTATGCTCTAGGTGGAGGGGCGTCTTGTGTTTATCTGCCTGTAAGATGTTGCTGACTCTATTTTATAAATGAGGCCATCGGGGTTGGAGAAGGACGTAGAGAATGTCAGGGCCACAAACTCAGGCCAAGGGACGTCCTGAGGAGGTCTAGAGGTGTGTAACAGACCCAGGAAAGCAACTTTGGGCATGAGTGGGGGATTCTGAAAGTAAAGGAGTAGCAGAAGGCAGGAGCTGAGTATGAAGTGAAAGAATTACAGGTCAGAAAAGTAGCATTAGAGGCACTGTTCCGGGCACTCAGAAGAGCCCATGCCAGACACAAAGAGGACTATGAACATCTCATTCCTTCCTGCATGCTGCACCACCCTGATTACCTTAGAGCGCCCCCTAATGGCCGAGAGTTAGCCCTGAAGAAAACTCAACAGGTCTTCCTAGGGCATCCATCTTCCTGTTACCCACTTAGCAAACCTCATACTCATAACGTAGGCTGGCCCTAAGTCACAGTGTCCCTTCACCTTTCTTTCAGGCACACAGTGCAGCTTTGCAAGCTGGAGAGAAACCTACCCAGGTTACAGAGGGCAGGGCCCGAGGTTCAAGAGGTCACGAACCAACTTTCGCTAGATCATGCTTTAAAAAATAACCATTGGAGCTGAGGGTGTAATGTGATGATGGAGAATTTTTTCAGCGTGCACAAAGGACAGGGATGAGATCCTAGCACCATAAAAACACAATAAAAACAGGTGATCAGTATTCACAATGCAGCCCACACCACTGAGGATTCAAATAATAGTAACGGTGAAGGTGCGGTATGCTTTGTATCAAAAACAGTCAGATTATTCCAGAGGACAGACGGGAAAGCTGGGGGGAGAACAAAACTGCTCCCTCTCATGGTCCGGCAGGGTCTAAGTATGAGCAGGACAGCGAAGGTCCTGGAGGGTGGAGCTCTGGTCCAGGTGTGGCACAGTGCCACAGCCCCACTTTTGCTTGAGATAGGCATAGAGCTCGGTGTGTAATGAGCACCGGGCACTGCCAATGGAGGAGAGCTGCAGACAGGAGGAGCCCTCTTGAGGATGCCCCTGGGACCCATTCCCTCACTCTGCCTCTGCCTTGTCCGCCAGTGGCAGGCCAAGGGCTGCCCTGGTGTGGGGAGAGGAGGGACCTCCAGAGGTAGCTGCTGCTCTTCTAGATCACTCCATAGAAACTTTCCTGGTGGTTGATGAATTAAAGCCAGAGCCTGCAGCCACTAGGTGGCGGTGGCGGGGCACTTGTGGGACGTTCTCAGGCTTCTCTGGACACTTTTATACTATAGGATTGGCGAAGCTTTGATACCGTTTCTCCACCTTCAGGCTCCAGTACATCTGGTGTTTAAAATCTGGGGCACAGCTTAGATAGGGGACATATAGTGATGGGGAAGTCTTGGAGAGCGAGACTTTTCTACCTTTGTGACTTTCCACCCACATGGCTTTCTGTGCCTGTGACAGCCTCCTGGGGACAGGTGGTGTTGCTGAGCTGACCGCTCTTCGGTTCTCTCAGAGGGATATTCCTGCTGGTAGGAATCAGGAAGTGTTCAGGATCTGGCCACAATCGGGAACAAGGTCGCAGAGGAAAGGCTTTAGGAGTAAGCAGAGCTTCTGGATCTGGCTGTAACAGCAGGCACCTGCAGGGCAAGGCAAAGCAATCATCCAGAATGGATCCCAGGTCTACAGCTCCTGCCTCAGGCCCCAGGCTTGGTGGGGAGTATTGATATGCGATTTGAGATCTCAGACTTCTCTCTTGGCTGCATGGCTGGGACATATCCTTGACACCTGGCAGAGTCTGGTGCATGGCCAGTGGGCAGGCCCTGGTATGGTCCCAGATCTGCAGGGCCTTATGGTCAGAAGCATCGCAGACGTGGTTCTGGGTTTGGAGCAGGCAGCTTAGGTACCAGTCTTGCTCTAGGATGGTCTGCAGCTGGACAGGAGAGTTCCTTCTGCCTCTAACCCAACTTCAGCTTTCTAGTTTTGGAATGAGATAATCAAGGCTCTGGAAAGCCTTGCTCTTCTGATTGGCTTAGATGTGGGCCTGTTGACTTGGGGGGTTCCTGGAAAGAGAGAAGGACAAAAGGCAAGAGAGGTCATGGAGGAGGGAGACAGACTGGATTCCTCTGGCTGAGTCAGCTGTGGGCAACAGAGGCTGCCTGCGGCGAGCAGCAAGCACAGAAGAGCTGCAGAGGCCTGCACACCAGGTCACCTGCACACCAGGTCACCTGCACACCAGGTCACCTGCACACCCCTGTCTAGGTTAATTCTGGCCTCTTTCCTTTAGCTACTCTGCTCGTCTTCAGTGAGGAGCTCACGTCAGGGACTGTCCGAAGACTTTCAGGCCAAGTCATAACCAAGACAGAGGTCCCCAAATTCAGCAAGATGGCGTTGGGCGTCACATAATACACCAGGAAATGCAAGAGGGAAGCCATGGGTTGTAAGCCCAGCATGGGGAGCCAGAGGGGACCGAAAACAGGGCTGTGTCCTAAGAGCTCACTGCAGGCAGGCAGCCATTCAAAGAGGTTATTTGTTTCTTCTTCCTCCAACGTGAGAAAAAAAACCATAAAGGAAGGCTTTGCCCATGGTATGTATTTAGTTCCGAGGAGGCGCGTGTCTTTATCATCTTGTCTACGTGATGGATGAGGAAAGAGAGGTGTAGAGAGATTAAAGAACGCACCCAAAGCCCCGAGGGAAGCGAGTAGTAGGCAGAGGGCTAAGCCAGTCAGCTTTCACAGAATTGCGTCCATCAGTACCTTTTCCCAAGCGGAATTTAGTGTGAAGGTCCAGTGCTTGGGCAGAGCTGGGCAAGCTCTGATGGCAGAGTCTTTCTTTACACAACACTCCTTGCACACCGCATTGTGAACCATGCATTTCTGCCACCCATTTCTCTAGGTTTGGAAATACCAGTGCTTGATATTCTGATGGGAGAGGGTCAGACAGGCACTCTGTTCCTGTTTCTGGAACTGCCTTGGAGGAGAATGGACCAGGGATTGAGGGGGATGTGTAGCTGGGCCAGGTAATACTGCAGTGGCAGTGATGGGAGGGAGGGGAGCAGCAGGGAGGGGCAGCCTGGCCAAGGTCTTCTGCCTGAAAGTGATGTCTGTTCCCCCACACACCCAGTTCTGGCTTTCCTCCTCTCGGAATATTCTGGTACATTCACATCCACAAAATAAGTCTTTTCATTTTATCAAATCAGTAACAGTGAATGTAAAGGGAAGGTGAAATGTGTGTGTGTGTCTGTGTGTGTGTGTGTGTCTGTGTGTGTGTGTGTCTGTGTGTGTGTGTGTGTGTGTGAGAGAGAGAGAGAGAGAGAGAGAGAGAGAGAGAGAGAGAACACAAAACAAGGATGAGTTAGACCCAAAGAAAGGTGCTTTGGCAAGCCTTCTGCTAAACTAAAACTCTCCTAAGGCTGGAGAAAAGGCACAGATTACCAGGGCTAGAATGAAAAAGGAAGGGTGTCATCTCAAGACTTGCAGACACCAAAAAGAAAATAAAAAGTGTGCACCAATAAATTTAATTTAGAAGAAATGGATGAGTTTGTTTTTTTTAAAATATAACCAGATTGCAAAAAGAAATAAAAACAATGTAGCTACTAAACAAATGGAAGCAATAATTGAAAATCTTCCCACAACACATCCCTGGGGCTCGGAGGGCTTTAGCAGATAATTCTCTCCAGCCTTGAGGGAACAGACCATCCCCAGCTTGCGCAAGCTCTTCCAGAGAATCACAGCTGTTTGTGTTCCTCAACTGAAACTTACAAACTTTGACAGAAAAAAAAAAACCTGCCTAGAGCATGTGAGGAAAGGAAACCACAAGCTTGTTCCTCAGACACACGTGAGGACCCTGTCAAGGACAGAGCTGGCCACTGGCTTCAAGCCGGGTGGAGACTCTGGAGAGACTCCTGGGGCTTTGACGGAAGAAGAGCTGCTGCAGGGCTCCTCCTCTTCTGGCTTCATTTGTGCCTCAGCCAATGGTTTCCTCATCTTTCTTGTTGGCTTGCTGGCCGGAGGGGTGAAAGTCACTCCGGCTGTAACTACATTATTGCTGCAGACTACCCAAGTGCCTTGTGTGTTCTTTGTACTCACCCACATCGTAAAGTCTTTATGCTTCTCAAGTGCTTCCAATTTAAATGCCATCTATTTCTCCCGGGGCGCTGAAAGACTTGGAATTGGTATCCTGGAAATGGTCCCGAGCGATTTACTTCTCTAATAGGATTGGGTTGCTCACATGTTTGAGTGCACAGCAGATATGGTCACAGCTGTGGAATCTGCCAGCGTTATGATGATCTGAATAAGCTCCAGGAGGATCACAAAGTGCTGTGTTTCAACCAGCCCTCCACAGGGTGCTGATGGACCCTGACGACAGCATCTTCTTCCTCCCTAACTCTTTCCCCCACAGAGCACCGAAAGAGGCTCCCCTCATTTCACAACCTCATCGAAGTCTCATGACCTCACTAGAGTATATTCAAATGTGGGGACAGAAGTCTATGAGGTTCCAGGGTAGAGTGTGATCGTCTGTGAGAATTACTGTGTATAGGCTTGTCTACTTAAACACTTGGTCTCCACTGGATGGCACTGTTTGGAGACGTTAGGAAAGTGTTAAGAGGTGGAGCCTTGCTGGAGGATGCACATTACTGGGGGTGGGCTTTGAGAATTTAGCCTTGCGGCACTTTTTGTTCATGTTTTCCTCTTCCCATTTGTGGATGAAAGTGTGACTGTCCAACTTATTGCTCTTCTTACCGTGCCATGCCTTCCCATCATGATGGACCTGTACTTCTGAAACCATAAGCCATCATAAAGCCTTTCTCAGTAAGTTGTTTTTGGTTGTGGTATTTTATCTCAGCAACAGACATGCAAACGAGGACACAGATTAGTACCAGAAGTGGGGTTCAAATTCATGCTACTTGACTTGTCTTAAATGGAACCGATTGAAGTCTATCTATAATTCTACCCAGTCTTAAAACTCTGAAAAATCTACTTCTCTAAGTATACACCAAATTACCTGGAAATTGATTGGTAGAGGATCTAGATGCATCCTTCTAGCTGTAAGTTATCATGTTGGTCCATCCCTCTGCTTCAGGATTTAGTATAACTTAGTACCTGAGCTCTATAGTCAGCTGGGCCTTGGTTCAAGTTCTATAGCCACCATTTATTGGCTATGCATTTTGGAGACCATTACTCATCTCTTTCAGAAGAAACCACTCACTAACAGTTACCTTGCTGTGATGTTAGGTAAGTTACTAGGATAATAAAAGGAAATACTTCCTACAGTGCCGATCACTTACATTTCTAACACATATTCAGAGGCTGCTGGCACCTCTTCATGAAGTACTGTTGTAATGGGAATGGGTTTGCTGATCTCAGTGGGGAAAATTGGTAAGCAGGCCAAGAAACAGCTACGTGCATAAAATGCATAACTTATTAATAAGTTCACTCTGGTGAGTCAGGATGTATTTTCAGGTCTCCATAGAACCTAGGGGGTTGGAACAGAAGTTGTAGAGTCGTGCTCATTAAACCGTCACAGAGAAGGTGGGTATCATGATCCCCAGAGGCAGCTGATTAAAGTGGTGATCAATGATTTGATGGAATCCCTGGAAATGAAACATAGAGGATGCTTACTAAGGGGCTGCCTGACTTCAGGAAGAACACTAATCGGCAGGAACCTGAAGTCCCTGGAGAAGGCATGCATACCTCTTATTTAGTTATTAAGTTCAAGAAGTTCAGGGAGGTACAGTCCTCCCATAGAGGAGATCAGGAGGCTCTGAGGAAGGTTTCTGTAGGACTAGGTTGCCCGATGGGATGCAGAGTACTTAGCTAATCTGCATGTCAGATCACCAGGGTGTGATTTTTTTCATATAGTTAGGTCCCATGAAATATGTCGTCCAAATCTGTTGACTCATTAACACTGTAAATCTTCCTCAAAATATTTCCTAGGGACCCTGCTACCAAACCCCAGGCTGGAGAAAGAAAGACTGAGGCCTTCCTTCTGGGATTATTGGGTGATGGTGTTGAATGGAGAGTTCTCTAGAAACCTAGAAATCCACCGTAGTTCATTATTGGAGCCTTTTTATGCACAGAGCTGTTTCCAGTCTTATCATCATTGAATAACACGCATTTCTTGTATCTACAGCATCCTGAGTCCTTATGTTGCTGGAGAAGAATCTGAGCACCCAAGAATCCTGGCATCTGCCCTCAATCAAACCAGGCAAAATCTTCACTCACCCATGAACTGTTGAGCATTAGTAGGTTCTTCATGGCGATTTCGTGCATGTGGATAGCATGCTTTTATCGTATTCACACATTGGTGTCATGCTGGGTTATTGTTTTCTCTTTTTTACTATCTGAATACAGGAATTCCTCAACCTTGCTTTCAGTGCCTAATGTTCCTTTTTTATGGAGGTGGGTGGGGTTGGTCTAATTTAATGATTAAATTAATCATCTGATTAATGATGTTTTCCAAAGAATTTTAAAAATTTGATATGTTGAGTTTTTCATTCCTAGGATTTTTCACTTCTGTTTTTTCCTAGACTTTCTGAATTTCTTATACAAGTCTTGAGTTAATGTTATCTCTTCATTCATCTGTTTATTTTCCTCCTCTTTGAGGTCGTTGGTATTTTAAATTTTTATTCTTTTATAATTTCACATGAATAAAACATGTAGTTCTTTGGTCAAAGCCCCTCCCATTAGTGTCTCTTATCCCATTCCCTTCTCCCACAAAACCCATTCTTTTTCTTCAGCTTTCATCCGTGAGATAATAGATCAGTGGATACACCACAGAGGGGTTTGACTCAGCCTTCCCTAGCAACATTTAACTGTCTACAGTTTCTCTGAAAAAGATGGGCTTTATGCCCCGCCCCATCAGGATGTAGATGGGCCCAGTCTTGTGCAGGTAGTCAATGCTATAAGTTCATGGGTGCAGCAACCTTGTCATGTCCAGAAAGACACCATTTGACAGCACTTCTCCCCATCACCCTGATCTACATTTAGGACCAAGCACTCAGCAGTCACCTGTTCTCAGTACATTGTCCATTTGTGAGTCTCTGCCTCGAGCATCATCCACTGTGAACGGAAACTTCTCTGATCAGGGCTGAGAGCAGCACTGATGTACAGACACAGACATAAATATTCAGGATTCAGTTTGAAACCATGTCCGTTTCACAAAGCTACTGTAGTGAGTTCTGCTCAAAGACCTACGACCTGCCCAGTCCTGGGGCTTTGACCTGTAAGAACCTTCATCTCACCAAATTGGAAAATCCAAAAGAAATATGTGGATTTCTAAGTGCACATGTGCTACAAAGAAAAGCCAAGATTACAGCAACAACTTGAGCAACTTATAGCAAGCAATGAAGCTAAAGCATTAATAAATAATATTGTTTAATAAAAACCCTGGTCCAGATAGTCACTACAGAGTTCTTCCAAGCATTTAAAGAACTAAAAACACTTTTTCTTAAATTATTTCATAATATAAAAAAAGGAAAAAAACATACAGACTCATATGATTTCAAAAGCAGACAAAATTTAACAAATGAAACCATTGACCAATCTATATGATGAGAATAAATGAAAAAATTATCAATGAAATACTGGCAAACTTAATTCAAGAGCATATTAAAAATATTGCCTATCATGATGAAATTGACTTCATTCCAGAGATAAAGAGATAGTTCAGTATATATAAACCAGTAAATATAATTAACGACATGAATGACCTCAAGAACAAAAATTCCATAATCATCTTCATAGATAAAGAAAAGATCTTTACAGAATTCATCATCCATTTAGTCCCATAATCATCTTAATAGATGAAGAAAAGACTTTTGACAAAATCCAATATCCATTCATTACTCTAAACAGCCTAGGATTGGAAGGAACACATATTAGCATTATAAAGGCTATATATAACAAACATCTGACAAACTGAATGGAGATAAAGTTGAAGCACTTCTGCTAAGGTTAGGAACAAGATGAGGATGCCCACTTTCTCCTTCCATGTTTAATACAGTGCTTTAATATAGCTAGATCATCAAGACGAGAGAAGAAGACAAAGGGACACAAACAGGAAAGGAAGGAGTCAACACATCCCTATTTGAAGGTGACATGATTCTGTACATGAGAGACCTTAAAGATTCCACTAGAAAATTCTTAGACCTGATAGACACTTTCAGAAGAGTGGAAGGACACAAAATTAATGCACAAATCAGCAGTTTTCCTATATACTGAAATATGCTAAAATATGCTGAAAATATACTGAATATAGTCAGGCAAATATACTGAAAAAGAAATTAAGAAAACAATCTCATTTTCAAAAGACAAAAAAATAAACAAACAAATAAAAAACACAAAACAAACAAAATCCAAAATAACGCACCTTGGAAGAAACTTCACCAAAGAAGGGAATAATTTCTACAGTGGAAATTTGAAAACACTGAAGGAAGAAATTGGAAGATAGGAGGACATACCATGCCACCATGCTTATGGATTGGAAGAATCAATCCTGCAAAACGGTCTCTCCTACCAAAAGCATCTACACTTTCAATACAGTGCCAATGAAAGTGTCAGTGGTATTTTGTAGATAAACAGAAAAATGAACTTAAAATTTCTATAGGAGCACAAATTCCTTCCAGATGGCCAAAGCAACCCTCAGCACAGAGAATGCATGCTAGGTGCAAGTTACATTGCAGAGCCATAGTAATACAAACAGTATGACACATTGCTATTTTTTTAGAACTTAAACCTTCAATCTTTTAATTTTTAAATATTTTTATTATATTTGGATTCAGTTATAGAATTGTGGACTTTTGGTGGAGTCATGCTGCCTTTCTTTTTCATATTTCTTGTGTTTCTGTCTTGTAAGTTGTGCATTAGGGTACTTTTCCAGTTTTACATGCTGGCCTTCCTAGTACGCAGCCTTCTCTTGAGGTCTCCATCTCCCATCACTCAGAGAAGAGAAAGCAGGAAAACAGTTAAAGAACAAAACAGATATTGAAATGCATTTTTAGATTTTAAAAATCCCACTGGAAACTACCAATAAAGAAAGATAGAAAAGAAGGTTGTCATAGTATTACAGCACGAAATAGGAATTGGAAAATTTATAAAGGTAAATGCATTAATAATTAAGTGACAGAAAAAAAGTGGGGACATGTGAAGATGAAAGATCTGAGAAGCAAGAGGGCGAAGAAAAGAAAGGCGTATCAGACAGTGGCGTCGGAGATGCAACAGGGAGAACCCAGAATGAGAGTGAACACTCACAATTTAATCCCTCCCCAGGCAACAGAGGACGGAGATACATTGGTGCTTCCCAAGTCTCCCTGAAGTTTCCACTGCTCAAACAGGTTAGCAAGGGCCCGATACAGACTGAACTCTTCCTTTATTACCCAATCATGTTCATGTGTTACTGTGACTCCTGGGGACAGCCCGCTTAGGTGCTTCCGTGCACCAGGAGCACCCAGCCAGTGGTTTGAGCATGGGTATTGTGATACCCAAGCAATGGTTACAGGTCCATGGAAGTATCTCTAGGATACTGTGAGAGTAAAAAACCCATCAAACCAAGGCATTCTGCACTGGTGGGATGGGGAAAAGGCACGGAGAGATCTTGTGTGTCCCAATTACCCTGGCCTCTGTTGAATCATAGCAATGTTGTCACATTCTTAGGGCCACTCTTCTTTCTAGAGTTCAGGCCACAGTTCCAAAACACACACTTCCTCTGCTTCACGGCCACACAGCCTGCACTGTCTGTCATGGAGACCTGTGCTCACGTGCCTGCAACCAAATCACAACTAGTTTCTGGAGGGGTTGCTCCTCTAGCCTGTGCAAATGGGGAGCCTCTGTGAACCAAAGACTTAAAATCCCAGGGTCTTCATCTCTCCATGACTGAAACATTTGTCTGCAAGTCGGCTAGTTAAGACTATCCCCCATCACAGCACTAGGAGACTCAGAGGCTCCTTCTCCAGGGTCGGCTTGTTGCATAAGGTCACCAGCATCCCACTTGAAGTTGGGTTTCTGTGGTGTGCTGTGCTGTGCACCTGTGGAGCCTGCCAAGGCTCTCCTTTTCTGTTTTACTCTTAGCCCACCTATGAGCCATCCCTGTGAGTAGGATTCTCTCCTGTTCTAACTTCTTCACTGTCATTGTGTAAAACATTTTGATCAAAAGCAACTTAGGGGAGGAAAGGGTTTATTTCATCTCAGAGCCAACAACCCATCATTGAAGGAAGTCAGAGCGGGAACTTGATGCAGAAACCATGGAGGAACACAGCTGCTGGCTCTATCATAGACTCATGCTTTGTTGGCTTTCACATCTAGTGCAGGACCACCTGTCTAGGCATGGTGCTGCCCACAGTGGGCTAAATCCTCTGGGGTCAATTAATATTGAAGACAATCCCCCCACCCCCCCAGACACGCTTGCAGGCCAATCTGACCCAAAAAATTCTCAATGGAAGCTTTTCTTTCAGAGGACTCTAGGCTGTGTCAAGCTGACAGTTAGAGCTAACTGGGATATTCACCTTTTCTCATGTTTTGCCTAGCACCTAGTGTTAGAGTTTATTGTTTCTTTTGTAGATATATAGTTCTGTATTTCTGGACTTTATCTAGCCTCTGTTTACTATTTACTACTGAACTTTTGTCCCTGCCTATAACACAATTCTCCTCCTGCAGCCATGCATTTGGTACCTTGTTTTAGGCTTAGAGAGGCATTAGAAAGTGATGGATGTCTCCACTACATCTTTGCTAAACTGGTCAATTTTCATGTCTTTGATAAAAACTTGGGAGAGCTGGATAATTCATACAGTGCTGTGGTTTTATGAGATGCATTGGCCTGCTAAGTCCATCCTTCAGAAATAAATAACTCATTGGAAATCTTGATACACGACAAGTTGAAATGAAAACAGTTGAGAAGCAGAATAGAGGCACCTGTTATTACAACCTTCCTGGCCCACATTGTCTCCTCTTTCATGCTGTGAGGAAGACCAGGATAATGCCAGCTTGCATTTGACAGCCCATGCATCTGACTGCTGGAGGGGCTCTGTGGCTTGTGGAAAGCAGAGCCAGACAGCCTTAGTTGGAATTCTCAACACCAAAGAATGGGTCTCTGCAGAGAAAGGCAACTCT
Organism: Microtus pennsylvanicus; assembly: GCF_037038515.1. Lineage (NCBI taxonomy): Eukaryota > Metazoa > Chordata > Mammalia > Rodentia > Cricetidae > Microtus > Microtus pennsylvanicus. Next base: position 39,284,430 of record NC_134589.1, read on the forward strand.
ATGGAGATTGGCAGTGCCATTGGGATGATGGGGGAGAAGAAGGGTCCTTGTCTTTCTTATTCCTTCATACAGAGGCCAGCCCTAACTGTCCGTGTCTAGAATGTCTTAGCCATCGCTTTTCACCTGGCACAAACATGGCTCATTCGTCACCTGGTTTGACTCCTGAAGACTCAGACTCTTCAGATCTTATAAGGGACCAAACTTTGTACCTTCTCTAAGAATCAAGGGCATCTTTCTAGGCACTCCCTGGACAATCACACAGTTAAAAATTTATTGACAATGCCAGGTATTTAAGAAGCCACAATCAGTGAGCGGTTTGTTATATAGGAATAAACCAGGCCATCTCAGACAAAAAGAGGTGCATTGATGTCTTCCTTCCTTGTGGAGGCTTAACATCTTGCATTGCCTATGTAGGCATTAGCAGTTTCTAATTCTGCTGCTCCTTGTTGGGGAGAACTCCCAGAGTGACTGCCTGAAGTTGTCCCTTCCCAGGGGCAGGTGGAAAATGCCGACAGGAGCAACCTTGTATTCGGCCCACGCTGGAACTGGGCACGAGCAGGGAAGGGGATGCTTTCTTTACAAGCTTGTATAACTTTGGTCGTTCTGGTCAAAATGTTGTCAAAAGGCATCTAGAATGCCTTAGTCCCTTATAATGTCTCAGTGGTGTCGATATGAGAGTTATGATTGACTTAGACCATGCTGGACTGCGAGCATATAGTCCACTTCACAGGGATGTCAATGATGCTGTAATATGCGAAACATCCCAGTTTACCCCATGGTCACAGGAGTGGCTTGCTGGACCAGCACTGTAAATAGTTCATGCTATTAAAACACATTTATGATCTTTTAACATATTTACATATGATATGTATAAAGTTTGGAGACTAACAAGAATTTCTTAATTTTTAGTTCTCTTTGCTATACATGTGTATCTAAAGAGTGTGTGTTGTGTATGTGATCTGTGAGGTCATTTGTGTGACTCTGTGTGTCCATGGAGACCAGTGCCCTCCTCTTTCATCCTCAATGTTAATCTCACTGATTCTAGAACTAGGCCTGCAAGTCCCAGACATCTTCTTGTCTCTGCTTCCTAACACACACACACACACACACACACACACACACACACACACACACACACACACAGAGAGAGAGAGAGAGAGAGAGAGAGAGAGAGAGAGAGAGAGAGAGCGAGAGAGAGCGAGCGAGCTATTCCTGGCTTTACTGTAGGTGCTGGGATCTGAACTAGGTCCTCACACCTGGAGAAAATCCACTCTATTAGAGTTCTTTAGAGGAACAGAACTGATAGAATACATCTTGTTTATGTGTGTGTGTGTGTATATATATATATATATATATATATATAGTGTGTGTGTGTGTGTGTGTGTGTGTGTGTGTGTGTGTGTGTGTATGAGTTATTAGAGTGACTTACAGGCTGTGGTCCAGCTAGTCCAACAATGGTTGCCTACTGATGGAAAGAGCAAGCAGGCAAAAAGCAAAAGCTTCTGTCTTCCATGTCTTTTATACAGGCTACCACTAGGATGTGTGACACTAATCTAGAGTGAGTCTTCCCATCCCAAATGATCCAATCAAGAAAAATCCCTACAGGGCTGCTTGGGTTTTAGTTAGTTCCAGATATAGTCAAGTTGGCAGCCAACAGTAGCTCTCACACCCACTTACCCACCATGTCATCATCTCTCCAGCCCTGGTTAGTTTTAATCAATGTTTACAACAAGTAACCATCAATTACATCAAGGCTGGCCTTATCCCTGGAAGGTCCCTGTCTTCCCCAGTCAGCGCAGACTTTTTAGGGACCAGCACTACTGAGACTTAAGCCTCACTTGATTGCCTCATTTTGAAACCCATATAAACATTGTCATATAGCAAGTAAGTGTGTATATTCTTTTGTGCCTAGAGTTTCACGCTCATGTTTTTCTTACAAATAGATTAATATAACAGACTTCTCTGATCTCCCCACATGGGATGCCTCTCTTTGAGCCATTGTGTGGAATTTCTGGGAATAACTCTTGCTCAAGCCTTTTGTGCACACATGGATCCACTTGCACATTCCATAAAGAGGAATTTCTGAGTCATTAGATGACCATGGCTCATTTTCTTGGGCAACACTGAGTGGCTACTCATAAACCTACCGGCAATAAATAAGAGCTCTAGCAATGTTTTCTGTTATAAGTTGTTCCTACTTCAGCTGCTGTGGGATCAGAAGTCTTTCATCTTGCCTCTAGTTTAATTCCCCTGATTATGTATGTAGCTGAGCTCCCCTACACCCGCTTAGGATAAGTTCATATTTGATTTGGATATTTTATTTTGTGAAATGTCTGTAAACAGTTTGGGTCCACATTTAATTATTTTTTTACTTTTTAATTACTAATTTGTGACAACAAATTGTAAATTCTGGATTAAAGTGACTTACCTATAATATGGTACATTTTTGCTCACTGTTTTATGTTTTTACCTTTCTTTTATAAAAAATTATTTTAAGGAGGTGTGGCTGAGTCATCCCTGAAGTTGTGGGCAAGGGGGAACTGTCCCTATTGTCCATCTGTCCTGTGGGCATGCGCAGGGGAGAGATGTGCCCCCCATCAATGCCAGAGGCAGGTGGGAGAGCTGGCTCTGACTGAAGTCAGAAGGGCAGGAGAGCTGCCCCTGCCGGTCCCCACTGCACCACGTGGGACAGCAGGCCCTGCACTTAGTGTGGGCACAACGATAGAGCCAACTCCACTGGCAGAGGAGTGGTGGGTCAGCTCAGATATTGTGAGCATGGAAGAGCTGTCCCCATTGCTCATCTGTCATGTGGTGACATGGACAGGAGAGATGTCCCCTCCCCATCAACTCCTCAGGCGGGTGGGAGAACTAGCCTCCCTGCCTTCATCTGCCGCAGCACTAGGGAGAATGACCCCTACACCATGCCTGGGCAACACAGTAGAGCTGGCCCTGAAGGTGTAGATGTGGGAGATCAGACCCCGAGGTCATGAACACAAGAGAACTGGCCCAGCCTTTGCTCATAGCTGCAAAGGGTGACCCCACCAAGGCAATGAAGGAGAGCTCACCCTGGTGGTGAGTTCAAGGGAGAGCTGGTGGACTGACCAGCCCTGCAACTACCTGGGCCCAGAATGAGGGTTATGTGTTGGCCCACCCCATACCACCCCATCTGCTGGAGCAGGTGAAGGGTCTGATCCTGCAGACCCAAAGCTGCAGGATCTTCACACCACAGGGCAACAGCAGAAAAACCAAGAAGAGTTCCAGTGAGGGCCCAGCATCGATAGTGTAGTAGAAACCAGACGCCTCAAACCAGACCCATAACTCTTTGCAGCGAACACTTGCAGTTAAGCTGCATGAACAAAAGGGTTTACTGCGTGACTCACTGCATTATTACACTTCAGCTTCCATGATGAGATTTTCTCTCCCTTTTTTCTTTCCTTTTTCCTCTTAAATTTATTGGGGGGGGCTACAAGGGACAAGAGTGAATATGCACTGACAGGAAATGAATGGGATTGAGATACACAGAGAATAAATAAAAAGGAAGTTAAAAATTATTTAAGTTATGTATAGGATCTGTATCTCTGTGGGTATGTGTCTTTGAATGCAGGTGTCCATGTAGGCCAGAAGAGGGTGTTGGATCCCTTGGAGCAAGAGTTACAGGTGCCTGTGAGCTGCCCAATGTGGATGCTGGGAACCAAACTTGAGTCCTCTGCAAGAGAAGTAGGTGTTCTGATGTTTCTTTTTTTTAAAAAAAAAACCTGCAATACGGAACTATTTATTGACCACTATCAACCACTAATTACAATAAAATGAACAATAAAGGTATAGATAACATCTGAAGCTACCGGTTATTTTTCTGGACTAAGCTGAACCAGGAAAGCAAATATTGGAAAGATTGCACCTACAGACCAGGAATGAATGGAAGTTAAAGAAAACCACCATTGTGGAGCAGTTTCCCCCACCTGGGAGGGGAGCTTCTGAAGACATCGGGCCTGTGAGAGCAGCGAAACAACACAGGTCAGCACAGGATGTTTACAGAGACAGGAAACACAGGATGTTCCAAAGCAGAGGGTCTCAGCATTCCTAATGCGGTGACCCTTTACTACATTTCCCCATGCTGCGATGAGCCCCAGCCATAAAATTATTTTGTTGCTGCTTCATTATTGTAACTTTGCTAGTGTTGTGAATTACCATGTAAAGATCTGATGTGCAGGATAGGGTCCTGACCCACAGATTGAGAAACACTGTTTTAAAGGAAGAGGAAACACTTCATTCTGCAGGGAAGCCCCTTAAGGTAGGAAACAAACAACTCAAAAATAGTTCCTGGAAGTCCCTAAAACCAACAGGATTCACTAGGCCTCTTTCCCCTAAGAGTGTATAAACAGTAAAGATGCTGAGAGTCATTCTTGGACAGGCATCTTGGAAGGAGCAGAGACCGGCCGTGCAGCCTTAAAGATGTGGAGAACAGCCAAACTGCCAGGAACAAACAAAAGTCCAGCCAAGCTGCCTAAAAGAGGCGTTAGACCAACTCAGTCACTGGGAAAGGACACCTCCCATCTGGTGAACTGACTGCAGGTTGTCTTCAGCTTTTGTGAGCTGTCACTCATGCTGGGGTGGGTTTTGGTGAGGCAGGTGTCTCTGAGTCATTTCGGCTCCTGTAAGTAACTCTTTACCCACATTCCTCCATGTAACCCCTCTAGGTCCTCACTGGTTTAGCAAGCTTGACTTCCGTGGTGTCTGTGCATTGGGTGTCATTAGTTCTTCATCTGGGGGTGAGTAGATGTTTGCTCAACATCTTCCCAGGAATAGCTCCATACCACAATCTTTCAGGTGGCTAATTTTATATTATTCGGTTTTTCTCACCCATGTATGTATATCATTGGTATCTAAATTGCCAACATTTCTAAGCAGGTGATTAGTTTTTAATAAGCTTTTTTAGATTGTCCATGAGTCATAATCTCTTAGTGAACAGGTTCTAAGCTTTTGCATAGGGTTGGCTCACTAAGAGAGCCTACACATGTCTTTTCAGCCTTACTTAGCTTGGGAAAACAAATCAGGATTTGTCTCTTTAAATCTTTTTTGTAATGTGTATGTTTGTGAATATGTTGCCCATGTGTATGTCTATGCATTATATGTGGGAAATGCCCACAGAGATCAGAAGAGGACATTGGCTCCCTTGGAATTGGAGTTATAGGTTGTTGGGACCTTACCTGTGTGGGGAGTTACTAGTGCTAAAATTTCCCTATCTGGGTGGGGCATTGGTAGTGCTAAAAGTTTTCCTATTGAGAATTTTGCAAATAGACTATTGAATTTATGTGATGCTATAACTCTCAATTTCTGAACGTCTGCTTTGAAGGTATCCAATTTTATCTGCACAGTTAGCAATGGAACTGTCGGGATCCAGTGCTAGCCCGGACCATAAATTATTTCTCTGGACCAGACCATAAACTATCTCTTTCTGGACCTGCATGGAGGCACGGGAATAAAGACACAACTCACATGGCTTTATCAGGAGGGAGATTCTCCGTGATCCTTCATGAAATCCTGAGTTCACATCCTGAGAAATTTCTCTCGTTTATTCTCCAAACAGCCTTATATATAAAAACATAAACTGAGGGGGAAATCATTAGCATTTTGTTTCCTAGGTAACCTAGTCACGTCCACCTCTACCTGAGCCTTCTTTCAGTTTCTTTGGTCTGCATGCTAGCTGTCACATAGGCTGGATTAGCACCTCTTCTCAGGTATCCTCCAAATTAGAAAGAAAGGAGCAAAGCAATATCTTGACCTTTTGTTAGGTTAGTGAGAGCCTGTCCGGAAGATTATGCGACCACTTTAGGTGTGGCCTATGGCTTTTGAGCCTGGCTGCCATACCATATAGAAATATGGGCCTACATGGAACTATCCACTCAATTTGAAAGGCTACAGCTTCAGGATAAATTCAGCTTATTCTTAGGTTTCATTAGGTTGTTCACAGTCATAAAGTCTCTTAAGTTTGGGTTCTCATCCATGTCTTTTGTCTGGCTGAATATTTAAAAAATAGATACATAAGTATTTTATGAATTCACACATATATTAGGGTTCTCTAAAGGAGCACAGCTGATGGAGTGTGTATGTATATCTGCATATTAATAAATCATACAGAGAGAGAGGCTAGCTCACAGGTAGTCTAACAATGGTTATCCGATGACAGAAAGAGTGAGATTTGATAGTTGTCCAGTCCAGGTGATGTCTTGGCATTCCTTACTGGCTTTAGAGTCCTGGCGGATTCCTGGAGGGCTGCTGATCTTCAGTCCGTGTTGGAACCTTGAAGAGCTGGATTTAATACCAGTCACAGCCACAGGACACAGGAATTCAGAGAGTGAGAGCATGCAGGCAAAGAGCAAAGGTTTCCTACTCTTTTAATAAGGGCTGCCACGAGAACGTGTACCCAGATTTAAAGTGAGTTTTCTTACCTCAGATGATCTGATGGAGGAAACCCCATGGAGCCTTTCCCAGAAACTTGGGTTTTAGAGGATTTCAAACGTAGGCAAATTGGCAGCCAAGATTAGCATCATAACACACAAACAAAAAGCCTAGAATGGTCCTTCTGCATTCCACTTCAAAAAGCAAGTTCTGATTGGATAATTTCCCTGGTGTTTAGAAAATACTTCTTTCATTGAAGGGGCAGGGATATGACTCCATCTTAGACATGAAGCAATTCCCGTGTAGATAGTGGCATGAGCTTGTGTCCAGAAAGTTCCAAGCCAAGTTTAGCCAATAGCTAAGCAGTTTAAAACCTGGCCTTATAAGGCTGGAGGGGGGTGTCCAAAGGTACAGGATATGACTGTTAGGCTGTTACTGACCATATTTGACAAAAGTCCACAATGAATGGGATTGTTGCTGGCCCCATCCAATCAACATGTGCCCCATGTAACTGCTCCTTGATTGTCCAATTAAAATAGAGATTAGTTCATCACACTAGAATCCCCCAAGTTCCATTTTAGAAGGGCCTGTGTGCCCTTGTCATGGGTCATCATTGCTATTTTGTGTGGATAATAGACCCCTACATTCTGGCTATTTCTGCAGAATAAACACTCTTTGTGTTTGCATATGATTTGAATCTGTGTTCTTTCTTCAGTGATTTTCCTTTTCATGCAAAGGAAAGAAATCACAGGATCAAACATGAATACTCTATTTTGCTAAAAGAGGCAGCTATGGGAAGCTTTTGTTTGTCCAAAGCAACCTGTGTTCTTAAGGCAAAACTCAAATCTAAATCCTCCAGAAACTAGCAAATATCAATACATTCAAGACCAACATGGAAAAATCAGTTTTCAATGGAATCTAGTGATTTTTTTTTATCACACTATTGTTTTAAAAAACAACAACAACAACACACACACACACACACACACACTCAGAGAGAGAGAGAGAGAGAGAGAGAGAGAGAGAGAGAGAGAGAGAGAGAGAGAGAGAGAGAGAAATTATTGCACTTCATCTTCTGTGCAAGAATGCCAAGTTGATCTCTTGCTATTAACAGCAACAACATTGTGAGCACACTTCCCACCTGCTTCTTTGCCAGCACCCAGCGTGCTGTTAGTCCACCCATTTCCTGAGAAGTCTGGCTTACCACTGTGGTCTATGGCAATGGATAGCGTTCTTCAGGATCACTCCTCATCACTCCTTCAGGATCAGGGCCTTTGGCACAGTCTCCTGCTTTGTCAACAGTGTCTCTTTTCCTCTTGGATTTACCCTCACTAGATTCAGGCAAACAAAACTTTCTTTTTGCGACATCGCTTCTTGAACTTACTGGCCTTTGAGCATTGAGAATGGCTTCGGTTAACTCTGCATAATCTAAGTGTTCTTCAGGCTCCCAGGCATTGCCAGCATCTGAAAATTCCTCCCACTCAGGAAATAGCCCACCCTCCCATTCACTACACGTTGATCCAATTCTTGTGGATATATATGTGTGTGTACACACCTGCACACGCATGTGTGTGAGTGTTTATGATCTGATTGTCTGGGGAATGCATCACAGACAACCCCAGATGTGTGCCTTGCTCATTTCCCAGGCCTTTCACAATCCAATCAAATTTTTAACACAACAGATTTGAACTGAAACAGTGGTTTGTTCTGGGTCTTCAGACTATTAGCCTTGCATTAGAACTGGCAATCAGTCAGTTCTCATGGATCTAAACTGTAAACCTTAGACTCTAAAGGCTTCAGACTTACACTGGAGCTGTGCCGTTGACCCTGTGAGGTTTCAGCTTATTGATTCCCCTTAGGTGTGTCAGCTTTCACTGTTATGTGAGTCAATGTCTTCTAATCTGTCATTCTGTGTGTTTGTCTTAATATATATGTATGTGTGCGTGTATGTATGTATGCAAGCATGCTTCTCTCTACCTAATTATCTATTTACATATCATTTATCTATATATCAGTGTATCTATCTATCATCTGTCTTCTATTGATTCTATTTTTCTGAGAAACCCTAGCTAATGGGCCTTTATCAAATATGAATATATATGTGGATAAATCTCTATATAGAGATAAAGAAACCTTTCTAGATGCATTTCTGAACTCTAAATCCCAAGATCTGTCAGTACACAGTTTTAACTTTGTTACTTTGCTTTAGCTTTTCTGAATCTTCTGCAGGTTCACATAAACTTCTGCATAAAATGGACCGTGGGAAATGGCCTGAAGTGCACTGAATTTTTCCTTGTGAAAAACATGCAACCAAACAAAGAGTTTATTGTGTCAGTCTAACTACTAGGGAGAAAAAGATAAGGTCCTGGGTCAAGTTCCCAGCACTATGAGTGAGCAGATGGAAAATCCATCTACCGTCTTCTTTTCTTTTCTTCTTCTTCTTTTTTTTTAATGATTTGATGCGGTTTTCTTATGTAGCTCAAGTTGGCCTTTAACTTAGCAGAGGTTGGCCTTGAAATACAAATCTTCCTGCTTCAGTGCTGGGGTCTACCACTGTGCTTGGTCTGATGGATGACACTAAGTTAGCACCTTAACAATATTGAGTTTTCTACTCCGCAATACTATCTTTATCTCCCCATTTGTTAAGGTTCTTTTTTTTCCCCTTAGGTGTATGTAGTAATTTTTAGTATAGAGTTCTTGCATATCTTTTGTTAAAGTAGTTCTTATGTAATACGTATTTCTTACATGTTACATATACATTATATACTGAATATTTTGAGGTATAACATGTAAAATTCAAAATTTTAATTTTCCCAGTATATCATTCTTGGTTTGTGGGTAATTCAGTTAGCAGTTGCATGTTAGCTGACTTTTCATAACTGTCAAAATCAGTCAAACCACACACAGACATTATTAAGAAAGAGAATTACAGACCAACCTCATTCATGAACACTGATGCAAAAATCCTCAAAAATACTGGCAAACCGAATCCAACAGCACATCAGAAAAATCATCCAACATGATCAGTCAGCTTCATCCCAGAGATGCAGGGATGGTTCAACATATGGTAATCTGTCATGTAAATCACTATATAAACAAACTGAAAAGAAACTCACAGGATTATCATACTAAGTACTGAAAAAGCCTTCAACGAAAAACAACATTCCATCATGATAAAGGTCTTGGAGAGATCAGGGATACAAGAAACATACCTAAACATAATAAAGGCAATATACAGCAAGCCAACAGCCAATATAAAACTAAATGGAGAGAAATTCAAAGAGATCCCATTGAAATCAGGAACAAGACAAGTTTGTCTACTCTTTCCATATCTATTCAATATAATTCTTGAGGTTCTAGCTAGAGCAATAAGACAATAAAAGGTACAAATCGGAAAAGAAGAAGTCAAACTCTCATTGTTTGCTGATGATATGTTAGTTTACATAAGCGACCCCAAAAATTCTACCAAGGAACTTCTACAACTCATAAACATCTTCAGTAAGGAAGCAGAATACAAGATTAACTCAAAAAAATCAGTAGCCTCCTATATACAAATGATAAAGAAGCTGATAAAGAAATAAGAGAAACATTACCCTTCACAATAGCCACAAATAACATAAAATATCTTGGGGGTAACACTAATCAAAGAAGTGAAATACCTGTTTGACAAGAACTTTGAAGAAAAAAATTGAAGAAGATACCAGAAAATGGAACTCCCATGCTCTTGAGTAGGAAGAATTAACATAGTAAAATGGCAACCCTACCAAAAGCAATCTACAGATTCAATTCAATGCCCATCAAAATCCCAGCAAAATTCTTCACAGACCTTGGAAGAACAATATTCAACTTCATATGGAAAAGCAAAAAACCCAGAATAGTGAAAACAATCCTATACAATAAAGGAACTTCTGGAGGCACCACAATCCCTGACTTCAATTTCTTCTATAGAGCTACAGTACTAAAAACATCCTTGTATTGGCATAAAAAGAGACACGAGGACCAATGGAACCGAATCAAAAACTCAGATATCAATCCACACACCTACGAACACTTGATTTTTGACAAAGAAGAAAAAAATATAAAATGGAAAAGAAAGCATATTCAACAAATGGTGCTGGCGTAACTGGATATCATGTAGAAGAACGAAAATAGATCCATATCTATCACCATGCACAAAACCCAAGTCCAAATGGATCAAAGACCTCAACATAAAGCCAACCACACTGAACCTTATAAAAAATAAAATGGGAAATAAACTTGAATGCATTGGCACAGGAGACCACTTCCTAAATATAACTTCAGTAGCATAGACACTGAGAGAAACAATTAATAATTGGGACTTCTGAAAACTGAGAAACTTCTGTAAAGCAAAGGACACAGTCAACAAGACAAAATGACAGCCTACAGAATGGGAAAAGATCTTCACCAACCCCATATCAGACAGAGGTCTGATCTCCAAAATATACAAAGAAATCAAGAAATGGATCATCAAAAGAACAAATAATCCAATAAAAAATGGGGTACAGACCTAAACAGAGAACTTTTAACAGAGGAATCTAAAATGGCTGAAAGACACTTAAGGAAATGCTCAACATCCTTAGTCATCAGAGAAATGCAGTCAAAACAACTCTGAGATTCCATCTTATACCTGTCAGAATGGCCAAGATAAAAACCACTGATGAGGGGGCTGGAGAGATGGCTCAGCGGTTGAGAGCATTGCCTGCTCTTCCAAAGGTCCTGAGTTCAATTCCCAGCAACCACATGGTGGCTCACAACCATCTGTAATGGGGTCTGGTGCCCTCTTCTGGCCTTCAGGCATACAGACAGACAGAATATTGTATACATAATAAATATAAAAAAAACCCACTGATGACAACTTATGCTGGAGAGGATGTGGGGGAAACTGAAACAGTCCTCAATTGCTAGTGGGAGTGCAAACTGGTACAGATGCTTTGGAAATCAGTATGGTAATTTCTGAGAAAATTAGGAAACAACTTTCCTCAAGACCCAGTAATACCACTTTTGGGTATATACCAAAGGATGCTCAATCATACCACAAGAACATGTGGTCAACTATGTTCATAGCAGCATTGTTTGTCACAGCCAGAACCTGGAAACAACCTAAATGCCCCTCAACCAAAGAATGGATGAAGAAAGTGTGGTACATTTACACAATGGAGTACTACACAGTAGAAAAAAATGACATCTTGAAATTTGTGGGCAAATGGATGGAACTAGAAAACATCATATTGAGTGAGGTAACCCAGACTCAGAAAGACAAATGTCATATATACTCACTCATAAGTGGCTTTTAGACACAAAGCAAAAAAAAAAAACCCCAAAACAAACAAACACACAAAAAAACAGCCTACATTTCACAATCTTAGAGAACCTAGAAAACAATAAGGACCCTGAGGACCCTAAGGATCTAATCTACATAGAAAGTAGTAAAAGACAAGATTTTCTTAGTAAATTGGGAGCATGTGGACAATGGGAGAGGGTAGAAGGGGAACATAGAAAAATATATAGCTCAATAAAATCAATAAAAAATTAAAAAACAAAAAAATTCAGCCATCAGTTCTGGAAGGTTTTGCAGGTTGTGTTTTATTCTCTGTGAATGGCATTCATGTTCCCTCTATATAATCGTTGTGTCTCATTTTATTTTCTTGGCTCACCATGATCAACAGACCTTCAGTGATTCTGAAAAGTACCTGGAGATGCTGTGTGACCTGCTGATGCTCTTCTTTGATTCCTGAAGATCCATGGCTCTGTTTAGATCATTTCTCAGAAGGCTTTGGCTTTCTCAGCATGAAGTACTGTCTTCCTGATAACAAGTTTGCTATAAAGCTTCTTCTTTTTCCCAGAAAACCATCAGACCAGAATAACTCCAAGAACAACATTCAATTAGTTAACACACTCAAAATACAGAATATTTGTTTTTCAAATGTAGAGCATTTATCAAACTGACTTTTGTTCAAAGTTTTGAAAACGCATAAAATATGGTGTTTAGCCATTATATAATTAAAACCAATGACAAAGTGATCCGTAATACCTTAACGTTTGAAATATTATGCCATGTTCATTAAAATAAAGCTTTTATGAAATAAGTAGCAATAAAAACAGAAATTAATTTGGAAATATTTATAATACACTTTCATGGTTGGTATTAGTTGACATCTTCAAAGGGTCAAAAATTACTGGGAGACTGGACTCTGGGCACAGACGTAGGGGATTTTATTAGTTATTGCTAGTGATGCAGAAGACCCATTTTAATGGTGGGATATATCGTTCCTGGGCAGGACATCACAGACTATATAGTTGGGTAAAGAGAGCTGAACACCTGCCTATGTTCACCTGTGCCTTGATTCAGCAACAGGAAAAGCATTTGTCATATCAAACTCATGGGATGGGGAAAGGCTGTCTCCAGAAGCGTCATAGACATATATGCATGCATAAAAAAGGTTAAAATTAGTAAAGATTCAAACTTCAAAAGTAGGTAAAGGATAAAATTAGAAATTACAAAAATCTAAAAATATATACAATGAAAAAACTGGACCAAAGTCAAATATTTATTATTTGAAAAGATTAATAAAGTGTTAATCTTCTTGAGTGAGTGCCCAGATAATAAAACTCTAATTTGAACATTTTGCTAAGAAACCCCAGAGTGCTTTATTTCTCAACACTGAGAGAAGTAAAAACACAAAATACTTCCAGCGAATAGTGAAATAAAGAACACATGTCAATCCATTTTTTTTTTTTTTAGCCAGCGCTGTCAGAGTATTTTATTCTAGTAGAAAGAGATTGCACACTCACTTCCCAGTTACCCAAACCCGAATAATCACACATATTAAACACAACACTGTTTGGCCAATAGTTTAGGTGTATTCTTACCTAGATCTTATATCTTAAATTAGCCCCTTTCTAATAATCTGTGTATCACCACAAGGCTGTGACTTACTGGAAAGGTTCTGACGGCATTTTTCTCTTCCAGCAGCTACATGGCGTCTCTCTGACTCCACCTACTTTCCTCCATCTCTGCTTGGAATTCCTGCCTAGATCTATTCTTCCTTGCTATAGGCTGAAACAGCTTCTTCATTAACCAATGGTAATAAAACATTCATAGCACACAGAGGGGAATCCCACATCACTCAGAGAATTTCTCTGCTGCTTAGAGAAATTGGGGACCCTTATGTGACTTTGCCAGCTGCAGTCTTTTTTTTTTTTAATTTTTATTTTTTATTGAGAAAAGGAAAAAAAGTTTCCGCCTCCTCCCAGCCTCCCATTTCCCTCCACCTCCTCCCAAAAATGATATGATTTGGGGGCCAAACTCTGGGAAATATTTTCAAGTCAGGAACGTTGTAGGACAATGTCTTTCAGGACCCCTTGTTGACAACGCTCACGAGACATTGGCAAATATGATTCCAGATCTCTGGCAGAAGAGTGGATTTTGATGATGCTGGCTTGTTTCTAAGATTCAAGCAATAAGTTGGCCAAAGGCACAACCATGCCTCTCCTGAGATCCAATCTCCAAGTCTCATTCCTTGCTCTGCAGCAGGAAATCTGCTGTGGTCTCTCTCTCCTCTCTGACTCAATCCCCAATGGATCATGAAGAACTTCTCCTCCATCCTTCCTTCTTCCAACTCATCCCAGTATCCTAACCTCCAACACCAACAGGGATTCCCTATAAACACATCAGCTGAGTAGGCCAAGAAAAACAGGCCCACACAGCCATCACACTCTCCAAAATCCCAGAGAGCAAACAGAAACCAAGGAACAAAATACCCATCCAACAAAGACATCTAGAAACTGGCACCTAAACATACAATCATTCCAAACCCACATGCTTAGAAGCCAGAGTGAAAACACAATCAACAACATCAAGGGCAATATGTCTGCACTAGAGCCCTCCTGTCCTCCCACAGCAGGCCGTGAATATTCCAACAAAGCTGAATCACAAGAAAAAGATTGTAAAACCAACGGTATGAAGGCAGTAGAGGCACTTAAAGAGGAAATGAATTAAACCCTTATAGAAATCCAGAAAAACACAAACAAATAATTGGAGAAAATGAATAAATCTCTGATAAGAAATCCAAGAAAACAAACAAAACCCCCAGTCATTTGAAGGAAATTAACAAACTGTTCAAGACCTGAAGATGGAAACAGAAAGCAATTCAGAAAACACAAACTGAGGGAATTCTGGAAATGAACAGTTTAGGAATTGGAACAGGAACTATAGTGGCAATCTTCCTTAGCAGAATATAAGAGATGGAAGAAAGAATCTCAGACATTGAAGATATGAAAGAAGAAATGAATGCATCAATCTAAGAAAGTGCTCAATCAAAACAAAACAAAACACAAAACCAAAGCAAGCAAGCAAACAAACAACCCCCCCCCCAAAAAAAAACTCCTGATATAAACATCCAGGAAATCAGGGACACTATGAAAAGACCAAACCTAGGAATAATATGTATGGAGGAAGGAGAAGAAACCTAGCTCAAAGGCCAGAAAATGTCTTTGACAAAATTATAGGATAACGAACTTATAGTCCACGCCCCTAGAGAAGCCTGTTCTTTTCTAGTGAGCAACAGAAAAGGGAGTGGATCCAGAAAGGAAGGGAGATGGGAAGGAACCAGGAGTAGAGGAAGGGGACACTGTAATTAGGATATATTGCATGAAAAAAGAATCTATTTTTCAATAAAAGAAAAAACTAGCCAGGCGATGGTGGCGCACACCTTTAATCCCAGCACTCGGGAGGCAGAGGCAGGCGGATCTCTGTGAGTTCGAGGCCAGCGTGGTCTACAGAGCTAGTTCCAGGACAGGCTCCAAAACCATAGAGAAACCCTGTCTCGAAAAACCAAAACAAAAAAAGAAAAGAAAAAACTAAAAAATGTACACAGGTACAGAGACACACACAATTGTACTCACAGAAATCCCATAAAGACACAGATTACAAACCATAATATATAAGTAAGAAACCTGTAGGGAAAAAAGCTCAGAGAAAATACAATAATATAAGAACACAAAAACCAATCCTCCAAAATTGCCATTGAGTTTCTTTTGTGTTGGCTATGGACTGCTGGCCATGCCGTTTGCTCTTAAGGGTGGTTTGTATACCCAGCGAAGCTCTGTTGGAGAAAACAAATTTTTCTTTGCAAATGCTTATCGATTGGAGATAGCTTCTGGTTTTGGGATGGGGGCTTGTGTCCATTGCCCCCAGCATAGGGACCCCAGCTGACTTAGAACTAGGCAGGTCTTGTGTGTACTGCCAAAGTCTCTGTGAATTCACATATGCATTATTTCTGCTGTGTCTAGAAGGCCTGCTTCGTTGGTGTCCTCCATCCCCACCAGCCCTCACAGTCTTTCTGTCTTCTCTTCTGTTTCCCGAGCCCCACGGAGGATTTGACGGAGACATTCAGTGTTTAGGATTCAGCGTTCCAAAGTCCCCCACTCTCCGCCCACTGTCCAGTTGTTGCTCTTTGTGTTTGTTCCCGTCTGCTGCAGGAGGAAGCCTCTCTGATAATGGCTGAGCAAGGCATGGATCTATGAGAATGATTTATGAGCAGAATGTCTAAGAACTCTTATTTTTTAACAGCTGGATTATAGGAAATCAAAACACAAGCACTGAACAAAGTCGTCCAGGCGTAAACAGCTGGCTGATTGTGTCCTAGGCATTTCCTAGTCCTGTCTGTACACACTGTGATGGGGAACACGTGATACGTGTCATGCTTTCTCACACATTGTAAATATTTACCAAACAGCCCTAGGCCACTCGAGTACTTTGAAAATAAGAATATACTATGATATCTACTTGTTAGAAAAATTTGTAATCATACGTTCTTTGGTGACAAAAAAAACTCACAGATAAGAAAAATGGCAGCAGGTTCCTAGATCAAAATCTCAACAGAGTTGCAATCAGGATTATATAGTCCCCAATTTAACAGAAGACATGAGGCAGCAGGCTGTGCTAGACAATGTTTCTAAGAGTCAGGATCGGATCCATTCTGCTAAGACATCAGCAGGAAAGCATGTTCTCCTTGCAATAAATCGCTGTGATGCAGCTGGAAATTGCACATGTATCCATGGTGTTCATAGACCTGTCAACCTGAGCACACCCTAGCAGCTGGCACGGTGAGCTCCCTTGGCCCCTCCGCTGCCAGCTTAATGAACACGCTCTGACACTCCCTGCCTAGAAACGCAGTAATCACTGTGTGCTCCGTAGAAATCTCCAGGTTGGCTGATTCACTGACTGAAGATTTTATCATACGTTGTCACCTTTGGGAAACATAAAACTTAGCAGTTATGAAATAATAAACTTTTGGACAAGAGACACAAATTCCTTACCAAAAGTTCTCCTAGATATCTATGGTTATAATTAAAACTGTCTTTGAGACGCAGAGATGCCAGCCAAGAACCATTCATTCCTTCACCCTTCTGACCACAGCAGTGACTTCAGCCTCATCAGGACCACACCAGTTCTATGACGTGAATGAACAAAAGTCACCACCACAGAAGACAGTTTTCCCTGAAGACCAGCAGGACATTCGGAGAGCAATCATTCTGTAGCTTCCAACATGTGTGGGCTCAGGGATTATCCTTTAATACCGAGCAAAACTAACTGAGACATAAATGTAGAGCAATGGCCAGACAACATGAACAAACGTACCTACACAGGACCTTGCCACACAATCCTCCCCTTGATGTCCAGCATCTACAGCTCAGAACACCCAGCATTGCTTCTAAGACGTCCACTTTCTCATTCCTCAAAGGCAGTCATTCCTTTTAAATGACGAAGAAGAGAAGAAATCCTTAAGGGGGTGTTATGCTAGCTCTAGATTTTTTTAAAATTTTTACCACTTATATACTTTTATTTGTTTTTATGTTTTTAAAACATGTTATTTTTAATTATGTGTCTATGTGTGTATCTGAATGCGGGCTTATGTGTCTATGTGTGTGTGGGCTTAAGTGTCTATGTGTGTATCCGAATGTGGACTTAAGTGTCTATGTGTGTATCCGAATGTGGACTTATGTGTCTATGTGTGTATCCAAATGTGGACTTAAGTGTCTATGTGTGTATCCGAATGTGGACTTAAGTGTCTATGTGTGTATCCGAATGTGGACTTATGTGTCTATGTGTGTATCTGAATGTGATTTATGCAGGTGAGCACAGTGACTGTGAACGAGGGTGTTTGATCCCCTGAAGCTGGAGTTATAGGCAACTGCCAATAACTGGATGAGGATGCTAAGAGCTAAACTCAGATTCCCTGTAAGAATAGCAAGCACGCTGGACCGTAGTGGCACACGCCTTTAATCCCAGCACTCAGGAAGCAGAGGCAGGCGGATCTCTGTGAGCTCAAGGCCTGGTGTGTAAGAGCTAGTTCCAGGACAGGCTTCAAAGCCACAGAGATACCCTGTCTCGAAAAACAAAAAACAAACAAACAAAAAAGAATAGCACTCTGAACCTCTGAGCATCTCTCCAGACTCCATTTATGGAACTTTTAAATATCTAGAAAGACGATGAGATGTGTGTAGCCATGGACCATGTGTAGTCAATGACAGTTGTGAATGCCACCCGCAACACATCAACTGACATCATTAACATGGTGAGGTCTCTTTATTGTTTTTGTTTTTCTAAAACAGTATTGATTGTACTGTTCTCAAGTGTGAACTTGATAAATGAAAGCATCATGTTACGCTATTTAAAGTTCTGTTGCCCCAATAGATGCTCCTACAAAGACTTAGTGTCCTGGTAGGCAAACAGGACCACTGGCAAAACTACACAGGTCAGGTGGAACAAAGACTAGAGTCGGCAATGTCCTCTAAATAGTCACATTTTGCCTACAGTCCTTCCTATTTCTGTGAACACCAGGGTCAGGTTTATGGAACCGTAATATGCTGAGGGCCCTTGAACCATTTCACTTCCTAAATGGTTTAAGAACAGATTTTTCTGTGAACATTACACATAGGATACCCAGTGCCCTAATTACTAGTTTACTTTGCCATGAACCAGAATCTCTTTTAGCACCTAGAAAGACTCAGCGCTGTGGATCTGGGCTGGCCCACATCCTATGGTATACATACATTAATAAAATACTTACAATGCAGATGTGAAGGACAGTGGTCATTATTGCTTTCCTGAAACATTCTGGTTTAAAGTCCTTTGCACTTTCCTCTGCTCCCACCGAGGACCAGCACAAATACAGTGTGCACCATTCAGAGAGGTGGTTTCACCAAGCTTCTGACAGACAGTGTGGTATCTACAAAATATGCTGTTTTTACACCCACTTTTAATGTACATTGTGCCCCTCTAAACATCTATGGAATATTTCAAATTAGGACTCAAGTTTCGCTCCTGAATACACAAGGCCGTTAGATTTAGTACACACATAGCAATGTGCATATCAGCAAGTGTCTTCCAGCGAAAGTGCTCTGGTCTAGAGCCTTCCATGTTGTTGAAATAGCAGGGGCAGGCTGCGTCCCCGGCACCCGGCTGTCTGCACGGCTAGCTTATGCCCCCAAAATAATTACACGGAAACTGTATTCTTTTAAACACTGCCTGGCCCATTAGTTCCAGCCTCTTATTGACTAGCTCTTACATATTGATCTAACCCATTTCTAATAATCTGTGTAGCTCACGAAGTGGCTTACCAGGGAAGATCTTAACCTGCATCTGTCTGGAGTGGGAGAATCATGGTGACTCTCTGACTCAGCTTCTTTCTCCCAGCATTCTGTTCTGTTTACTCCACCTACCTAAGGGTTGGCCTATCAAATAGGCCAAGGCAGTTTCTTTATTAATTAACCAAAGAAAGCAACAGATTAGAAAGAAATCACTCCCACATCACCATGTCTCCATTAATAGTACTGGCAGCTCTTCCAGAGGCCCCAGGTTCAATTCCCAGCACCCACATGATAACTCACAGTGTGTAACTCCAGGCCTGGAGGATCTGGCTCTCTCTCATACATACAGACAAAACAATGCACATAAAATAAATATTTAAAAAATCATTTTTAAGAAGAGGGCTTTTCTATGAATTTTAATACAAAGTATCTGAAAGATGCTACCTTACCAACTACTTTTGACATATATTGGCTATTTCTTTCATATCTAGCTTCTACATATCATAAAATGAGGGCTCATTTGCCTGATATGTGTACAATATATCCAATACTGCAAAACTAAATGAAGTGTACACAAGGTGATGACTATACCTTCCTTACACATGATAGCAAAAAATATTCATGGCTTCTTTGCTTCCACCTCCCTCAGCCCACCAACAGGTAGAGAGAGCACTTTGTTCTCAGAGGGATTTAATGAACCCATTTCCACACACTGGACCTCCCAGGCTTAAGAATCCATTTACACAAAGCATTAACTCTGCTACTTCTACTGTCAGGCACACAAAGCATGTTTAAATGTCTAGAAAGACTAGCCATTTCACGGAAGAACGTCTCTGCTATGCACACAGTGGTGGTGAATTAAACCACACGCATAGCAATGGTTACAGTATCAGTTGTCTGCCAATTGTGGTCATTCCCTCCCTACTTCCCGCTTACACTATCTTCAGATCAGTTGACAAGCACAGGCCTATGCAACGCTCAGAAATAATTCAACAACTTTGAGTCCAAACATCATTTATGGGAAGCAAAAATCCCCATGAATTTCCACATGAAGTATATACAAAGTGCTAGCTTTACTAACTATTCTGTGATCTACTGGCAGCTTCTTTAATGAGACGATGAACATGTTGGACATATTTTTACATTATATACACTTCCACAGCCAAACAAAATGCACAAAACATCCAGGAACCCAGGATCTGTGAGGGCCACAGGATAAATGCATTAGCATATTGCCTTTTGCCACAATGTCCTTCCACTTCCTTCCAACCACCGAGCAAGCAAGAGAGGACCACTCTGATCCTGGGAGTGGTTTCACAACTCCATTCCCCAAAGACAGTATTTCATACAGATTTAGCAAGAACGCGCCTACACAGTGAAATTTTACTGCCTCTCCATCCAGTCAGGATTGGACGTGAGCAGCAAATGCGTGGCAGTTTGCGGTAAACCGCACATGTGTAACAATGGCAATAAATCAAAACGTCACAAAATACGCATGTCCTGGGCTGGAATCCTGCTCCCTACCACCACAGTGCACTAAAATGTTCAAAACTTTGGAAATCAGTCTTTCCTTGAAATATTATTGCCACATATAAAAATGTATTGATGTACTGTTTTCCTTGTGTGCTGGTAATCTCTAAGGGCCTGGCAAAGGCTCTAAACAGCATGCTTGTTATTACTGCGACCTCAAACACCATCCTGTCTGCTGGATCAGAGGGTCTGAGTGGTACAGCAGTTGCACAGCAGCCTGGACTTGCTGAAGAGCCTTCTTTTGTTCAGGGCCTAATGCAGAGCTAGCGGCTTTCCAGGTCGCTTGGTGGAAGAGCCGGAGTAGCACAGCCAATTGGAGAATGTGCTGTCTATAAAATCCAAGCAGACTCACTAAGTGTTGTGCTTCTTTCTTCGTGGTGGAAGAGGCCAGGTGCAATAACTTATCTTTCATCTTAGAAGGAATATTGCTGCATGCCCCACATCACTGGACTCCTGTTGTGGGAGCTACTTCCGCTCCTTCAGCCAATAGCCGGGGAGATACCAGCCCATTGAGACATGGTCTCTCTCTCTCTTTAAAAATAGCAGAGACTGCCCTCCACTAGTTCTCCTTCTTCCGGCTCTGCTTCTGGCTCTGCTTCCGGCTCCGCTTCCAGCTACTAGGTTTCTTTCCTGATCGCGCAGAGGGCTGTTGTCTGGGACGGTGATCTGTACGTTTTTTCCCCTTTAAATAAATAACCATTCTATTACTCATAATTCCGAACTGGTGTGGGATTGTTTGTGACTTACGCCTTCAGATTTCTAAGAATTTCACTGAAGTAGAAGGTCCTCAAAGTTTGGTTAGGTTTATTTCCCATCCTGTGATACACTTATGTGTCACCAACGAGTTCAAAGTGGTTGCTACATCCTGCTCATTTGGTCCAGTTGGCATAATGTCTTTAATATAGTACGTCAGTGTGATATTTTGTGGAAGAGATAGATGAGTTCTTTGTATATTTTGGAGGTCAGATCTCTGATGTGGGATTGATGAAGATCTTTTCCCATTCTCTAGACTGCCATTTTGTCTTGTTGACCATGTCCTAAGCTTTACAGAAGCTTTTCAGTTTCAGGAGGTTCAATTTATTAATTGTTTCTCTCAGTGTCTGTGATACTGGGGCTATATTTAGGAAGTGGTCTCCTGTGCCAATGCATTCAAGTGTACTTCCCACTTTCTCTTCTATCAGGTTCAGTGTGGCTAGCTTTATGTTGAGGTCTTTGTTCCATTTGGACTTGAATTTTGTGCATGGTGATAGTTATGGATCTATTTTCATTCTACATGTCGATATCCAGTTATGCCAGCACCATTTGTTAAATTTACTTTATTTTTTTCCATTTGATATTTTTTTGCTTCTTCGTAAAAAATCAGATGTTTGAAGGTGTGTTGATTAATATCCAGGCTTTCTATTCAGTTCCATTGATCCTCTTATCTATTTTTATGCCAATAACAGGCTATTTTCAGTACTGTAGCTCTGTAGTAGAGTTTGAAGTCAGGGATTGTGATGCCTCCAGAAGTTCTTTTATTGTACAGGATTGTTTTCACTATCCTGAGTTTTTTACTTTTCCATATGAAGTTGAGTACCATTCTTTTGAGGTCTTTGTAGAATTTTGCTGGGATTTTGATGAGCATTGCACTGAATCTGTAGATTGCTTTTGGCAAGATGACCATTTTTATTATGTTAATTCTACCTACCCAAGATCATGGGAGATCTTTGCACTTTTTGATGTCTTCTTCAATTTCCTTCTTCAAAGATTTAAAGTTCTTGTCATGCAAGTCTTCCACTTGTTTGGTTAGAGTTTCTCCGAGATATTTTATGCTATTTGTGGCTATTATGAAGGTTGTTGATTCTCTGATTTCTTTCTCAGCCCATTTATCATCTGTGTACAGGAGGGCTACTGATTTTTTTTTAGTTAATCTTGTATCCTGCTACATTACTGAAAGTGTTTATGAGTTGTAGAAGTTCCTTGGTAGAATTTTTGGGATCACTTATGTAAACTGTCATATCATCAGCAAATAGTGCGTGTTTGACTTCTTCTTTTCCAATTTGTATCACCTTGATCTCCTTTTGTTGTCTTAATGCTCTAGCTAGGACCTCAAGAACTTTATTGAATAGATACATAGAGAGCAGACAAGTGAACCTTGTCTTGTTCCTGATTTTAGTGGGATCCCTGGAAGTTTCTTTCCATTTAATTTGATGTTAGCTGTTTTTTTGTTTGTTTGTTTTTCTGCATATTGCCTTTATTATGTTAGGTATTTTCTTTGTATTCCTGTTCTCTCCATGACCTTTATCATGAAGGGATGTTGTATTTTGTTGAAAGCTTTTTTGGCATCTATTGAGATGATCATGTGGTTTTTATTTTTCAGTTTGTTTATATGGTGGATTATGTAGGCAGAGTTTTGTATGTTGAACCATCCCTGCATCTCTGGGATGAAGCTGACTTGATTATGATGGATGATGGTTCTGATCTGTTCTTGGATCGATTTGCCAGTATTTTAGCATCAATGTTCATGAGTGAGATTGGTCTGTAATTCATTTTCTTAGGAATGTCTTTCTGTGGTTTGGGTATCAGGGTAATTGTAGCCTCATAAAAAAGAGTTTGGCAATGTTCCTTCTGTTTCTATTGTGTGGAATAATTTGAGGAGTATTGGCATTAGTTCTTTTTTGAAATTCTTGTAGAATTCTGAGCTGAAACCATCTAGTAAGGACAATACTTTTTACACCCACATATATTAGTTTCATAACAAAGTGTGCATTCCAGAATAGTTAGAAAAAATGCCTTATTAATTGCTAGTACTAGGTCATGGGATATTTTATTAAAAAATAAAACTATGATTCTTACTTTTCACTATTTCTAAAAATCAATTACAGGTAGATTGTAGCCTGAACAGAATAATAGAAGTTGCTATAAGAATATGTGAAGATATGCCAGGCAATGATGGCACACACCTTTAATCCACTCAGGCAGCAGAGGCAAGCAGATCTCTGTGAGTTTGAGGCCAGCCTGGTCTACAAGAGCTAGTTTCAGGACAGACACCAAAATTACAAAGAAACCCTGTGTCAAACTCCCACCTCCAAAAAAAAAAAGAATATGTGAAGATATATCATATCCTTGCATGAGAAAATATTCTCTTAAACAGAAGACAAAGTTACTATTAATAACAGAAAATAGTTAAAAAAAACCTAAGCTATGTTGAAATCCTGAAACTCTTTCAGTAATTCTTAAGGAAGTGAAAAGGTGAACCCCAGACTGTGAGAACGCCCTACTCACTTGTCTGAGAAAGGAGTCTTAGTTGGAAAGTAGAAAATACTTCTTATTCAAAACATCCAGAAAATCTAATAAGAGGGAGTAAAAGATGTAGGTTTTAATTTCACAACATCAAATACTGAACATTCAAATAAACATTTGAGCAGATGCTCAACTTCATTAATCATGAGTGTAACATTGATTAAAACCAAAGTGAGATGATTGTCACACAAAACAGTGACTCAGCAAGCAAACTGAAGAGTGTGTTGCAATATCAGACACCCAACCCCCTCAACTTCCATCTCTGTGTCTTGTCTTTCTCTCTCTTCTTCTTCCTCTTCTTCTTCCTCTTCTTCTTCTTCTTCTTCTTCTTCTTCTTCTTCTTCTTCTTCTTCTTCTTCTTCTTCTTCTTCTTCTTCTTCTTCCTCTTCCTCTTCCTCTTCCTCTTCCTCTTCCTCTTCCTCTTCCTCTTCCTCTTCCTCTTCCTCTTCCTCTTCCTCTTCCTCTTCCTCTTCTTCTTCTTCTTCTTCTTCTTCTTCTTCTTCTTCTTCTTCTTCTCTACTTGAGATTAGCTTATTTCTGGATACCTTTATATTGAAGTGAATATTTTCTGGAAACAAATACATATCTCTGCAGAACAATTGTACAAAGGCAATAATCAGGACAAGATTGTGGATCCAGCATCATGAGATGATCAAAACAGCCCATTCATAATTTAATTAATGTCCCAGTAACATCTTTTATAGACCCAGGAGCCAACCCATGGTCTTGTGTTTCAAATAGCTGCCATGTCTCTTTAGTCCTCTTGACACTCCAGCTACTCAGTAGGATCTTCCTGGGTTTGAGTCTGGTTCCTGGGCCTGACTGGAGGGATGCTGTGCTCCTGATGGACTCTATCAGGAGGTATGTAGGCTCACAGTCCCGTTACTGGCTGTGTCAATTTCTGCATTGGTTAAAATCTTTGTAGCTCCCTCTTCTTATTAGCAATGCACATTAATTAGACCTTTTATTTCTTTAGTTATTATTAGTCATATCGTGGAGAGATACCTTTCTATGCCAATACTCCTAATCAGCTATTCACCCACTGGTTTGAGCGTTCGTTGATGATTCTTGGCTGAGTTAATTTTTACTTTCACACTACCAAAGGGTGATTTTAATAACTCTGTCATTCCTCCTCTCTCTGTGTCAGCTAGCATTATCTAAGTTAAGATCTTCCCTTCTCTGATTTTACTAAAGGGATTACAATGACTTATTTTGTACTTCAAACCTATTGTATTTATTTTGGTGAACGTATTTTCAAGGTTTGGCTAGTGTGAGCCTCTCCTCTTTGGTTCTTCCATGTTTTCACAGACCTCCTGCAGTTGTAAAGACTTTACTTCATTTCTTTGTGACATGACAAGATGCTACAACTCTGGAGCCAGGAATTTATCCCCAGGAACTTCTTGCTTCTTTAATAGAGAGTAGTATTTATATATTGGCTCTTGGTGTGCACATTGTCACAGATGTTTCATTGTTTCTACATGTTCTCAGTGAACATAACCAGTATATGCATATGTTAATATTCTCATGTATGCATGTATGTTTATATATATCTCTGGTTCTATTTCTGTCTGTCTGTCTGTCTATCTGACTCTCTCTCATCTATCTATCCATCCTTAAAACTATGAGTTCATACCCAAATTTCCAGTACTGGGCCAATGTCATAACATTTTTTAAACCTTCCAACTTCTTATACTTGTCTATGTCCTTTTCCAACCACAAGTGACTTATTTACCACTGTCTTTGATAAATGTTCTCATTTATTTTTTAACTCATTTCCCTGGTACCCTTTTCCTTGGTCAAGCGGCTAATGTAGTTACATGCTGGTTAGTTCTGATATGTGAGCTGCCCTGACTGTGAAGAGCCTGTTGTTAAGTCCCTGATCTTGGTCCCAGCTTTAGCTTTAGCTCTAGAAAACACACCCAACAGGTGCCCAAATGAGCCTGTGGCCCTGATCCCAGTTAATTGCTCTCTTAGATTCAGGCACTGACCAAGGAGGAGGTGAAATATTGACTGTGTTAAAAATGAATCAAGAAAACAAAATGTAGTTGAGGCCTTGTGTACAAACAGTTCACTTGGGAAGGTACCTTTGTGATCACTTCCTTCGTCACTGTATTTCATTCCTTCGTCACTGAGGAGGTGACGAAGTGAGATGGGGACACAGAAGATACTTGGTGTCTTGCCTTCTGAACAATGGTTTTGAATCATCTAAGTCTATAGAATGAATCCCAGAACCAGTCACTGAAAAGAGGAAATCAGAGGCATTTAAATGTCTACCAAAATGGCATCCTTTGGAAGGATGCTACCCAGAAAGAAACCCTTTTGGCTACTTTTCTGAGCTCTAGGCAAGTATATAGCCCAGGCTGCTCATGACCCAGCAAGTCACCCAGGATGGGCTTGTGGGAATAAATACGAGAAGTGAGAAGCACTAAGAACAGATGTTGAAAGAGTAGCGTGAGTCATAGCTTACACCATACTGCAGGCCCAGATCCAGGGTGAAATCAAAACATACCCAAGAGAATGCGTTTTAACTTAGTGACCTCCATGGCTCTGTGTCTTCTGTCCCCAGTTTGCATGGAGTGCATTGGAACACACAGATATGAATCACCTCATATAAAGGTGTAGATTTAAAAACTCTCATATTCAAGCCCAGGCACATAAAATACCAGTCACTTAAATAAGACTATGAACCACACACATTCTATTATATTCATTTATTAGAACACAGGTCAGTCTTATCTGACATAAACAACAAATCTCAGAATGCAGCTGTTGAAAATTTGAGTTGTGTCCTTTGCTGTATCCTGGTATCAGTCTGGGGTGAGTCTTCATGCCTTGGACATTTTGGACTTGTGGCCCCAATAGTTCATGAATCCTGAACTCTCATCTCTATGTTTAGTTTGACCTCGAGACTGTGGAAGAGAGGCTAAAAATCGGCTGAAGCCCCTTGGAGCACTCTCCCTTTGGTGCCCTGCTGTTATTTAGTTACTTTATTGCTCCAGGGCGTTAGTGAGAATTTTAGTGAAAACACCTTTCCAAGTAGGCGATACCTGACTTCGAGGTGGTTCTGATAAGTTGAGCCCCTTGGATGGGTTTAATGGCTTCACTACCAGGGCTTTAATCACCTTTTCTAACCCCAGTCAGCATATATGACCACCAAGAGACGTGACTACCGTGAAGGGTAAGGGTACAGGTGGAGGTCGTTAGCCAGACACCCCTTCGCTATGGGGGTGTTATTGCCACTTCTGGGTAAGGTGAGGGGAAAGCGTATTGCCCTAAGAGAACTAACCCAGTTTACACATCAACACATTACCCTGTGTTCTGTGTTTCCCTATGGCTGGAATCGTGGCGTCTCTCCACAGGGCCTGGCTGGACAAAGAAAAAAATTTTCCTTATGTATTTTATTTTTTTCTTCTATTAGAATATATATATATTACGGTTTTCCTTCCCTCTACTCCTCCCAGTTCCTGCTTCTGTCCCGCTCAGATCCACTCCCTTTCTGTTTCTCATTAGAAAACAAATGGGCTCCTAAGGGCTAATAATAAATGAAATATAAGACAAAAGCAAACACATTGGAATAGGACAAAATAAACAAATAGAAAGGAAAGAGCCCAAGAAAAGGCACAAGAAACAACTATCCACACAGAGACCCACTCATTCATACACTCGGGAATCCCTTAAAAACACAAAACTGGAAGGCATAGTATATATGTGAACTCGTAGAGTAAAAGAAGGGAGAAAGAGCAAAAAAATTAAGAAAGAAAGAATAAAATAAATAACGAAGGGAAGAAAGACAAAAGAAAAGTCAGTCAAGGAACCCCATAGATGCCACTGAATTTTTCTGTTGGGCATCAGCTGTGGGCATGCAGCCCACAGTAGCTAAGAGTACTTTGTTTCCTCAGTGAGACTTCTTTGGAGAAAACTAAACCTTCATTTGTACCTTTTTATCAGCAAGAGATACCTTCTGGGTTAGGAATAGGGGCATGTGTCCACTTCTTTCATTTCTAGGGCCTCGTCCACGCTGTGTGTGTGTAGACCTGTGCGGGCCTTGTGCACGCTGCCTCAGTCTCTGTGAGTTCGTATGTACATTGGCTCAGTTGTGTTTAGAAGGCCTCATTTCCTTGGTGTCCTCCACCCCCTTGGACCCTTAAACTCGATCTGCTTTCTCTTCCACAGGGTTCCCTGAGCTCAAGGGAGGGGATGTGATGGAGGCATACCTTTTAGGATTGAGTGTTCCAAGGTCTCCCACTCTCTGCTTGTTGTCCGGCTGTGGGTCTCCATATTTGTTCTCATTTACTGCAGCAGGAAGCTTCTCTGATGATGGCTGAGCAAGGCACAGATGTATGAGAATAGCAGAATGTCATTAGGAGCCATTTTAGTATTTCATTCCTTCATACATTAGTATTTGGTTTTCCATAGGTCCGTGGGCTATCTAGTCTCAGGTTGTTGGTCACCCGAGCAGGGTCAGGTCTGGGTTCCTTCTCCTGGAGTAGGCCCAATCCAAAGGCAAGAAAAGGCACAAGAAGCAGACACACACACAGATATTGGTTGGTTACTGGCACAAACCTTATGTTACCATTGCATTAACACACCTTACAGGCAGGGCACCAGTGTCAGAAGGGTTTGTAGCTGGGTTCGTATTAATGTTTCTTCTCTTGTAGTGTGCAGGGTACCTTCTAGTACCAAGAACAGTAGTTCCTAGGGGTGAAGGCTCTAGGTAGGCACTAGTTTGATTTCTCCACGTTCAATGAGATGTGTAGATGTTCTCTTTAGCAACAGAGTTTTGCTACCAGTTTGGAAAGCAACCTGCAACCTTAGGCTGAATTGTTCGGGGGCTCCCATGGGTCCTCTTTGGCCAACAACTCAATTAGATGTAACCCATTTCTGGTACTGGAAACTTCATATATCCATTTGTGACAAGATATCCAGTTGGTGCTCTGTCTCTCCTATTATTTGGCAATTTCATTTAAATAGATTTCACATATGGTTTAGGAAACTTGTCATATTAGATTGCCATACCACCCCCTCAAATAGCCCTTAATTTTAGCTGTCTCTCCCCACATTTCCCATTTATTACCCTCTTTCCCCCACCTCCCCACTTGAATTTTCTCTCTGATTCCATCCCCCTGGCCCCACCTATTCATAATTATATATTCTATTTCTCCAGTAAAGCCCCACCTCCTAATAGTGCCAATCCATTTGGTGACAATTTTATTTCAAATCACCTTAGGACCCGCAGATATTCAATCTGAAGTTCAAGAGCCCACTAAAGCCAGGCTGCAACTTTTTCTTCCTAATTTCCAGTCCCAATTCAGCTGTCTTCCAATTGTTCAGCTGGCAGGGGCTCCATGCCCTGGACCCCTGACCTCCTCTCTTTCCTGGAAGCTTGGAAGAGCCCAGTCTATTTCATTTCCATAACACTCACCTTCCTCCCAGAGAAGATGGGTAGGAGAATTATCCTCAGAAAAAAATCTCAAAGTGAAAGTGGAACACAGACCTCTAGTTTTCCTCAGAAGTCTGGTTTCACTCTTAAGATGCTAATCTGGGCTTGAAAAATCATTAAACGGAAAAACAAAACAAAACCCATGTTAGAGAGAAAAGGTCAGTAGACTGTTGCAAGAGGTCATGGGAGAGACTTTTTGTCAAGATAGGTATGATGAAAAGAGGAATGGGCTGGGTGGTGCGAGGGCTGGAGCTAGAGGGCTGGGGCCATAGACTCCCCAAATCTCAGTGGAGTCAAGCTACAAGGTATCCCCACAGAGTGGCCCTATATACCGTTAGCCACTGCTTCTGTGTTCCCTGTCCCAACTAAATTTGACTGGGTGCAAGGCATTTAAAAACATGTGCAGGCTAGTGAGGTGGCTCAGCAGGTCAAGGCTCTTGCTGCCACGTCTGAAGACCCAAGTTCCATTCCAGGAGCTCACATGGTAGAAAGATAGAACTAAAAGTTGCAGAGAGGACGTAGGAAGCATTTGAGTTGGCTATACAAACACTGACCTGGCAGATTTTTCTGGAAGGGACTAATTTACCCAGTTCCAGGAATTGGTCATTTAGTCACAGGAGGCTTTTAGTGGCAGATTCTGTAATGGCCTTTGATATCTGTCTGTCTATCTATCTATCTATCTATCTATCTATCTATCTATCTATCTATCATCTATCTATCTATCATCTATCTATCCATCCATCCATTCTTCCCTCCATCCATCCATTATATATACATATACGTACATATTTGAGACCAGGTGCCTCTGGGCAGTTGGTTTATGGCACATTTATGGCTATTGGGATAGGGTGCAGCCCAGCTCTGAGAAGTAGAAATTGAAATTTTATGGCAAACAGAGACTTAACTTGGTTACAGACTCAAATGGCTCCTAGTAGCATAATGGAAGCTAGCTGGTTTCTCACTTTCATTGTGTCTCTATAGCCAATCTTCCAGGTTAATTTAAATAGATTAATGGCATCAACTGACAAATCAGCTAAGTATGTTAGCATTTAAAGAAATTCCTGTCAGTTCTTATAAGTCTAGCATCTACTCTTTTTCTGACAAACACCTGTTATCTACTTCAAAAAAAAATACTAAGTATCCTATAAACATTAAGTAAAAAAGTGTCCGAAACATGTCTATAATAGAAAAACATATAATGCTGAAGCATACCATTAAACCTGGCAACTAAAACTCAGAACTGGTTACAGTGTTTCTACAATGAACTCCCAGAACAGGGAAAGCTAAAGAAATAAAAGAGAAACCAAGGAGATTTCCTCAGTGGGGAAAAGATGTAGCATCAAGAATTCTCTTCCACCTGGAAAAGACTATCAGGTAGGTCCAGCCATCTTCTGTTCTATGACTTGTAAGGAGAAAACCACTTAGCTCTGTATTTCTCTCCTCAAATTTGTACCGACTTCTGCTGGAGACACATCCTCCGGACTTCAGAAAAGCTGGGCGATGTTTATGTTCAATTACAGTGACAGCTGAGTACCTCAAGGACCCCTTCTGACAGAATTGCTAATTCTCAGATTTTCCATTTCTTAATTATCTTTAAGTTTAGATGCTTTGAAACCGGCCCAAGGCATCTGGCGTTTTCTTTAATACCTTCTAATTGACAAGCGTTCCGCCAGTCTTGGCTTCAGTAAGGTCCAGATGAAGATGTCGGGCTCTCATTTCCTCAACCTTTACTCTGTCTGTTTGCCTCCTCACACTTCAAATCTTACTTGAGCCAAGTCTTTTTGTTTGGAAAGGTTCCGTGATTCAGAGACAAAGCATGGAGTCAGTCTGATTAAGGACTATGATGACTGCCTTACTTTAGGGTTTCCAAAACACCATGATCAAAAGAAACTTGGGGAGGAAAGGATTCGTTCCATCTTACTCTTCCAGGTAACAGTCCGTCACTGAGGGAAGTCAGGGCAGGAACCTGGAGGTGAAAGCTGATGCAGAGACCACAGAGGAGTGCTGCTTATGGACTTTCTCTCCTTGGTTTGCTCTGCCTGCTTTCTTACAGCACCCGGTATCACAGTTCAGGGGTCGTCCCATCCACTGAGCACTCCCACATGGGTCATCAGTCAAATGCCCCACAGGCCAATCTCAGCTGAGGTTCCCTCTTTCCAAATAACTCTAGATTGTTTTGAGATGAGATAGAACTGCTGCAAGGTAGTTCACCAGAGACCACCACACTGACAATCTCTCTCTCTCTCTCTCTCTCTCTCTCTCTCTCTCTCTCTCTCTCTCTCTCTCTTAAATACAGGGTTACGCTGTGTAGCCCTGGCTGTCCTGAAACTCATTCTGTAGACCAGGCTAGACCAGGCTTGTCTCAAACTCAGAGATACATCTTGTCTCTGCTTCCCCAGTGATGGGATTAAAGACTTGTACTACCACTGCCTAGCCACACTGAAAATCTTGTCGTTTTTGTTTTTGTTTTGGCTTGTTTGTTTATTTTTTTCGAAACAGGTTTCTCTGTATACCTTTGGAACCTGTTCAGGAACTCACTCTGTAGAAGATCAGGCTGGCCTTAAACTCAGAGACTTAAAAATCCACCATCACTACCTGGCCACTCAGACAGTCTTTTTGTTTTGTTTGTTTTGTTTTTCTTCTTCTTCTTCTTCTTCTTCTTCTTCTTCTTCTTCTTCTTCTTCTTCTTCTTCTTCTTCTTCTTCTTCTTCTTCTTCTTCTTCTTCTTCTTCTTCCTCCTCCTCCTCCTCCTCCTCCTCTTCTTCTTCTTCTTCTTCTTCTTCTTCTCCTTCTCTTCCTCCTCCTCCTCCTCCTCCTCTTCCTCCTCCTCCTCCTCCTCCTCCTCCTCTTCCTCCTCCTCCTCCTCCTCCTCCTCCTCCTCCTCCTCCTCCTCCTCCTTCTTTTTTGGTTTGGTTTTTTGAGACAATCTTAAAGATGAAAAGAAAGTCTTTATCGCTGGCCAATGACTACATGGGGGAACTTGCCCAAATCATGCAGCCCTAAGCCTCACGGGTCTTTTCTTTGGTATACAAAACCCACATTGTGGGTGAGCACATGAGCACATTTCAATTACAAGAAACAGAACTACAGAAGCCAAAAACAATGTTAGCTCATTCAAGGACTTTTACTCAGAGACTTTCGGGAGTCCATTGACTTAGGCTTTGCTCCTGCTTTGGCAGGTGGGCAAGGTCTTGTTCCTATTTTGTCAAGAGCTGCCGCCTACTTGCTGGCTTTCAAGGCCTGAAAGGGTCTCCTAACATGGTGTCAGTTGTGCCAAGGTTTGGGGGCCTGCTACAAATCAATCCAGACAATGGCAGATGCAGAGGAGTTTTGATTGATAAAGACACGATTTCCTTCATTGATACTTTTACTTCTTTAGGCCTTGATGTGTTCTTGGTTATTTTAACTTTGGATATTGTGATTGTTTGGGTTGTCAACTTGCTATAACCTAGAATGTCCTTAGGAGGAACCTCAGTGGAGGGTGTCTGTATCTGACTGGCCTGTGGACATGTCTGATGTCTGGGAACTGTTTTCAGTGCTCTGATTGATACAGGATGATCCTCCCTAAGTACTTTCTGGCAGTGGCTGCCCTATGAAGAGATATGAAAGAGGAATTTTTTTTTCTTTCTTGGCCTTCATTCTCATTGGCAAGTTCATCTACCCTATTGTTGCTGGTGTTGATTCCTTTACTGTCATTAGAATTAGAGCCTTTCGGCTTCCACCATAGAATGAAGACCAGTGGTTCTCCAGGAATCCTCCAGGCTTTGCTATTGGATTGGAACCGCCAAGACACAGAGACAGTCATTGTTGGACTACTCTGACCAACCAGTGCAAGCCAATCTAGTGCATCTTCTTTCAATATGTATTCATTCTGCTGTCCCTGGCTCTCTAGAGAGCCATGACTAATACTAATACTGACAATGGTCCTATTGTGTGTTATGTGTAAGTATGTCAGACACCAAGGACATAGCTCTCTATGAATTAGGACGGAAAGTTTTTCATGGGGAAGTTAAGGTAAGCAAGCAAAGGGAACATCTTAGTAATTTGGACTCTACTTGGTTTGGGTTATGTATACCCCTCCCTCAAAGAGTATACTCCTGTAGCAACCTAGAACCCCCAAGTACAAAATGCTCTAAATGATGAAATAAATTTCTTTGCTTAGTAACCCTTTTTAAGCTTTTCTTTCCAATTAAACACAAGCTGAAACACAATCTTGGGCTGATTGAGCCTAGATCCGTTTGTGGTGCATGACAATGAGGCAGAAATTTATTCTCAAGTGAACTTTGGGAGTGAATTCCCTATTTACCTTTCATGCTTATGTACACTGGGCTTGCATGTGCTAAAAAAGAAGGCGCATTATGGGAAGGGATAGGATAAGTGACCAAAGATTTATGTAACCCGAACCTGTCAACCAAAATAGAGCACCGTCTGAATTATATCTCTAGTAACCACATTTCTTCCCTTGAACCCCTTCAAATGAAACCCCAGACAATCAATTGGAACCCCTGTAAATCTTCCCTCATTGGCCTGCTCTCTGATAGTGATTTTATCTTCTCATCACTTTGCTTTGAATAAACATTTCCAGGGTACATTTGCAAATCTGTATGAGCTTTTATTTCAGTTATTCAGATAGGATGAATTCTGAATAATTCTGAAACAATCAGAATTATTTCAGGTAAGAGACAAGGACGAGGAAACACCCAGCCCGGATACCGTCTGCTTACAAGAACTCCGTGCCTAGAGAAGTTAGGGGAGAACTTCAGGCCTTGACTGTTTCTCAGTCCAGGTGTGAAGGGTTAGGCCTGCAGATTTGGGGACGTCTGGTCCAGGAACTTCATGTAATCATTGACCCACTTCTGTCTGGAGTCCGCACAGATCTCTTTACCCCGCTTGGTCTTGAAGCTGTGGAGAGATGGCGTCTTAGAAGTCGTGCTCAGGGCATCATCCATAGATCCCCAGACCTCAACCACTCTTGCTCCATAGACAAAGGAGCTGCTGGGAGGAGGAGAAGACGAGGAAGGGAGAAGGCAGAAGCCCTGATCTTGCTCTCCTAGTTGAAGCTATTTCATCTACTGGGTAAAGGGCCTGGGGAGGATCCCTCCAGGCTCCTGGAAAGGATACGTTCCTTCTTCCTCAGTCAGTTTCCACATGTCAGTAAGGAGCCACTCAGGCAGGGGGCCATATTTGTCTAATTCATTTGCCTGTGTGTCCTGACCACCCTCCCCGGAACCCTTCCTGGGTGTTCTGGGCAGTAATCACTTACATCACAGCTGCCAGGGGACACTGGGCGCTAGTATTTTGGTAACTCTGCAGCATCCTCAAGGGGATCTTCCGCTGGATCAGAATAAAGCAGCAAGAAACAGGAGGGGGCACCTCATCTGAAAGAGAAGGTCAGGGGATGTTACAGGGTACTCTCACAAAGGAAGATGAAGGATGGGTGTCTACCTAGGAGTCATGGATTCTGAATTCTGTATCTAGATTGTAGGGATACAATATGATCTAGGAGTTGATGTCCTCTGTCAAACTACAGGACTCCTCATTGATGTTTGTCTATAATGAGATCTGATTTACTGATCCAATATTTCTCATGTCGGAAAATAAGCTCTGAGAACTAGCTGTACATCACATTGCTGCTGTGGGCTTCACATCAACCTGCTTTTAGGCTCAGAAGCCTTATCAGTATCAACATGTGGCTGTTGTTCTGGAAGCCACTCAGGACCATGACCCCAGAGTGCTTCTTCCAGTTTTAATTCCTGTCATCCCTCTATTGCTTGAGATGTCCTCCTCACCCACAGAGCCATTTCTGGGCCACCTCTCCCAACAAGGCTCGGGAAATATCTGTAGTGCATGCATGCAGCATCTTGTTGTGAGACATCACAGTGTCTGGCCTCAGTGGTCTGAGCACTTGGCTCTGGCTAGCTATGACACAATGACTCTTTCTGATTTCTCCTGTAGTCTCAGTCTCTCCATCTTAAAACTGCAGTCCATGCTGCAGCTCTGGGATGCCTTGTGCTCACGTGTTAGTGCCCACAAATCATTACCTTAGAAGAGAAGATGCCTTACCTGTCTCAGCCAGCTCTCCTGGGCTGACAGTGACAGCTATGAGCAGCAGGCCCAGAAGCACCGCAGGGATCTTCATGTTGAAGACAAGGACTTTGGAGTGAAGGCTGGAGTCGTCTGGGTTGGACTAGCTCTTCTAATCTGGAGGTTCCACCTGCCTTTTATAGGAAGCAGAGAGCCTGACAGGGAGGGTGTTGCCTAATGAAAGATGAACGGAAGATCGGGGCTGCTCTGAGTAGGCATCAGATTATGAGGTGATTATCTAGAAGTCAGAAGGAAGCTCAGCATGTACCACTTTTTCCCCCCAGTTTAGACTGTGAAGTAGAAACCGAAAGGTTCGCATCTCAGGCCAGCAATATGGAGGAAGTGATACCACTGGCTCAGGGATTGTGATTTCTTTGAAATGGAAAAACATCTAGATGGAAGGAAGAATAGAAACTAAGGTAATTATGGAACAGAGAGAGGTCAGTGTTCTCCTTGGAGGCTGCTAGAAGGCTGGAGATAGGCTCAGTCTTTGCCTCTGGCTCCTTTTAAATGACAATGCTGCAACCCTTGGGTAGGTGAGCTCCTCAGAACACAGATGGGCTCCAAAGAGCCCCAGAAATGTGGTCAACTCAAGTCTGCAAGTTCTGTTCTTTCCTGCCTCCTCCTCCTTTCTCTTCTTATTACTAGGAATTTTACATGCCAGCCAGAGCCTTGCTGAAGTAAGAATTCTACCATTCAACTGCAACTATGCCACAGCCCTTCTTGTTAGGTATTTTTGATGTTGTTTGGGTTTTGAGATGAGGACTCATTTAGTAGAACTGGCTAGACGAGAGCTTACTTCTTCCTGAGGCTGTTCTTATTCTGTCATTCTCTGATATCAAACTAGCAAATGCTGCAAAATATAGAATTTCTTTACTATGTCTGAATCAGCCTACAAGTCTAAGAGAACTGGGAAGCATGTACTAACCCTGCAGTCGAGGGGATCCTGTAGTGGGTGCAATCCTGCAAGGGCACAGCAGCTTTTTGTCTGGGAACTTCTACTAACAATAACCTTATTGGTCAGGCATCCTATTCAGTGTGTATGGAGGCCAAATAGTGTCATCCCAACAATGCTAGGAAATCTCATGCCTTTGATCAAATCTAGGCAAGGCTTAGTAGGCAGGAAGAAAACCTTCAAGAGAGAAACATAGCTGGTAAAGCCACGTAGGAAGATATCTATAGATTATATCCAATATTTTGGTCGTCATGAGCTAATGGCTAACATTTTATGATTTTTCTTGGTTTTGCCCTCAGTCAGACACAGCATTGAAATGCAACACATAATAGTATATATCCAAAGTTGGAATAATCAAGAAGACTTCATGAAGTAAAGAAGTGAGGGAGTCAAATCTTTTCAGCTTGCCATAAATCATCCTGCTCCTTAAGCCAACTGCGTATTTTTACTGTGTCTACAGAACATTTTCCCATAATTAATATTCCCATAATTCAAGTAAGGCTTGAAGTTTGAGTTAGCAAACAGATATCATAACCATGATGAAACGAGGACACACTATCTCCACTTGAACCTTCACTAAAGCCATGATTATCATTGTCATTTAGAAGATAATAAAAAATTCCTAATGCCTTAAACAATTTTCAAAATATCTAAAAATGAAAAATAATTTAAGAAATAGAGAAAGCAAGAATCAGGAATGCTGTTGGAATTTTGAGCTGTTACTTGGGTGCTCAGTTGTCATTGTAGATGAAGGAGAATATCACCAAGCATTTCTGCAAACCACAGCTCCAGCAGAAGCTGGTACAAGTTTGAGGTGAAAAATTTGAACCAAAGAGTTTATACCTTTAGTATTAAATGCATATAGGACTTTATCATCTTAATAGTCAGAGCGCAAGAACAGACATATTGATTTATATATTGATGAAGACCGAGATATAAGGCCGTCTACTACAGACTTTTGACTCAGAGTCTGTAAATAAAGAAGAGGAAAGATGGCATCTTCAGTAACTGGTGCTGGTCAAACTGGATAGCTGCATGGAAAATACTCAAGCTTGATCATTATGTCTCACCATGTATATAACTCCAGGCCTTCAGCATAAGACCTGATACCATGAGATTAATAAAGGAGAAAGTAAGTGGTATCTTTGAACTCATAGACACAGGAAAAACCTTTCTTAACAGTTCTGGTAGTATAGACATTAAGACCAACAATTGATAAAAGGGATCACCTGAAACTAAAAACTGCTATACAGTAAAGAACGTAGTCATTCAAGTGAGACAGCAATCCACAGCACACGCAAAATATTTACATCTGAAAGAGGGCTAGTGTGCAGAATATAAAAAGAAGTAAAAAAAATCAAACATCAAGAAGACAGCCCAGTGAAAAGTAAGGGCAAGGCACTAAACAGAAAGTTCTCAAAAGATGAAATGCAAATGACTGATAAACATGCATGTGCATAGATACAAATATTCAACAACTGTAGCCAACAAGGAAATGCAAATCAAAACTGCACTGAGATTTCTCTTAGCCCAATAAGAAAGTCTAAGACAAAAACAAAACAAAAAATACCAAGTGCTGGAGTACATATGAGGAAAGGGGAACACTTAGTCACTGCTGGTGGGAGTGCAAACTGGGGCAGCCACTGTGCAAATGAGTGTGGAGGTTCTTCCAAAGACTAGAAATTGGTCTGTCATGTGACCCAACCATACCACTGTATACAACTCTGCCAACTGTACCCTAGGAAGCATCTACCCCAAGTACTCTCTAAACTACTGTAGAGATACGTGTTCTTTGAGTTCATGGCTGCTCTATTTACAGTATTCAGGAACTGAAAACAACTTACTTGTTCACCGGCTGATTATGGATAATAAAAATGTGGCATATTTAATAATGACTATTATTCAACTGTAAAGGAAAACAAAACTATGAATTAATAGGGAAATAGATGGAACTGGAAACAATCATCCTGAGTGAGGTAACGCAGATATAGACATCACTCTCTTTCATATCTGGATGCTAGTTTTAAATCTTTAGATATATTTTGTTTTGTTTGGAATACACGTAGAAGCTCATAAACTATGAAGGAGCCTTAAAGAGGGTTTTGAAGAGAAGAGATACAGAATGAAGTTATATAAAGAGGGTAAGAGAAAGATGGAGCAGTATTGGTCAACTTGGGTGGGAGACAGAAGGTCAGGGTAGAGAAGGGAGAATAGGGAAGGGTAAATGATACTGAAGACTTTTTGAAAACGTTGTAAGAAATGTAGAATGTTCCTATAAATATACACTTACACATAGAAAAAAAGTTTAAATGGGATCACTGTATAACACAGGGACAATGCCCCTACTAGGCACTACAGGCTGATAAATAAAAAGATCCAGTGTGGGAACGGGTTTCTAGTTTTTGGGTTGTTGGCCAGTGTAATCATATAAGCCCCCAGATATTACAGGCTATTGTCAATGCTCTTGGTTCCTCTCCTAAACCTGACAGCAAAATTCTATTGCTGGAGACACCACATACTTCAGTTGCAAGACATGGAGAAGTCACACTAGTGCTGACTGGGGATTCTCATCCCTACTAGCTGGATTGCACAGTGTTGAGAGGTCCTAAGTATGCTACTGGAGGAGGAAAGTAACCATGAATCTCCTAGAGCTACAGTAATGCTGGTTTAGCCAGATGTGTCAGGTACAATAGAGGCATGAATATTATAGGAACAACCAGATACTTTCTGTTTGGATTTAAGACACACTCCATAAGCTGGAATTCATGCCCCCACACACAAATATATGCATGTGCACAGACCCACATACAGCTTAGAGAGGCATTCCAAAAACAGCAATATTAAAAATTGGCTACAGATTTTACTGTTTTGTTACTTTTAGATATTTTAGGAACAGATTGACTTTGTTCCATAAACAAAGAAAATAAAAGATTTAGAAAAACCAAGCATGCTCTTTTCGTTTTATTGCACAAGATTAAAAAAAACAAAAAGACAGGGTTCTTTGCTAGGATTTAAAAAAAATTATCAAAATGCTTTCAAGTTTGAGTTAATGCAGTTAATCATAAGACCATCTGGAATGCTAAACGGCAGCTTTTAAACATTGTCTCTTTTCTTGAGTTAGATATTGTGCCATCAGCTAAACCTCCTGTAAAGCTGGTTAACTGGTTAGACTGTGAGTGTGGAGAGGTTGGAATGCTGACAAATGAACAAACTCAGTGCTCTAGAAAAACAGGAGCAGATTGTGTTGAAATATACAAAGGACATCCGAAAAAGTAGCATTTTAATAACCTATTCAGATTAAATCAGTGGACCATGAGCTGTATCAAGGGATATCCAAGAGTAGACAGAATTCATCCACATCCATCCAAGAAGTCATTGTTGGGGCATGAAAACATGGGCCATGGAGAGCATCTGAAGCTTGGCCCTGTGTGTCAGGGTTAAGGTCTCCTGGAAACCCCAGGCATGAAGGGGCTGTGGAGAGAAGGCTGAGGCTTAGTACCATGTGTAAGAGTTGTGGACCTTGACGAGGTCAGAGAGTGACAGCTGGTTCCAGTTTCAGTGAGGACACCAAGAGTTCCCAGGACCATGGAATGACCACCAAGCTTAGCAGCAGTTGTGGAATGGAGCCAACTTGTGGCTACCGGACATTCTGTGTTTGCTGCAGATGGCCGAGCTGCCCACATCCTTAGGTGCTCAGAAGATCATGAATGAGTTCCTGATGTCAGATATTGAGATATTTATAATGTTGAATTTTTGTTTATTTTGATTTGATTTTAATTGTTCAAGGATTCTTTTCTCTAGGAACAAGACAATAGATAACTTAATTTGGATTTTAAATTAACTTCAAGTTAAGAAACATTAAACTTTTAAAGATACACTGTCAGAACTTTTTTAAAAGATTATATTACTTTTACAGTTTTACCTTGTTTTATATTATGGTTTTAATATTTAATCTTGGGGACAAACAAGAAAGGAAAGGTCATGTCAAAGTAGACTAAGGGTGTACTTGGTAGCTACCTCTGTTGTCAACTTCACACTTAGCAAGAGAGAACCTCAACTTGTGGTCATGTCTGAGAGACATTTTCTTCATTGATAACTGATGAACAAGGAGGATCCAGCTCACTGTGATTGGTGTCATAACTAGAGGGTGGGCCTGGGCTGTATGAGAAAGGTAGCTGAGCTGGCCAGGGTAAGAAAACAAGCAAATGTGTTCCTCCATGGTCTATGCTTCAGTCCTTGCCTTTAGTTCCTGCTGTGGCTTCTCTCAGTGATGGACTTTAACCTACTTCCCAAATTGACTTTGTTTAGTGTTTATTATTTGAACAGAACATGTAGAACATGTTCTTTTCTTAGGCTGTCTAAGCCATACTTGTGCTATGGCCTTGCTTGGAAAGGCTGTAGAAACTTTAGGAGACTGACGAGTCTTGCAGGTGGATGTACGTGACTGGGGCAGGCTATGAGGCTTTGTAGCCAGGCTCACTTCTTCACTCTGTGCTTCCAGGCTGTCAAGGCAATCTGCAGGCCAGCCTCATTATCCTCCAACCATGCCTACTTCACCTTCACGAACTCTCTATTCTCTTAAATGCTAGAACAAAACAAACCGTTCATCCCTTAAGACGTGTTTGTCAATGCCTTGTGCTTGAATAGCACTTTTCTTAGGGTATTTTGTCCCAAAAAAGTAACTAAGACACTCACCTATACTTTCTCCAATATTGCCTTCTCAAAGTTATACAGTTTTGAATTTTAAGCAGTAGATAGACTTATATCTATGTTTTGTAAAAACTAGGCCTGTATCTAAGTTAATTATCTTCTTTACAGTTCTTACATTCACTATTGGTCTATTTGTTGACAGTTCTATCCTTTAGTCCTTGAATTGTCCCTGCTACTTTTCAGTGACAATTTGTGTGTTTCTGTTTCTGCACCATTGATATAATTTCTATTATACCCTCAGTCCCACGGTGTCTTTATGTCTGTGGCTGTGTGGTAAGTCTCGATGGCAGGTAATGTGAGTCCTCTGACTTTATTTTTCAGTGTCGTGTTAACTCATCTGGGTATTTTGCCTCTGTGTAAACTTTAGAACCGGTTTGTCACTATCCATCAAAGAACTTGGTTGGATTTTGTCTGAAATTGTGTCTGAAGAGGTCATCGGGGGAAGAGCTCAGAGGCTGACAGTATTGAGTCCCCACCTGTTAACACAAAGATCTATCTTGCCATTGACTGGAGTTCTTTCTTCTTTCACAGCAATTTTTAGCTATTCTTATAAATAGTGTACATTTTTCCTTAGACTGAGTCCTATGTAGTTGCTTTTTGGTGCTAATATAAATGATATCGTATCATTAATTTCGGTTTGGGATGTTCATTATTGATATACAGTAAGGCTATTTTATCTTAGACATTAGAATTGTGCTCTTTGACTTTTGTGTGCAAGTGTGTATGTGTGTGTATATAATGTGTTTGTATGTGATATTTATGGGTAT
Source organism: Microtus pennsylvanicus (assembly GCF_037038515.1). NCBI lineage: Eukaryota > Metazoa > Chordata > Mammalia > Rodentia > Cricetidae > Microtus > Microtus pennsylvanicus. The sequence goes on from NC_134589.1 coordinate 39,326,212, forward strand.
GTTTATGCATGTTGGGAAACAATGGTTGGATACCCATATAAAGACAAGAGATTGAAGCTGTGTATCTTCTTCATTTCCTGTCCTATTATTTTAGGCATGGTTCCTCCCACCCAAGCCTGGATCTTGCTGGTTTTGGTAGACTGACTAGCCAGCACGGCTCCATAATATACCCATTGTCTCCTATCTTTGCATTGGCTTTGCTTTAAATTGCTGATTGCTTTAAATGTTGGAATTGTGGGATCCAAACTGGGGGTCTCATTTTTGAGCACCAAATGCTTTACCCACCAATATATTTTCTTTGTCAATTCTGAAATCCTTCTTTGACCATGAACTATTTATAAGAGTTTACTTTTTGTGTCTGTTATTGATTCTCTGCATTGGTCAATCATGCTTTATTTTTAAAGGCAGCTTGGCTTCCTCCTTCCATCTATGTGTCTCACTGTTTTCCTGTCCATGAGTCACGCAGACTTCCACTGATGCACACTGCAGTGGTGAGAGCGAGTGTCCTTGCTCTGCTAGGCTCAGTCTGGAGAGAACAGCATCTGTAGTGAGTGTGGAATCCACTACAGGTCATTGCAGATGTTTATTTGGTATAAGATGCTTCCTTCTGTTCCAACTGTGTTGGGAAGTGTTTTTGGTTTTAGATCCATGATGGTTATGCACTCTTGTTAAATGCTTTTCAGTGTGACCTCTTGTCCTTCAGCTGATTACTGTGAAAGGTTACAGCAATGAATGTTTCCATATGTGCGTGTGTGTGTTTGTGTGTCTGTATATATACTTGTGTATACATATGTGTATACACTTGTGTGTGTGCTCGTGTATGTACCTGTATGTATCTTCCATTGGTGCTTGCTAATGCATGTATGGTTGTTCTCACCTGTGGGTTTGTGTGTGGTTAGTTTGACATTGTGACCTCTTCCTCAATCACTTCTGCACCTCATTTTTTTGTGTCAGATTACCTTCCATGAGCCTGGAGATGGCCATTTCAGCTGGACTAAGTGACTAGGGAGGGTACACCTGACTCATGCTTTTCTTCTCTGTGATATATTACGTGGCTTCTGATAGGTCGGGAAGAGGAAACAGATGACAGAATTGACTCTTCTTACTTGTAACCTCTGCATAGCATGTCTCTGCCTTTGGGGATCTTCCTGGCCTCAGAGAGTGAATTTGCAAGTATTCCTTCTGCTTTTAAGCTTTGGAACCAGTTGTTAAGCATGGGCATCATTCACAGCTTCAGTGCTCAATAGAATTCATTGGTATAATCTGCTGGGAGAGGCTGTGCTTTCAGCATTGGAAGGCTATTATTTACGCAATTTATGTAATGGATAAAGACATATCTTGATTATTCCCACTTCCCTATGTGATTTTTTGACAGAGTGTGTATTTCAAGAAATTGAATGGCTTTTTCTATGCTTTCGAGTTCTAGACCAGCAGTTTTTAATAATCTTTTATTCTCCCTGATTCGGTCTTGGCAAGCTCAGTAGTAGACTTATCTCTTCTAGCATTTCTGACAATAGTAATTGGTGCCTTTGGACATTTCATGTGGCTGTCCTAGAGGAAGGTTTGCTGTCTTCTTGTTCTTTTCAAAGACCCAACTTTGAACTCACTGATTTTTCTCTAGTATTTATTTATACTCTTGTTTTACTTTTACTTTTCTGCCTGGTTTAGGTTTATCTTGTATACAGACATGCGCAAACACATATACCACACATAAATACATGGCTGGAGGAGAAAGAATGCCGGGGAGAGTATTTCTTCCCTTTAAATGGATGCTCATGAGTTCTCAGGCCTTAGGGACTCAGGACAAAAATTACTTCTATTATTTCTCTTCCTGTGAGTGCTGTGCTTCTATGTCCAGGTGACGATACTAGTGTTCATGCTATGTTGTTAGGGCCTTCTCTTTTGACTTGTAAAGGGAGGAGCCTTACTCTCTTCAAAGAGCATACACATTCAACACAAATAGCTAGGGCTATATTCCAGTATGAATCTCGAAGGAGCACAGACATTCAGACCACAACACTACTAAATTAATTCTGAGTCCAAGAACAGCCAGCCCTTACGCACCTGCTGTGTGAGGCTATAAGGGATGAATTCATTTTTAGGGTTCTTTGTTTCCCTTCTACAGCATTCCACACAGCATTGCTCTCTTGGCCTTGCTATTTCTGATTTCACCCTTGCTGGCACCCATCTTAGACTGTTGAGGTCTTCCTGTGCCATTACAGTGGCTGCTCCTAGGCCCTTCCTTCCTCATGGCATCCTGTGCTCAGACCTGACAACTCCTCTTTTTACTGCCTCTCAGTGTGTCCTTGTCCTTACCCTGTGAGACCACTTACTGAGTTCGTACTGGTTTCCCATCCTGCAGTCAAGAGTCCCTGCAATATGGCTACAACCTTTCATTTCCAATGCCTACCACCAGTTCCTCCAGTTTTGGGGCATGCAGCTATCTAGATTCCTTTCTCGGGCTCACTATGCTCCCCTCTTTCCTGGGGAACTCAGAAGGACACTGTGCATTTGTGGTCTATCATGCCTACAGCAGGTATGTCGGAGAGTCATCCTCATAGGAAATTCCCAGTAGATGTAGGACATAGATGGCTAGCTTTCCTTGTTGCTTTTTGTCAGTCTTAACATGCTGACCACTCTGGGCTTCAGAATTTATTACATGGCAAAGGTCTGAGAGAAAAGTCTCTAGACTGTTGCATGAAGCCATAAAGGGACACTGTGAAAAGGTGGTTATGGTGAGAAAAAATAGGCTTAGAGAAGCTAATGAATGAGGGCAGCTGATGGGAGGGCTTGAGCCAGAGGACTAGAGGGGACTGGCATGTCCTGCCACATTCTTCTAGAACCTTAGCTGAGTCTAGCCTAGCCACAAGACATTCCTGCAGGGTGATCCTACACCCTGTTACCTGTTGCTGGGGGTTTTCCCTTTCTGCTTAACATGACCACAAATTAGAATAATGTATTTAAAACACATATGTATTTTTCTTTGAAAACCCCACAGCCTTATATTAACACTGAATACAGCAATAGGAAACATACCCTACATTCAATGTAACACCAGTTCCCCAAGAATACCAAAGCTTTTTTATGGTTGATGCATCATGGGTGGATCAAACAATCCCACAGACGGAGAACCCTGACATGTTAATAATTTAACTGTGTTTATATAAAAATAAACACACAAGTTATAAATTAAATTCAGTTTATTTGTTCAAAGCATAACTGAAATATCAATAAATGTTACTTAAGCATGTCTATGTTTTAACTTGCTATATCATCTCTATTGTTATGTCATAGTGAATTACTATCACACTGCCCATGGGGAAAGGTTAGGGAGAGTACAGAAGATTTCCCTGGGGCTCTCAGCCAAGAAAAGAAGGTTCATGGATGCTGAGTTTGAGACTTCTGATCCAAGTTCTTTATGGCCTTTTCAACCCACTTCTCCTTGGGGTCAGTACAGATCTCCTTATCCAGTATGGTTCTGAAGCTGTTGGGAGAGGGTGTGGTAGGGTTAGGCAAAGTGCTCTCAGGGCATGATTGCCCCATTGGTCCTCAGACCTCTTCCACTCATCCATAGATGGAGAGTCAGGAGAGAAGATTGATAATGGTGTAAGAAAGAAGATGTAGGAAGAAGCCCCGTTCTTGCTCTGCTAGCTCAATTGTTCCAATCTCCTGGATAAATGAATTGGGTGTAATCTCTTCAAACTGATTGATATTAATGGATTCTCTAATTGGCTTAGTTTCCCTAGGTGAGGAAAGGACCAGGTGGGTAAGCTGTTCTATTTGTTTGACTCATGACCATGAGTCCAGACTTCTCTCTCCCTTTGTCCTCAGATAGGAAACTAGCCCGTGGTGCTGGGCATGGCCTACTTACACCACAGCTTCCCAGGGACACTGGGTGCTGGTGATTCTGCTGTAGCTCTTCAGCCTCTTCATGGGGATCTTCTTAGCCTTTTCAAAACAGCATGTGACTGGGATGTGCACCACATCTGAAAATAATTTTATAAAGAGAGAGTTAGGAAACACTGCAAGGTGCTCTCACAAGGGATGGAGAAGACTGTCCCTACGAGTCACGGCTCCTGAGTTCTATATCTAGTGCCCAATCACAGTATATTGCAGAATACGACCTAGCAATTGACTGTGTATGGAAAAGAAATCTCATCATTTTCTGACAAAGGAAAGTGATGCTGTCCATCACGTTGATTCTGTGAGCCTAGAGCCAAAGTACTTTTAGGCTAAGAAGCCTCTCCAGTATCCACATATGGCTGCTCTTCTGGAAGCCACCTGGACTAAGACTCCAAAATTCTTTAAGCCATCATTGTCACTCTTCTATTGCTCCAGATGTTTGTTTTACCTACAGGTCAAAACTTCTGGGCCACCTCCCCAAACTAGGTTAGAGCAATATCTGTTGTACGTGCATGCAGCATCTTGTCGTGAGACATCACAGTGTCTGGCCTCAGTACTCTGAGCACTTGGTTCTGGTTTTAGCTATCTGTGGCACAATGGTTCTATCTAAGTCTCCTGTAGTCCCAGTCTCTCCATCTTAAAACTGCCGTTCATGCTGCAGCTCTGGGATATCTTGTGCTCAGATGTTAGTGCCCACTAAACCATTACCTTGGGAAAGAAGATTCCTTACCTGTCTCAGCCAGCTCTCCTGGGCTGACAGTGACAGCTATGAGCAGCAGGCCCAGAAGCACCGCAGAGATCTTCATGTTAAAGACAAGGACTTTGGAGTGAAGGCCGGAGTCGTCTGGGTTGGTTTAGCTCTTCTAGTCTGGAGGTTCCACCTGCCTTTTATAGGAAGCAGGGAGCCAGATGAGCGGAAGATGTGGGCTTCTCTGAATTGGCATTAGATTATAAGGTGATTATCTGGAAGCCAGAAGGAAGCTCAGTATGTAGCGTCATTTGCCAAATTAGACTGTGAAGTAGAAACTGAAATATAAGCATGTAGGGCCAGCAACATGGAGGAAGTGATACCATTGGATAAGGGATTCTGTTTTCTTTGAAATGGAAAAATATCTATATGGAAGGAAGAATAGAAACTAAGGTTATTCTGGAGTAAAGAGAGGTCAGTGTTCCCCTTGGAGGCTGCTAGGAGGCTGGAATAGGCTCAGTCTTTGCCTCTGGCTCCTTTTACTCTAGAATGCTGCGATCCTTGGGCAGGTGGGCTCCTCAGAGCCCAAATGCGCTCCACAGGACTCTGAAAAAAAATGTCAAGCCTGAAATTCTTCTCTTCTGCTTCCTCCTATTTTCTTTTCTTGTTACTAAGAATTTTGCATGTTAACCTTGGCCTTGCACAAGGATAGATATTGCACATATTCTCACTGAACTGAAGCCATACCGCTACCCTTTGTAGGTATTTTGTTGTTGTTGTTTGGTTTTTGAGATGAGGATTAAGTTGGTAGGACAGGCTAGACCAGAATTTACCCTGTCCTCAGGGTGTCTTTGTTCTGTGGTTCTCCCATAGCAGCCTGGCAAATTGCTTTCCTACATCTGTATCAGCCTGCAAGTCCTGGAGAACTGGGCAGCATGTGCTAATCCTGCAGGAGAAGGCATCCTGCAGTGGCGTAGCTGTCCACATCACAGAGATTTCTGTTTCCTTGAAGAATCCTTGGTATGTGTGTGGCCTTTTGTTTGGGGACCTCAACTCACAATCACCCTATTGGTAATACACCCTGATAAATGTGTGTTGAGGCCAAATAATGTCATGCCCAGCAATGCTAGAAAGTCTCATACCTAGGATCTGCCTTAGGCAAGGATCAGAAGGCAAGAAGAATATCTTCAGGTGAGGACATAGTTGGTAAAGCCACTCAGGAAGAAATTCCTGGTTTATAACCAACATATTGGCCATCATATGCTAATGGCTAATATTTTATGATTTTTCTTGCTTTTGCCCTCAGTCAGACACAGCATTAAAATGCAACACATAATAGTATATATCTAAAGTTGGAATAATGAAGAAGACTTTTGAAGTAAAGAAGCCGAGGGAGTCAAATCTCTTCAGCTTGCCATGAGTCATCACGCTCCTTAAGCCAACTGTGTCTTTTTACTGTGTCTACAGAACATTTTCCCATAATGAAGATTTGTTTCAAGCGAGGCTTGAAGTTTGAGCAGGCAAACGGACATAACAAAAGCATGATTAATGAGGACACACTATCTCCACTTGAACCTTCACTAAAGCCATGATTATCACCGGTTGTCATTTAGAAAATAACAAAGAAAATTCCAAATGCCTTAGACAATTTTCAAAATATCTGAACATGAAATATAATTTAAGAAATATAGAAACCAAGCATTAGGAACACTGTGGAAATTTTGAGCTGCTACCTGGGTGCTCAATTGTCATTGTAGATGAAGAAGAATCTCACCAAACATTTCTGCAGACCTCAGCTTTAGCAGAAGCTGGTACAAGTTTGAGGTGAAAAATTTGAACCTTTAGTATTAAATGCATGTAAGAGCTTATCATCTTAATAGTTGCAGCAAAAGAACCTCATTGATTGGTATATAGATAATGACCTATATGTAAGTCCATGCACAAACAGCCATGTACTACAGATTTTTGACTAAGAGGCCATAAATGACAATGAAGAAAATCTGGCATCTTCAATAACTGGTGCTGGTCACACTGGATAGCTACATGTAGAAGAATTAAATTAGATCATTATGTCTTACCCTGTATATAAGTCCAAGGGCTTCAACATAAGACCTGACACCATGAAACTAATAAAGGAGAAAGTAAGAGATATTTTTGAACTCATAGACATAGGAAAAAACTTTCTCAACAGTCCTGGTAGTATAAACATTAAGACCAACAATTGACAAGGGATCTCATGAAACTAAAAATTTCTATACAACAAAGAATTTAATCATTCAAGTGTGACAGCAATCTCTAGCACAGGAAAAATATTCACATGAATGAGGGTTAGTATGCAGAATATAAAAAGAACTCAAAATATTAAACATTAAGAAGATAGCCTAGTAAAGAGGTAGGGCAAGTAACTAAACAAACTGATAAACATTTATTTTCATATATACAAATATTCAACAACTGTAGCCATCAAGGAAATGCAAATCAAACTGCACTGAGACTTCTCTTAGCCCAATAAAAAAGTCTAAGACAAAAACAAAGCAAAACAAAAAATACCAAGTGCTGGAGTACATATGAGGAAAGGGGAACACTTAGTCACTGCTGGAGGGAGTGCAAACTGGGGCAGCCACTGTGCAAATCAGTGTGGAGGTTCTTCCAAAGACTAGGAATTGGTCTGTCATGTGACCCAACTATACCACTGTATACAACTCTGCCAACTGTACCCTAGGAAGCATGTACCCCAATGACTCTGTAACCTACTGTAGAGATACTTGTTCATCTGAGTTCATGGCTGCTCTATTTACAATATTCGGGAACTGAAAACAACCTACTTGTTCACCAGTTGATTTTGGGTAAAGAAAATATGGCATATTTAATAATGACTATTATTCAACTGTTGAGGAAAAGAAAACTATGAAATTAATAGGCAAATAGACAGAGTTGGAAGCAATTATCCTGAGTGAGGTAATGCAGATATAAACTTCACTCTCTCTCATTATGGATGCTATCGTATTTAATCTTTAGATATTTTTTGTATGGAACACACATAATTGTTCATAAACTAGGAAGGGGCCTTAAAGTGGGTTTTGAAGAGAGGATACAGAATGAAGTTATGTAAATGGGGGAAGGGAATAATGGAGCAGGAATCATCAAGTGGCAAGGGAGAAGGGAGGTCAGGGTAGAGAAGGGAGAATAGGGAAGGGTAAACACTATAGACTTTTTGAAAAAGTTATAAGAAATGTACTACTGTAGAATATTACTATAAATATACTTATACATGTAAAAAAAGAGTTTAAATGGTGTCACTCTATAAGACAAGAACAATGCCCCTACTAGGCATCACAAGCTGATAAATAAAAAGATCCAGTGTGGGACCAGGTTTCTAGTTTTGGAGTTGTTCGCCAGTGCAGTCCCATAAGCCCCCAGACATTGCAGGCTATCGTCATTGCTCTTAGTTCCTCTCCTATATCACACAGAGAAATACTATTGCCAGAGACACCACATACTTCAGTCGTAGGACATGGAGAAGTCACACTAGTGTTGACCGGGGATTTTCATCCCTTCCTGTGGCTTTCACTGTGCTGAGAGGTGCTAAGTATGTTACTAGAGGAGGAAAGCAATCCTTAATCTCTGAGAGCTACAGTAATGCTGGCCTGGGCCAGACTTGCTGGGTGCAAAAGAGGCACGAATGGTATAGGAACAGCAAAACACTATTTCCTTGGTTTACGATGCACTCCATTAGCTGGAACCCATACCACACAGGTATACTCATACAGGTATACTCATGCAGGTATATTCATACAGGTATACTCATACAGGTATACTCATACAGTATACTCATACAGGTATATTCATACAGGTACATTAATGCACTCCATTAGCTGGAACCCATACCACACAGGTATACTCATACAGGTATACTCATGCAGGTATATTCATACAGGTATACTCATACAGGTATATTCATGTACTCCATTAGCTGGAACCCATACCACACAGGTATACTCATGCACAGAGACCCACATACATCTTAGATAGGAACTTCAAAAACAGTAATGTTGTAAATTGGCCGCAGATTTTATTGTTCTCTTATTTTTAGAGATTTTAGGGACAGATTGACTTTGTTCCATAAACAAAAAATGGAACAAAACAAAAAACAAGAACTCAACCATAATCATTTGTTCTTTTGCACAGGATTTTAAAAAAAGACAGAGTTCATTGCTAGGATTTAAAAAAGTTATCAAAACACTCTCAAGTTTGAGTTAATATAAATCATAAGACCATCTGGATTGTTAAGCGGCAGCTTTTAAACATTGTCTCTTTTCTTGAGTTAGATATTGCGCCATCAGCTAAACTTTCTGTAAGGCTGGTTAACTGGTTAGACTGTGAGTGTGGAGAGGTTGGAATGCTGCAAGGTCTTTAACATCCTAAATAACCACTGTTTCTCTGTGTCTATGTGAGACTTAATATCCGGTGCCTGAAAGATTGAATCCTTTTGGAATATATTAACTTACAAGAACTCTAATTCCCTTTGCCAAAGCTCCAGACTCTGTCAGACCACACCCGAGGGCCCATAGTAGAATGTTCTCCACATTGCTGGGACCATTTATTAATGCTTCTGCCCATGTATTTAAAAAGTGTCTTTATTTACAAGTTTCTTTGTTCTGATGCTATGAAAACTTCATCGAACTGTTAACACCTTGGGAAATGGACTGTGAGGTGACATAAATTTCTATGCCTAGACCACGATTCCTCATATTTAGCTCCAGCAGCTTAACCTATCTCTTATTCCATTTTTGGTGAGAGTTGTGAGTTTTGGTTCTGGTTTTCTTTTTCTTTCTTTTTTTTTTTTTTTGCATTGACGGGGAAGTGGCAGTGACGAAAGTTGAATGTTGACAAATGAACAAACTCAATGCTCTAGAAAAAAAAATGAGCAGAATGTCCTTTGAAATAAACAAAGGACATCCAAACAAATAGCATTTTAATAAACTACTCAGATTAAACTAGTGGACCATGAGTAGACATCAAGTAGATATCACGGGATATCCAAGAGTACACAGAATTTATCCACATCCATCCAAGAAGTCAATGTTGAGGCATGAAAACATGGGCCATGGAGAGCATTTGAAGCTTGGCCCTGTGTGACAGGGTTGGAGTCTCCTGGAGACCCTGACATGAAGGGTCTGTGGAGAGAAGGTGAGGCTTAGAACCATGTGGAAGAGTTGTGGACCTTGACGAGGTCAGAGAGTGACAGCTGGTCTCAGTTTCAGTGTGGACACCAAGAGTTCCCAGGACCATGGAATGACCCCCAAGCTTAGCAGCAGATGTGGATTGGAGCCAACCTGTGGCTACCGGACATTCTGTGTTTGCTGCAGATGGCCGAGCTGGAAGAGTGGAGTTGCCCACATCTTTAGGTAATCAGAAGATTATGAATGAGAATGAGTCCCTGATGTCAGGCACTGAAATATTTATACTGTTAAATTTTTCTTTATTTTGATTAGATTTAAGCCGTGCAAGGTTTCTTTTCCTCTGGAAACAAGGAAATAGACAACTTAATTTGGATTTTAAATTAACTTGTAGTTGAGAAACATTTAACTTTTAAAGATATACTTTCAGAACTTTTTTTAAAGATTATACTACTTTTACAGTTATACCACGTTTTATATTATGGTTTTAACATTTAATCTTGGGGACAAACAAAAAAGGAAAAGTCATGTCGAGATAGACAAAGAGTGGACTAGGTAGTTAGCTCTGTTGTCAACTTGACACATTTAGCAAGAGAGAAAAAGAACCTCAAGCAAGGCGTTGCTTCCATCAGATTAGCCTGTGGGCATGGGAAGCATTTTCTTCATTGATAACTGATGAACAAGGAGGATCCAGCTCACTGTGATTGGTGTCATAACTAGAGGGTGGGCCTGGGATGTATAAGAAAGGTATCTGAGCTAGAGAGGGCGAGAAAACAAGCAAATGTGTTCCTCAGTGGTATATGCTTCAGTCCTTGCCTTTAGTTCTTGCTTTGGCTTCTCTCAGTGATGGACTTTAACCTACATGCCAAATTGACTTCGCTTTTGTTTATTATTTGAACAGAACATGTATAGCATGCCTTTTCTTAGGCTGCGTGAGCCAAACTTCTGCTATGGCCTTGCTTGTAAAGGTAGAAACTTGAGGAGACTGATGAGTCTTGCAGGTGGAAGTACATGACTAGGGCAGACTATGAGGCTTTGTAGCCAAGTCACATCCTCTTCACTCTGTGCTTCCAGGTTGTCAAGGCAATGTGAGGGCCAGCCTCATTATCCTCCAACCATGCCTATGACTACTTGATCTTCACGAATCCTCTATGCTCTTAAACGCTAGAACAAAACAAACCATTTGTCCCTTAAGACACAGTTGTCAATTCCTTGTGCTTTTATAGAGCACTAATCTCAGGATATTTTGTCCCAACAAAGTAACAAAGACACTCACCTATATTTTCTCCAGTTTTACCTTATGTTATGTAGTTTCGACTTTTGATCAGTAGATAGACTTATATCTATGATTCATTTAATTTTTGTAAAAAAATTGTATCTAAGTTTATTATCTTTTTTGAAGTTCTTACATTCACTACAGGACTAATTTATAAAAATACTATCCTTTATTCCTTGAATTGTCTCTGATACTTTTCCTTCTTTTTTGTAATTATAAGCATTTCTTCATAAAATTTACCTGTCATTTTGTCTTTTTTTCATTCTCTTCCTTTTCCCTCCCCTCCCCTGCTTCCTTCTCCCATTGTCCCCATGCTGCCAATTTATTCAGGTTATCTTGTCTTTTTCTACTTCCTATGTACATTAAATCCATGTATGTCTCTCTGATGGTCCTCTTTGCTGCCTAGGTTCTCTGGGATTGTGAACTGTAGGCTGGGTTTTTTTTGTTGTTGTTTTTTCTTTATGTCTAAAAGCCACTTATGAGTGAGTATATATGATATTTGTCATTCTGGGTCTGTGTTACCTCACTCAGTATGATGTTTTCTAGATCCATCCATTTGCCTGGATCTAGAATTTCAAGATCTCATTATCTTTTTCCACTGTGTAGGACTCCATTGTGTAAATGTACCACATTTTTCTTATCCATTCTTCAGTCGAGGGACATTTAGGTTGTTTCTGGGTTCTGGCTATGACAAACAATGCTGCTATGAACATAGTTGAGCACATGTCCTTGTGGTATAATTGTGCATCCTTTGGGTATATACCCAAAACTGGTATTGCTGGGTCTTAACGTAGGTTGTTTCCTTATTTTCTGAGAAATCGCCTTACTGAAAACTAAAGCAGGTGTACTAGCTTGCATTCCCACTAGTAATGGACAAGTGTTCCCTTTACCCCACATTATCTCCAACATAAGCCATCATCAGTGTTTTTTATCTTGGCCATTCTCACAGGTGGAGATAGAATCTCAGAGTTGTTTTGATTTGCATTTCTCTTATGGCTAAGGATGTTGAGCATTTCCTTAAGTATCATTTAGCCATTTTAGATTCCTCTGTTGAGAGTTTTCTGTTTAGGTTTGTACTCCATTTTTTATTGGATTATTTCTTCTTTTCATTAACAATTTCTTGAGTTCTTTGTATATTTTGGAGATCAGCTGTCTGTTTGGTATGGGGTTGGTGAAGATCTTTTCTCCGTCTGGAGGCTGCCATTTTGTCTTGTTGACTGTGTCCTTTGCTTTACAGAAGCTTCTCAGTTTCAGGAGATTCCATTTACTGTTTCTCTCAATATTTAGGATGTGGTCTCCTGTGCCAATGCATTCAAGTGTATTTCCCACTTTCTCTTCTATGAGGTTCAATATGGTTGGTTTTTTGTTGAGGTCTTTGATCAATTTGGGCTTGAATATTGTGCATAAAAATAGATATGGATCTATTTTCATTCTACATGTTTATATCAAGTTATGCCAGCACCATTTGTTAAATAAGCTTTCTTTTTCCATTTTATATTTTTTGTTTCTTTGTCAAAAATCAGGTATTTGTAGGTGTGTGGATTGATATCTGGGTCTTTGAATAATTTTCTGTGTTCTCCTGTATATTTTTATGCCAATACCAGGCTGTTTTCAGAACTGAAGCTCTGTAGTAGAGTTTGAATTCAGGGATTATGATGCTTCCCTAAGTTACTTTATTAACAGATTGTTTTGGCTTTCCTGGCTTTTTTGGTTTTCCATGTGAAGTTGAGTATTGTTCTTTCAAGGTCTGTGAGAACTTTTCTTGGATTTTGATGGGCATTTCATTGAATCAGTAGATTGCTTTTGGTAAGATTGCCATTTTTGCTTTGTTAATTCTATATACCCAAGAGCATGAGAGATCTTTCCATCTTCTGATGTCTTCTTCAATTTCTTTCTTGTCATACATGTCTTCCACTTGTTGAGTTAGAGTTGCTCCAAGATATTTTATGTTATTTGTGGCTATTGTGAAGGGTGGTGTTTCTCTGATTTCTTTCTCAACCCATATATCCTCTGTGTAAAGGAGGGCTACTGAATTTTTTTTCGAGTTAATCTTGTATCCTGCTTCATTAATGAAGGTGTTTATGAGTTGTAGAAGTTCCCTGGTAAAATTTCTGGGGTCACTTAGGTAAACTATCATAACATCAGCAAATAGTGAGAGTTTGATATCTTTTCCAATTTGGTTTCCCTTGCCTTATTGCTCTAGCTAGAACCTCAAGTACTATATTGAATAGATATGGAGAGAGTGGTCAACCTTGTCTTGTTCCTGATTTCAGTGGGATCTCTCTGAGTTTCTCTCCATTTAGTTTGATGTTGGCTCTTGGCTTGTTCTATATCCCTGCTACTTTTCAATGACAATTTGTGTGGATCTTTTTCGGTATCATTTATTTAAATTCTATTATGCAGTCAATACTATGGCATCTTTATGTCTGTGTCTATGTGAAAAGCATCAATGTCAGGTAATGTGAGTCCCCTGACTTTTATTTTTCATCACTCTGTTAACTGGTCTGGGTATTTTGCCTCTCTGTGTAAACTTTAGAACCGGTTTGTCAATATCCATCAGAGAACTTGCTGGGATTTTGACTGAAAATGTATTGAATAAGGAGGTCATCTGGGGAAGAGCTTAGAGGCTGACAGTATTGAGTCTTTCACATGTGAACACAGAGATCTTACCATTGGCTGATTTCTTTCTTCCTTCACAGAGATTTTTAGCTATTCATATGAATATTGTACATTTTCCCTTAGACTGAGTTCTATGTAGTTTTTTTGGCTATTAATATAAATGGTAAAATATCATTAATTTCATTTGAACTATTCATTACTGGTACACAGAAAGGCTACTGAATCGTAGACATTAACCTTGTGCTCTGTGACCTTTGTTTGTGTGAAGTGTGTATGTGTGTGTATGTACAAGTGTGTGTATGTGAGATGTTTATGCATGTTGGGAAACAATGGTTGGAAACCCATATAAAGACAAGAGGTTGAAGCTGTGTATCTTCTTCATTTCCTATCCTATTGTTTTAGAAATGGTTTGTGCCCCCAACCTGAATCTTGCTGACTTTGGTAGACTGGCTAGCCAGCAAGGCTCCATAATATACCCATTTAGTGGCATTGCATATGGATGTTACCATGTTTGATTTTTTTGAATGTGGGAACTGTGGGATCCAAACTTGGGGTCTTATCTTTGAATACCAAATGCTTTACTCACCAATCCACATTCTTTGTCAATTCTGAAATCCTTATTTGATCATGAACTATTTATAAGAGTTTACTTTTTGTGTCTGTTATTGATTCTCTGCAAAGGTCAATCATGCTTTTTTTAAAGGCAGCTTGGCTTCCTCCTTCCATCTATGTGTCTCACTGTTTTCCTGTCCATGAGCCACGCAGACTTCCACTGATGCACACTGCAGTGGTGAGAGCGAGTGTCCTTGCTCTGCTAGGCTCAGTCTGGAGAGAACAGCATCTGTAGTGAGTGTGGAATCCACTACAGATCATTGTAGATGTTTATTAGGTGTAAGAAGCTGCTTCTGTTCCACATGTGTTGGGAGGTGTTTTTGGTTTTAGAACCCTGGTGGTTATGCACTTCTGTTAAATGCTTTTAAATGTCTATTGATAAAATCATGTGACCTCTTGTCCTACAGCTGATTAATGTAAAATGTTACACTATTGACTTTTTAATACTTTTTTCTTTGAGATCATATTTATATGTATGGATATGTGCATATATGTATGCATGTGTGAATGTGTGGTGTACATGTGTGTGTCTTCCATTGGTATCTGCTAATGCATGTGTGGTTGTTCTCACCTGTGTGTTTGTGTGTGGTTAGAGGTTGACATTGTAATGTCTTCCTCAATCACTTCTGCACTTCATTCTTTGTGACAGATTACCTTCCATGAGCCTGGTGATGACCAGGACTAAGTGGCAAGGAGGGCATGTCTAGCCCATACTTTTCTGTGTTATATTATGTGACTTCTGATAGGTCGGGAAGAGGAAACAGATGACAAAATTGACTCTTTTTACTTATAACCTCAGCACAGCATGTCTCTGCCTTTGTGGATCTTCCTGGCCTCGGAGAGTAAATTTGCAAGTTTTCCTTCTGCTTTTAAGCGTTGGAACCAGTTGTTAAGCAAGGGCATCATTTACAGCTTCAGTGCTCAATAGAATTCATTGGTATAATCTGCTTGGAGATGTTGTGCTTTCAGCGTTGTAAGGCTATTATTTACACAATTTATGTAATGGATAAAGACATATCTTGATTATTCTCATTTCTCTATGCAAGTTTTGGCAGAGTATGTATTTCAAGAAACTGAATGGCTTTTTATATGCCTTCTAGTTCTGAACCAAGAGTTCTTAATAAATCTATTATTCTCCCTGATCCTGTCTTGTCTAGGGCAGTGGTAGAGATAGCCCTTCTAGCATTTCTAACAATAGTAATTGGTGCCTTTGGTTATTTCATGTGGCTGTCCTAGATGAGGTCTTTTCAAAGACTCAACTTTGGACTCATTGATTTTTCTCTATTATTTGTCTATGCTCTTGTTTTTCTTTTATTTTTTGCCTGGTTTAGGTTTATGCTGCACATAGTCGTGCACAAACACATATGCCACACATAAATACATGACTGGAGGAGAAAGAACACTAAGGAGAGGATTCTTTCCCTTTAAAAGGATGCTCATGAATTCTCAGGTGTTAGGGGTCAGGACAAAGTTTACCTCTATTAGTTTCTCTTCCTGTGAATGGAGATACAGATGGGTGCTACCTAGCTGGTTCTTTATGTAAGAGCTGGAGGATCTGAACTCAGGTTCTCATGGTGGACCAAGCATCTTACACACTAATTTTTCTTTCTCCTGACCATTCTGAAACCTCCCTATGATACCTGGCAGAAACACTCGAGGAGGATGGGTTTATTTTGGCTCACAGTTCCAGAGAGCACAGTACATCATGGATTTTGGATGGCACTGTGATCAGAACAGCATGGTCTATAGTCTTAGGAATGTGGGGCTGGATACGCTTCAGTAGCAGACAGGAAAAAAGGTGGGTCATTACCTCTCAATGACCTAATCCATCTCACTCACCTCTAGTTTTTATTCCTTCCCTAAAGGTTGCACCATCACCCTCAAATATGCCACTGGCTAGGGAACAATTGTTCAACACTTGAGCCGAGGAGGGACATTTCTCACCATGCCATAACAAATATATCAGTCTAGTTCTACTATTAAAACATAATTACCTTAGACATAATGACTTATAAGAGGAGATTGATTGCTCAGTTTTTGGATTTGTTGATGCTGAAGATCAAGGTACCAGCAAGGTTGATGTCTGGTCTATATTGACTCTGCACACCTTCTGTGTGTTCTCCCACAGTGAGAAAGCAAAACAATTCCCCAAACCTCTCTTATTAACATTGATGTCACTTATGAAGAAGGCAGGCAGACACTTCCTGACTCCATCATCTGCTGAAGGCCCCCGCCCTTTGAACCTCACCACAATGAATGTTGTGGTTTGTATATGGCTCTTTTCAGGGGATACATGCTGGAAGCTTGGTCTCTAAGGTAGGGTGGGATGGTGAGGGAGCCTATAAGTATTGGGGCTGAGTTTGAGGAAACTTTGGTGTTGGGATCTTTACCCTTGTGAATAGATTGATGCTCGGAGTGGTTTGTAGGTATAGTGATGAATCATTGTGGTTGTTCTGTGTGCCTTGCCCCGTTGGCACACAACATATTTCCATTCTGACTCTGATGTGCTTGGATGTATCCAGGTGACAATACTAGTGGCCATGCTATGTTGTTTGGGCCTCCTCTTTTGACTTGTAAAGGGAGGAGCCTTACTCTCTTCAAAGAGCATACACATTCAACACAAATAGCTAGGGCTATATTCCAGTATGAATCTCGAAGCAGCACAGACATTCAGACCACAACACTACTAAATTAATTCTGAGTCTAAGAACGGCCAGCCCCTTACGCACCTGCTGTGTGAGGCTATAAGGGATGAGTTCATTTTTAGGGTTCTTTGTTTCCCTTCTACAGCATTCCACACAGCATTGCTCTCTTGGCCTTGCTATTTCTGATTTCACCCTTGCTGGCACCCATCTTAGACTGTTGAGGTCTTCCTGTGCCATTACAGTGGCTGCTCCTAGGCCCTTCCTTCCTCATGGCATCCTGTGCTCAGACCTGACAACTCCTCTTTTTACTGCCTCTCAGTGTGTCCTTGTCCTTACACTGTGAGACCACTTACTGAGTTTGTACTGGTTTCCCATCCTGCAGTTCAAGAGTCCCTGCAATATGGCTACAACCTTTTATTTCTAATGCTTACCACCAGTTCCTCCAGTTTTGGGGCATGCAGCTGGCTAGATTCCTTTCTCTGGCTCACTATGCTCCCCTCTTTCCTGGGGAACTCAGAAGGACACTGTGCACTTGTGGGCTATCATGCCTACAGCAGGTATGTCGGAGAGCCATCCTCATAGGAAATTCCCAGTAGATGTAGGACATAGATGGCTAGTTTTCCTTGCTGCTTTTTGTCAGTCTTAATATGCTGACAGCTCTGGGCTTCAGAATTTATTACATGGCAAAGATCTGAGAGAAAAGTCTCTAGACTGTTGCATGAGGTCATAAAGGGACTCTGGGAAAAGTTGGGTGTGGTGAGAAAAAATAGGCTTAGAGAAGCTAATGAATGAGGGCAGCTGATGGGAGGGCTTGAGCCAGAGGACTAGAGGGGACTGGCATGTCCTGCCACATTCTTCTAGAACCTTAGCTGAGTCTAGCCTAGCCACAAGACATTCCTGCAGGGTGATCCTACACTCTATTACCTTTTGCTCTGGGGTTTCACCTTCAGATTAACGTGACCCCAAATTGGAGTAATGTATTTAAAAACACATATCTATTTTTTCTTTTAAAATGCCACAGCCATAAAATAACACTAAACACAGCAGTAGAAAGCACACACTCCATTCAAAGGAACACCAGTTCCCTAAGAATACAAAACCTTTTATAATGTTGATGTACCATGTGTGGATTAAACAATCCTACAGGCAGGTGCAAGGGAGAACACTTACAGGCTGTCAATAATTTAACTGCATTCATATAAAAGTAAATACACAATATGTAGATTAAATTCAGTTTATTTTGCCAAAACATAACTTAAATATCATTAAATATTATTTAAACAAGTCTATGTTTTAAATATTTAAAAGCATATCTTTTTAAACATCATAATAAATTACCATCACACTGCCCATGGGGAAAGGTTAGGGGAGAGTACAGAAGATTTCCCCGGGGATCTCAGACATGAAGGTTCAAGGATTCCGAGATTGAGACTTCTGATCCAAGTTCTTTATGGCCTTCTCAACCCACTTCTCCTTGGGGTCAGCACAGATCTCCTTATCCAGTATGGTCCTGAAGCTGTTGGGAGAGGGTGTGGTGGGGTTAGGCAGAGTGCTCTCAGCAATCTGCTCAGGGCATTCATAGCCTATTGGTCCTCAGACCTCTTCTACTCATCTATAGATGGAGAGTCAGGAGAGAAGATTGATAATGGTGTAAGAAAGAAGATGCAGGAAGAAGCCCTGTTCTTGCTCTGCTAGATCAATCCGTCCAATTTTCTGGATAAATGAATTGGGTATAATCTCTTCAAACTGATTTATATTAATGGATTCTCCAATTGGCTTAGTTTATCTAGCTGAGGAAAAGACCAGGTGAGTAATATGTTCTATTTGCTTGACTCATGGCTATGAGTCCAGACTTCTCTCTCCCTTTCTCCTCAGATAGGAAACTAGCCTGTGATGCTGGGCGTGGCCTACTTACATCACAGCTTCCCAGGGACACTTGGTGCTGGTGATTCTGATGTAGCTCTTCAGCCTATTCATGGGGATCTTCTTAGCCCTTTCAAAACAGCATGTGACTGGGATGTACACCGCATCTGAAAATAATTTTATAAAGAGAGAGTTAGGAAACACTGCAAGGTGCTCTCACAAGGGACAGAGAAGACTGGGTTGTCCCTACGAGTCACGGCTCCTGAGTGCTATATCTAGTGCCCAATCACAGAATATTACTGAATAAGCCCTGGCCATTGACTGTATATGGAAAAAAAAAAGCCTCATCATTTTCTGACACAGGAAAGTTAGTTGTAAGAACTTACTGTCCATCCCCTTGCTGCTGATGGGTTAGAGTCAACCTACTTTTAAGCTGAGAAGCTTCTCCACTATCTACACATGCCTAGTGTTCTGGAACCCACTCTGGACTAAGACTTTAAAATTCTTCTTTAATCCATCATTCCTGTCACTCCTCTATTGCTTGAGATCGCCTTCTCACCTACAAGGCCACTTTGGGCCACCTCTCCAAACAAGGCTAGGGCAGTATCCTTAGTGGTTGCCTATGGCATCTTGTCCCATAGCTGGGGTCAGAGACATCACAGGGCCTGGCCTCCGTAGTCTGGATACTTGGTTCTGGCTCTCTGGCTAGTCACAATGGCTCTTTCTAATTTCTCCTGCACTCCCCGTCTCTCCAACAGCAGACCTGCCAGGAGTCCTGAGATGTGCTGAGAGACTGGGAAAGGAAAAGCCTCACCTGGCCCAGCCCACACCTGTGGGCTGATGGTGCCAGCTATGAGCAGCAGGCACAGAAACGCTGTGGAGATCTTCATGTTGAGGTCAAAGGCTTTGGAAGGAAAGCTGGAGGCTTCAGGAGGTAGCACTACCGTCTCTGCTCCCCTGGAGGCCACATCTGTCTTTTATATGGAGCAGGGAACTTGCTAGGATCCGTCTGAAGGAAGAAGTAAGATCCTCCAGGCTGTGCTGAGTAGGCACCAGATCCTGGGGTGATTTCCTCACTTCCGGAAGGAAGTTGTGCGGTTTCTGTCTCCTGCCTGCTTTGACTGTGAAACTGAGGTGGAAAGGTATACAGCTGAGCCCAGCAACACGGAGGAAATGATGTCACGGGACAAAGGGCTTCTCATTTCTTTGAAATGGAAAAACATCTGTATGAAAGAAAAAAATTAGGAACTAGAAGTCATAGAGGAGTAAAGAGAGGCCGGGTTCTGCAGGTGGCTGGAGATAGGCTAAGTCTTTGGCTTTGGCCTTTATTACACCAGGCACTGCAACCCTAAAGCAGATGGGCTCTTCAGAACCCAGCTGGGCTCTAAACAATCCTGGAGGAATGACAGGATACAGAGTTTGCAAATTTCTACCTTTTCCTAGTTCTTTCTTCATTCCTTTTGTTACCACATGTTATACATGTTAGACCTAGCCTTGCATGTGCTAGGCATGTACTCTACCACTATGAACACCTACATGATCTGACCAGTGCTCCTTTCCGTTCTTTGTTCCTTCGTTCCTTTGTTTCTCCTCCCTTCCTCCTTCCCTCTTTCTTTCTTTCTTTCTTTCTTTCTTTCTTTCTTTCTTTTTTTCTTTCTTTCTTTCTCTCTCTCTCTCTCTCTCTCTCTCTCTCTCTCTTCTCTCTCTCCTTCCTTCCTTCCTTCCTTCCTTCCTTCCTTTCTTTCTTTCTTTCTTTCTTTCTTTCTTTCTTTCTTTCTTTCTTTCTTTCTCTTTTGAGATAGGGTTAACTTAGTTGCCCAACAAGTCTTGAACTAATTGTGTAAAACAGGCTGGCCTTGGATTTGGGATCAACTGTCTTCATCTTCCAAACATCTGGGTTAATAGAATTACATCAAGTATGCTTGGCTCAATGTCTGAAAGTCTCAAAGTCCTAGAGATACTCAGTCTGTAGTTGGTAGGATTTTGAGTGGGTGGGATCCTGCAATGGAGGGGCAATGTTATAGTGGGTGTGACCCTACAATGAGTAGACCCCACAGTGGGGGGTTCCTATGGTGTGTAGGATCTTTCAGTGAGGGATTCTGCAGTGAAGGAAGACTGTGTAGTAGGTGAGACCCTGAAGTGGCTTGGTTGCAGTTGCTTCTGCAGCATGTGGACCCTTACAGTGGAAAAGATCTTGTAGTGAGCATGAAATTCCACAGTGGGTGGGATCCTGCAGTGAGGTAGATCCTGTAGTGGAAGGATTCTATGGTGTGTGGAACCTTTCAGTGAACACGAGATCCTGCACTGTGGGAATCCTGCAATGGATGATATAATTCAGTGGGTGAGATCGTGTGGCAGGAGGGGGTTGATCTTACAGGGAAGAGATCTTTAGTGGGGGTATCTCTCCACTGGGGGGATCCTGCAAGGGAGGGAAATCTGCAGTGGAGTTGATCCTGAAGTTGGTGAAATCATTTGGAGAAGCCCATGAGTTCATGAAGATTCTGGAAGTTTGGGTCTGTTTGCTAACGACTTTCCAAAGCCCGTCATGACACACAGTGGGTGGGAGGTCATAGGAAGATGTGGAGGGAAACCAGGTTGCAAATTGCTGACCTCACCTGTCTCTTACCACTCCGGCATCACCACCATTGAGTCTTAAATTACAGCACTTCCAGGCTGGCTCCTCTCACTAAGCAATATGGCATGTAAAGTTCCTCTATGCACTTTCTAGTTTAATAGCTCACTCTCTACTTTTTAAAAATCAATTACTATTTTTCATGAACATATATGTATTCATATTTATTATTCTTAACTATAAAGTGTATAGTTTACATGAATTTGCAATCAGTCTCCATGACTCTTTCTATTTTGTGATGAACATTCTATGTTTAATAAACCAGCCCCATCCCCACCTGCTCCCTGACCCTGCAGAGCCACCAGATCTCACCCATTGTGTCATCCCCCACAACAGTATCCACTGACACTGTTCCCTTCTGTGATTTCAACTTCTCCACCTCATGTAAGCAAATGCACAATGCATTTAAACCTTCTTCAACTGCCTTATTCCACTTAGCAGTATGTGCTCAGGAGACTTCTATGTTGTTGGCGCATACCACAGCTTCTCTCTTTCTTCCAGGCCTTGTGAGATTCCACACTAGACTTGTCAGTGTGCTTATCCATCTATGAACATCGAGCTAGTTTTCCGTGCTGTCGTTGCAAATAACCTTTTGATTTGCGTGGGTTGGCAAGTGTCTCACCAATCAATACCCACTTTAGATTTGAGTAACTATCCAGAAGTGGAATTGCTGAACGCTACGGTAATCATGTCTTTGTTTATTTTAGGAACTCGTCCCACAGAGCTTTCCTATTTGACACGCTCAGCAGCCACACACAAAGCTCCATTCCCGCCACGTCCTCGAGACCCTTTTACAGTCTTCTCTAGTAGACATCTTAGTAGATGGGAAGTAGTCACTCACCGCAACGTTTGTTTTGAGTGCTCCAATGTTTACTGGCGATGGACATGTTTTCATGGACTTATCAGCTGTGTGCATGCTCTCTTTGGAGGAATGTTTTGCCCATGTTTGAGTCAAGTCATTAATTTTCGTTGTTGAGCTGCGGATGTTCTCTGTTCTGGATACGAATTCATTATGATTGCAAGTACTTCTTCCCTTTCTCTGGACTGCCCTTTCATTTTGCAGATGCTATCCTTTAAAACTTTTTAGTTACCACAAAGTCTAAGTTATGCAGCGTTGTTTCGGTGTTTGTTTTTCCACCTGTGAGTTGGGAACCACGCACGGAAAGTCACTCTTAATGCCGGCATCGTCACCATGCTATCTTCTCAGAGGTTTATTGTTTTTGATCTCAAACTAGGTCTTTGATACATTGTGAGTTAAGTTTTCAATGTGGTGCTTGGAAAGGACCCAAGTTCATTCTTCTGCATGAGAATATCCAGTTTTCCCAGAATCATATCCTGGGAAAGCAATCGAATTCTCTTGACAGTCTTCTTAAAACTTATTGGCCCGTATGGATCTCTGTTCTGTTTCACTAGTCGGTGGCTATTGTTCTGTCAACACCACACTGTTTTGATTACTGTGAATTAGTAGCAGATTTTGGAATTCAAGATTATAGGGACTTTTTAGGGTTCATTGATATTCTAAGTGAATTTTAGGATGTACACCTCTGTTTCTACTAAACATGACACGAGGATCTGGACAGGGATTTGAGTCTGTAGGTTGCTTTAGTAAGTATTTACATCTTAAATGAATCTATGAGTAAGCTTTCCTTCCCTTGCATCCTCTTTATTTTATTTTAGCAGTGTTTCCTAACTTCATTGTACAGTCATTATGCCTTCTTGCTTCATTCTTAGTTTTCTCTCCTTTTTTTTGAGGCTATTGTGAATGTAATTGTTTTCAAAATTCCCCCTCCAAACCACTCACTAGTACTGTAAAGAAGGCTAGGCGATGTATGTGTGCTGCCTTTGGGTCTTGCACACTATTGTTTTTATTGTCCAATTCTAACCTTTCTGCAGTGACTTTTAAGAAGAATTCTTGACATATTTTGCATATGAGTCTTTTTTCAGATTTGTGTTCTGCAAATAATTTCCTCTAATCTGTGCCTGATCACTTGCTCAACAGCATCTTCTACAGAGTGGAAGTTTTGGTTTTCATGAAATCTAATCTATCAGTTATTTTACATGTGTGTGTGTTTGATGCTGTATCTATAAAGTTCACATCAAATCCAAGTCACTTATTTTCTCCCATCCTATCTTCTAGAAGTTATCTCTCTGCCGATTAAGAATTGCATACATGCATATAATTTGTTTTGGTCAAATCCACCTGCCCTTCTCCCCCTTTCAATCATACTGCCCCATCCCTACCACCAGTATCTTCTCGCAGTTCCGGGCGTTCTCTGTCTTCTAAAACCTATGGAGTTCACAAAGTGCTGACAGTTTGAATTGTAAGTTGTAGAAGGGCTTACTTCTCTGAGTCATTTCACATTAATTTCTCTGTGAAGCACGAGGTCTACGTCTAGACCCACTTTCTTATTGTGTGTCCGCCCAGGCGTTAGAGATATATTTGCTGAAATTTTTCCTTTAAATTGCCTCTGTTGATCTTCAAAGGTAGTTTGGGTGGATCTGTTTCTGTCCCATTGATTTATTTTCTTCCATGTCATCAGTCCCACGACATCTTGATGACTGTGGCTGTGTGAGAAGTCTCGAAGTCCAGTAATGTGAGTCCTCTGCCTTTCTTCTTCATCACTGTGCTAACTGGTCTGGGTATTTTGCCTCTCTGTGTAAACTTTAGAACCGGTTTGTCAATATCCATCAGAGAACTAGATGGGATTTTGATTGAAATTGTGTTGTATGAAAAGGTCATCTGGGGGAAAGCTTTGAGGCTGATAGTGTTGAGTCTCCCCCTGTGAACACAGAGATCTCACCATCGGCTGAGTTTTTTCTCCTTTCACAGAGGTGTGTAGCTTTTCTCATGTATATCATATGTCTCTCCTATGGATAAGTACTATGGACATAATTTTAGTGGTATTGTAAATGATATGGTGTCATTAATTTCCTTTCCATTACTGATATAATGGAAGGCTATTAAATCTTACACCATAGCCTCATATTCTGTAACCTTTCTATGATCACAAATGAATTGTAAGAGTGTTCTTTTATACCTGTTGTTGATTCTTTGTAATTTTCTCTAAAAGGCAGTCATGTTTTTCTTGAACGCAGCTGAATTTCTTTCTTCCTGTCTGTACTCTTTTTGTTTTCTTGTCTGTGTTAATGAGTCAGCCAGGACTTCCAATGCTGCGACATTGAGGCAGAGAGAGGGAGTGTCCCTGCTCTGCAAGTCTCCAACCGAAGAGAAACTTACCAGCAGTGAGTGTGGAGTCCGCTGCAGGTCTTTGTGGATGTATACTAGGTTGAGAAGCTCCCCCTTGTCCCCAGTGTGTTGAGAAGTACTTTGGTTGCACAACCCCAAATGGATATGTGCTTTTGTGTGTACTTTTGCTAAAAGCTTTTCAGTGTCTGTTGATAGCATTGTGTGATTATTTTTGTCCTTCAGCTGATTGATGTGATAGATTGCCACCATCATTTTTAAGTTTTTAAAAAAGATTGAGCTTGTGCGCATATGTGTGATGCGTGTGTGAGGTACATGCATGTCTGAGTGTACTCACTTGAGCAAGGAAGTGTGAAGGTTGAAAATTGACTTCATTACTTCTCCACCTTGTGTTCTGAGATAAGGTCTCTTCACTGAACCTGGAGTCCTCCACTTCAGCTGGCCACCAAGGATCCAGGATCCACCCGTCTTTGTTCTCTTCCTGAAGTTCTGGAGTTGAGGACCCAGAGCCTCAAGCCCACCTTCTTACGTGGGTGCTGGGGACCCCATCTCTCTTCCTCAAGCTTGGGCAGCGGCACATGTCCACTCACCTGTCTCCCTAGCCTTTCCTCCATGGAATAAATTAGACTTCGTTGTGGCATTTAACTTTTAAATATGTTATTGGGTTCCGCCTTCTGACACTTCGCTGAGGCAGTCTGCATTTATGCTCATGGGTCTCGTGTGCTCTCCTGCTGGCCCTTGCTTTTCTTCTGCTGTGATTCGTCACCCGGCTTATGTTAGGTTGGGAAGAATAGACAAGCGGCAGCATAGAGTCTTCCTGCCTGCAAGCCCTGAACAGCTGTCCATTCAGATCTCCCTGGCCTCAGACAGTGGATTTGCAAATGTTCTCTCTACTTTTGTATCTTGGAACAAGGTGTTGAGCAATTATATGTTAATTAAATATCCTTTCGAACTCACTAGGCACCACCCATTTGAGAGATCTTGGTTCTTTCTGGGGTGGAGAACTGCTATTTACACAACTCTGACTGATATGGGGATGCCTGCTTATCTCTTTTCTTTTTTCTTTTCTTTTCTTTTTTTTTTTTATTTTTCGAGTCAGGGTTTCTCTGTAGCTTTTGGAGCCTGTCCTGGAACTAGCTCTTGTAGTCCAGGCTGACCTCGAACTCACAGAGATCCACCTGCCTCTGCCTCCCGAGTGCTGGGATTAAAGGCGTGTACCACCACCGCCCGGCTTTTTTTTTTTCTTTTGTGAGCGTTGGTAGCGTGTATTTTAAGAAACTGACTTTTTCACTAAGCTTCAAAATTTGGGTGAAGAGTTCCTTATACCATGTCTTTATTGTCTATAGTGTACAGAAGAGTGGTGGTGATGGCCCTCCTTGTGTTTTGGAGAGTAATAACTTGTACCTTTAATTTCTTGTGGTTGTCCTAGCCGTAGATTTGTTGATTTTTGTTGTTGTTGTTCCTTTTAAGGATCAGATTTTGGTTTTATTGATTTTTCTATTCTCTGCTCTTGTTTTCCCTTGCTTCCTTGGGATCTCTATTTACTTTTCTATTTCTGTTTTCATTAGGTGGAAAATTAAGTTGTTCATTTTAGATGCGTCTTATTTTCTACTTTCTTTCAATATTTACATTTCCTTCTAATGATTTTGCTCCATCCAACAAATTTTGCTACTTTGTGTTTTAGTTCTATTTTGTACAAAATATGTTCGACTTTCTCCTGAGATTTTTTTGCTGAGTTGATGCATTATTTAGAACTATGAAGTTTTATCTCCAAGTATTTGGAGAGTTTCCATCTTTCTTTTATTGCCCTTTAATTTAATTCTATCATGGCTGAGAAGCATGTGTTATGCAGTTTCAATTCTTTTACACTTACCAAACATAGGTCATTTTGTAGATGTTTGCACTCATGTTGAAAAGAATGTGTATTTTGTTTTCAGTTCTTACTTAATAGAACTTTCCATAAATGTCATTTAGAATCACATTAAACCCGGATGAGTAGTGACACTGTGCAGGTCACCTAGCCCCGCTGATTGTCCTCCTGGATCTGTGAGGTATTGTGGAGGGTGAACCGAAGTCTTCATCTGGCATATGCTTGGCCTCTTTCATTAGTTCTGGAAAATTCTCAGCTGCTCATGCTTCACATGTTTTCCTTCTCCTTTTTCCTTCCTTCCCTTTGATAGCCTCACTTTGCATATGCGCTTTCAGCATTTGTCTTTCAGAGTTCTGGGATATCCCATTTTATTTCCTCTCTGAATCTCAGTTCTAGAACCTTCCATGGGCCCATCCCTCTGCTTACTGATTGCTTCCTTGGCTCTGCCTGCTCTGCTGGAGAGCCCCTGGATGACGTCGTTATTTTCTGTCAGGGCGCTTTGATCCTTAGACCATCTTTCTGGTTCTTTATTAGTGTCTCCCCATCCCTGCTGACATTTTCTTGTTTTGTTTTTTTTTTTTTGCAACTTTAGCCCTTACATTGTTACCCATAATTATTTTTAGTTCTCAGTGCAACGAATACAGATTTTCTGATATGTTTTTATTGAGGTCCCTGGTTTACTTCCTCCCTCCCAAATCTGTGTATTTCTTGCATTTTTATATATTTGTGACACTTTGTCAAAATCAGGGACAGTGTACTGGGCTAAGTACACGGAAACTGAGGTAAGTCAGTCTTTAGGGTTTCAATTATGTAAAAATGAGACAGGGTTTCTCTGGAAAGTCTTTTTTGCATGGCTACCTGGATATAGCTGTTCTTTCAGCAGTAACCTCTCTGGTGTTCTGGAGAGAATCCCTGTAGGTGTGGTAGCAAGGTATGATTAGGTCTCAGTCACCAACTGCTCTCAAACCAGGCCCTCAGCACTTGCCCTTTCTACTTCAGGGAGGCCTGATGATCCTCTGCCTGGGTGTTTCCCATTCCCTGTATAGATTAGGTTCTGGAAAAGCAACTTTCCTTTGGGACTAGTAGAAAACACCAAACTCTGAGCATGTTTTTAAATATTTTATGTTGATTGAGAATTTTATGCATATATATGATGTGTTTTAATGAACTCTATCCCCCATGACCTTTCTCCCAGTCTCCTGTCTCAACAACATGATCCCCTCCCAATTTCATGTTTCTCCTCCTCCTCCTCCTCCTCCTCCTCCTCCTCCTCCTCCTCCTCCTCCCCTCCTCCTCTTCCTCCTCCTCCTCCTCCTCCTCCTCCTGCTCCTCCTCCTCCTTCTTTTTGAACCTATAGAGACCATTTAGTGCTATGAGTATAAGAATGGGTATAGGGTCCGCTAGAGGAACATGAGTAGTCTCTCACGGGCTGCATCCCCAAAGAAATCTGACTCTCCCACTCCTGGCAGCCCTCAGTTGCGCCTCAGCTGGAGGTAGAACTTCCAGATCAACTTGGTCTTGTATGTGCTATCACTACCAATGCTAGCAGATATGTACCAATTCCCTCTTATATCTCTGTTGTCATCCACTGCCTTGGGCTGTTACCATTTTTCTAGCTCCTCTTCTACAAGGATCACTGAACCTTGGGAATTTGGGGCATGATGTAGATGTCAAATTTATGGCTGAGCGTCCCACAGTCTTCTTCTGTACACATTGACCATTTCTGAGTTTTTGTGTCAGCCATCATCTGCCACAAGGAGAAGCTTCTCCAGGGTTCAGAAGTGTGTTTATCTATGGCTACAGTGATGGATCTTTAGGGGTTGGTTTAATTATATGTCCACTTAGAAATGAGTTCTTCCCAATCAGAAAGAGGTTGGTTGCTCCCATGATGTTCATGCCACTGCTGCGCCTGTGGGGACATCTTGTTAGGCCTGTTGTTATTACGGCTTCAACGTTCACAGCTGAGCAAGCCTGATGGTGGCTTTATTCCCCAGCAGTGTGTCAATGTGTGTAGAATCTTCTAGCACTGTTTTTTTTTTTTGTAGGATGACAGCACTTCTTCTGAATATATTTCAAAAATATATTCCACTGTCCTTAGTAGAAGCATGAGAGAATCTTTGTGTGAATTCCTTCCTATAAGCCTGGTAAAGCTTCTAGAAATAAAATTTATGCAAGGGTTGGGAATCCCCTTCTCACCCTGTGGGGTGTACTGTTACATTTTCAAGACCCAGCCGTTTTCCAGCTGAAGTTTAATCTCTCCAACAGGTGGTTGTGTCCCCAGGACTCCTGCTCCTGGCAATCTGTGGTTCTCTGTCCACCTTCTGCCTTGAAGAACTCTGGCAGATCTAAGCATTGCCTGTCTTCAGTTGAGTCAGCTGTATTCTTCCTGTCTAGCAAGAGCGAACCC